>NC_135543.1:36762605-37096772 GCF_045843805.1 Urocitellus parryii
GTTATGTTTTAGATGTGAGATAGACCCCAAAAGTTCATGTATGAGACAATGGAAGAAAGTTTGGAGGTGAAATGATTAGGCTGTGAGTGTCTTAACCTAATCATTCAGTAATCTATGGACTAAGACCTCTGAAACCTGGAGCTTTCTCAAATATACTTTTCCTCCTTTAATTGTTCTTATCAGCTCTTTTGGTCACAATGATGAAAAAGCTGACTAAAACAGGTAAAAGAGAATGGGGCAAGATTGTTTTTGGCAGGGATTGCCAATAGGTAGTGAAGGAAAGACAATAAATATTGATTTTGAATTTTCAAATAGGGAAATTGATTTTCATTTGCTGGTATGGGGAGACTATATCTGGGAAGATTAGCAGTTTGGGGAGTTCTGTTTTAGACATCTCAAGTTGGAGCTGTCTGAATTTTTCAGAGGGCTCTGTCAGGGAATCTGGAATATATGGGGGTCTGGAGCTCAGAAGAACAGTGTGGATTCAGAATATAAGGGTCTTCAATGTACTGCTATTGGGAAGGCTATGATTGCCTAGAGCATGCGTGTTGTGAGAGATTAGGTTAAGTGGACATAGTCCTGAGGTGTTGCAATGAAAAACATTTCGATGGAGATTGAGAATCCAGAAAAATGGACTGAGAACAGCATCCAGAGAGAAAGTAGAAAGACCAAGAGGGTACAGCAATGCAGAGGCCGAGGAAATAGATTATTTCACAAACTCAGCAGTGGCCTTTGTTCAAAGCTGCTAGAGGGGAAGGTGATAGACAAAGAGACATAGAGACATGCTCTTTCTTTCTTTTTATACTGGGGATTGAACTCAGGGGGTGCTAAATCACATCCCCAGTCTTTTAAAAGTTTTTTTACTTTGAGACAGGGACTCACTGAATTGCTTTGAACCTTGCTAAATTGCTGAGGCTGGCCTTGAACTTGTGATCCTCCCGACCCAGCCTCCCTAGACTCTTGAGATTAAAGGCATTGACCACCACACCAGACTGGTCTTTCAATATTATCAACTGAAAATGAATTTGTATCTTGAGATACTAGAAGGTATATAAAGGTTGTAGGTGGTAGAGAAAATTATGTCTTGTGGGTCTGTCCCTGTCTGGCACCATTTACAAAGCACATTAACTCTTTTATGACCTGTTTTCCACAATGTCCCTGTGCAGTGGCAATTCAGGTATTGCTGTTATCATTTCACAGATGAATGAGTAGAGTCTGGTGTGGCAGGAGCATTTATATATCTACATCATAAAGTCATGCTGTCCTTCGCTGGACCACAGTCCTCATGCCTCTGCCTCCCTCCTTGCAATTGGTTTTGGCCTTGACACTAGTTATTAATATTGGAATGTTCATAGAAGTAGGATGTGTCACTTGTAGGCCAAATACTTAAAAAGCAGGTGGGGCTTCTCCATGTCCTCTTTCCCTTTCCTCTATCTGGAAGCAGAGGACTCTTCCCAGTGGACGAAGAAATTGTAAAATGGAAAGAGCCTGAATTCCTGAGATACCACGTGGAGCAGAGTTGCCTGCTGACTAGGAATACCTGCATGGCATTGTCCTATGAGCGGGAAACATTTCACTCAAACCATTGAACTTCAGTATTATCTTAACATGCCTGGGAAATTAAATGTCTTGCACAATATCCTCATTTAATGGCAGAGTGATGACCAGAATCCCCAGATCTCTCACCTCTTTGTTAAATGTTCTGAGCAGTCTCCATTGCATAGGATACCATGGCGTTTGGTAACGAAACATGCATTTTATAGAAAATCTAAAAGTAGATGAGTAGATAGTTGCTTCAAATGTTCATTTTTTTTAAAAAATCATTTTTTTTTTTTATTTTGAATAGGTAAAACTAAGATATCTGCTCTGAGTACTTCATGATTCTGCGGTTTACTGAGAAACAATCTCTTTGAGGAGGATATCACGATTTTTGTGGTACAAAACTAAAATATATGACTAAAAGTGAGACACCAACAATTCGCACAGCATTTGAATACAGATGGCTCTCTCTTTTGCCAATTTTATATGGAAGTCGGTACCCTGTCCGGGTCATAGTTCTCCTCACGGAGGAATATACTCATGTGTTTTTCTCTGAGAGCGCCTGCTCAGGCTAGAATCCATTCCAAACTAAAGTATAATTAGTCCTTAAAAAGTAATCCTTATTCTAACAAAAGTATTAGATTTCACTATTCAGGAGCTGATGATCCCATTCATGGATAACAATCAAGAAGTCACTGTTATCAGGCTTTTGGTTTGTACTATTTTGGTTAGTACTCTTTCCAATATTTTCTTTTTTAATTATTATCCGTCACTGGTGGAAATGATGCCAACATCTCCACACGTGGCTTGACATGTTTTAAAGAGAACACTTTCCCTGTCTGCTACCCTGGGTCCATTCCTGTGTTTTGCAGTTCTGTCTTGTACACAGCAGGGGCTTGTTGCCATCTCAGACCTGGCCTTAGGAAATGAGTTTGGAATTTTCCCTTTTAACTTGAAAAATCTCTCAGTGGGTTCTCTCCATGGGGATTTAATGATTTGGGGGAGCTTTCCACAGCACAAAAGATAGGACAGGACAGGGGGTGTGATGGAGAAGCAGACATAGGGCCCTGGGATACTGAGATAAATGCTCTTGTTCTAAGGCCTCTCTGCAGCTCCGGAATCCTCAATCCTCTGTGGCTGAAAGTTTGTTGAGTACAAAGCTCACCTCTTTTTGTAACAGGCAGAGCCTTCCCTTTGTATCCAGAGGGTCAGGGATGACAGGTGGTATGCATTACCCTACCTGTGGGCTTAGGGAGAGGGAGGCAGAGTCTACTGGGCACTGGTGCAACTTGGATCTCTGTGAGGTTAGAATTGGAAACATGGGGTCTGGTGGAATTTGTTGGAACTGGAGGGACAGGTCAAGTCAAGAGAGGGTACAAGAAATTTAGGTCCAGAAGCCTGGGAAGAATCAGAATGAAGCTGTGATATTGCAATATCACAGTAAATATATATATATATATATATATATATATATATATATATATATATATATATATTCTCTGCCAAGTTCCTGGGACAAAGCTCCATATTAGAGGGGCATTCAGAGAATATTTTATTCTAATATTTGGTCTTTGATCCTAGATCCTGACACAGAGCTCTTAAAACTTCTGCAATTTCCTGATAGGAGTGTCTGGACACACACCTCTTAATCCCTTGGAATTTCCTGGGTGATAAGAGCATTTTTTGTTCTAATGAGGTGGCTCTTGGTATGCTCCTGGATAGCCTTAGGATGGGGGTTAATTGCCAGGGAAACCAAGCATGTAATTAGAGAGTGGGAAACTTTTAGCTCCACTCCATGACTTCCAGGGAGGGAAGAGGTACCACAGGTTGCAGTTGATCGCCAATGGTCAGTGATGCAATCAGTTATGCCTATGTCATACCCAAAAGGACAGGTTTGGATGAATTTCTGAATAAGTGGATACCTGGAGGTTCCTGGAGGGTGGTATGCCCAGAGAGGGCAAGGAGGCCCTCACTCCTTCTCACATCCCTTGCTTCCATTTGGGTGTTCATTGATAGCCTTTGTAAGATCCTTCAAAACAAATGGGTAATTAAAATGAGGCGCTTAGCAAACTAATCTAACCTGAGGAGAGAGAGGGTCATGGGAACCCTGATTTGTAACCAGTTGGTCAGAAGTGTAGGTGGCAAACTGCTACTGTGTGATTGGCATCTGAAGTGGAGTCAGTCTTGTGGAACTGTCCTCAGCTGGGGGGATCTGGTGCTATCTTCAAAAATGTAGTGTCAGGATGAATTAGGTTATAGGACACCTTGCTGGTGTCTGTTAGAGAATTGCTGGTGTGCATGGAGAAACCCACACACATTTTGGTGATCAGATGTGAGGTGTTCTATGCTGAATAATGAGTAGTGTAAAAATAGAGAGGAAAACAGGGTTGTTGTTATTGCTATTTAAATCTGAGAAGTGAAGATCAGAGATATGGATTGAAATCAACCCTATGAGGCCAAGAGCTCAGATGGAAAATACCAGTATAGTCAAAGAAGGATCATGACATAAATCATCACTTAGGAACAAAGGTCACTGTTGCCCACTTTTGGGGAATGATATTTCTTGATGGAAATTCCCGGGAGCTCCCAATTCTCTTAAAAATTTTCTCCTTTTTGCCCTGGTGTGTGTGTGTGTGTGTGTGTGTGTGTGTGTGTGTGTTTGAATTATTTCCCTATGGGAAATTCCTTCAGAGTTTCAGGGTGAGATACCAGAAACACTTGCTCTGCTGCAAATTGAACTAGGACTTGCTCTGACATCTTTGCATTCCTTGCCTGGGCAGTGGGATCAGCTTGGGCAGCTGTAAATCAAAGCACCAGGTTTGGTAGTGTGGATCCAGCTGGTAGCTGAACAAGAGTCAAATTCCGATCAAAGGAATACTTTCTGCAGTAGATGAACCCCTAGGAAACCAGGACGGAAGAAGCCCTCTGTGCAGTCAGACTATAAAGCGATAGATTAGGTAGCAGAAGAGATTTGGAGATCAGGATTACTGCTTTGCTGGGGGTGGTGTCTGGGGAAAGAAATGTAATTAAAAGATCATCATCTTAATCGGTTTAATTCTCCTATCCCGGTATGGCTACTGGGAGAGAAAGTTTTCTTTTGTTCTATTTAACAAAAGGGGAAACAACAAAACCTCTGCAGATTCTTCTAGTTATTTGCCCAAAACTTTATTAACCAATAGTAGGTGATAGAGTGGCTCAGAGCCAAGCAGGAGTGGGCTTCAAAGATAAGAGTGCTGAGAGGCTGCGTTTCCCAGGCAAAACGAGGGTGAGGGAGTGGGATATAAGGATTTCTGAGAACAATTTTTAAGGTAATAAAGAAAGATAACTGGAGTACGGGGATCAAATGCAAGCAGACAGTGGGGGACATATCTGATCTCCTTCCTCTCCCTTGGTTTTTAAAAATTGTTTACAATCAAGTATATCTTAGCTCCACAAGGTTTTAGGTGGTTGTGATAAAAAGGTGTTAGTCGTATAGGGCTCTGGTTTTATTTTATTGAGTCACCATTAGGAGTACAGACACACAGTGTGGATCTACCCAGCAGGTCTGTGTCTCTCTACGGCATGTTTTCTCCCTCAAAATGATACTCCAGTGATAGTCTTTTGAGTGAATGTCATTCTCTTCAAAATTACCTCTTGCTATTTACTTATGCCTTTATATTTGCTAAGGGCAAAGCTCATGGTTTCAGAAGCAAATAAAAATTAAGCTGAGTTTGAAAGAAAGTGTTTAGGAAAAGAATTCTAATAAAAAAAAAGAAAATGATGTTTTCACCAGTTCTTTCTTTATTCAGAGTGTTAATGTCATTGCTTGCAATCTGAGCTGTCACCCTACTGTGTTCAATATAGGTCATGCCTGGGGAAAATTTTGTTGGCTTATTGAAGTTTCTTGAGGCCTAAAGACCCATTAAATCTCCTTTGCCAATGGTAAGAAGTCTAGCCAACATCCAGATTTTTTTCTTTCATTCCTGTCTTGATAATTTTGTTGTTTTGAAAAATGGAGTTTTAATCCACTTCAGAATTTATTCACATGTTCACCTGTCTCTGCCCAAGGCTCAGAATATAACTAAATCCGAGGGGTCCTGGATCATGGCTATAGTTTGGGGATTGTTGTTTTCTTCTGTTCAGAAAATATTGTGTGTGGGACAGTACTTAGAGTAGTCTTTAAATGTAACAAAGAAAAATCTGGAGCTTCTGGTCTATAGTTCACTGGGTTCATGTTGAAACTGTTTTACTTTAATTTCACCAGATCCAGAGTCCAGTTTGGATTTGCATCTCCTGAGTAGAGAACACAGGCAGAGAATGCATGTCTTCTAATAATATAAGCTCCTCCTAATTTTCCTCTAAACACTTTATCCATAGATATTATAAATTTCTGATGCTAAATGATCTCCATAACAAAACTTCTCATTTGAGAATATAGTGAACTATGTAGTTTCAGTCAAGCAAAATACTTTTTTTAAAAAAAATTCATTGTAATTAGGCTGCACAGAATTCTTTGTTTTTGTGAAAAGAGTTATTATGATTCTACCACAAATGCTGAAAGCTGTGGCAGAATGATAACGTCTTCTTTAGTGTGAAATATAAGTTCAAAATGAGTACTACGAAAGGTACATGCATGTTCCATTGAAACCAGTTATGGATATTTATGAAATTACTTAGAACAATGTGGTTGCTGAGTGTCATAATTTTGGAGGGGGGGTGGTATCGGGGATTAAACTCACGGGCACTTGACCACTAAGCCACATCCCCAGCCCTATGTTGTATTTTATTTAGAGACAAGGTCTCACTGAGTTGATTAGTGCCTCGCTTTTGCTGACGCTGGCTTTGAACCTGAGATCTTCCTGCCTCTGCCTCCCGAGCTGCTGGAATTACAGGCGTGTGCCACTGCACCCAGCATAAAATTTTATTGGTTCTCCTACTCAATATACGTGTGAAGTAGGCTGCACTATTGTTTCTCATGTTTTGATCATTTGACTTTGTTAAATTTATCAGGGATGATAGTCCTAGTAAGAGGAAAAAAATGTTCCTAATATAAATAAGTAGACAAATAAAAAAGCAAGTAAGTAAAAATGTGTGTAGATAAGTGAATGAATGAATGAATAGAACCTGTGCTGGGAATGACCTCTTGTCTCAACAAGGAGGCTGTGAATGGAGTAGGAGGAGCTGGAGTTTGGCACAAATGGCTCTTTGTACTACAAGAAGAATAGTTGCATTCTTCCTTAAGCTCCAATAAAACAATTGTCTGTCCAGATCCCCAGGTGCTTTACTAACTTTGCGTTATTTCTATTTCCGGTTGTTCCTGTGATGTGCATGGACCCAAATGAAAACTAGATTCATACTAAGGAGACCTGGATTTGGATCCTAATTTGGCACATTTGCATATGACCATTAGTAAACCACCTGATCTTTCCCAGACTCAATTAGATGTTAATAAGGAGTTGTTTGGCACTGTACCCATTCCCTCTTACACAGATAGAAGATCAAAGTGTCACTGAGGAGGCATTATGTCCATTAAGTTTTTATTATCACAAACTTGAAGGTAATAGCAACAAGGTAAGTGGATGTCACTGTGTTTATGATTGAAAAAAAATGCCCTTAATAGTTTATTAAATATTATTAAATAATTAGAAACTTATTATTAAATAATAATTAAACATCCAATTATTAAATATTTAGAGTAGGAAATTAGTTATGTTATATAAATGATAACAATTAAAATATTACCGTACCATTTTGTATCCCATTATCCTCCTTATGATTTAAAAATTAGCTGAGGGGAACTCATCGTGAGATTATAATGACAGAGTGAAAAACAAGTACCTCCAGGGTTCAAGTGCTTCTACAACAGAACATTGACATCCTGATGTGGAGCTTCCAAAAAGACACCTGGGGAGGAGGTGATGGTGATGGGAGATGACCAGACACCTCTTATTTGAGTGGCTCCCATGTCTGGGCTGAAACACTCAACTGTGTAAATGCCAGAGATACTTGGCCACAGAAGGCAATTTTTGGTGTGTTTTAACAGCTAAACTGGAAGGAGAGTAAAAAACGAACTGATTCCACCCAGCGAAATCAACTATTGCAATCTCACAAATGACATAAAACCCAAATGACAAATGCCAACTACAAAAATGAAACCTAGAATGCATTAATTAAGTAGAAAAATCCTCAGCTCTCTCAGATAGAGTCTATCGCAGAGCTTGCGATTTAGCTACTATTTCCCGACCAAGTGGACGGCTGATCACATCTCTCAACAAATGACCCTGGGGTGGGTCTGGGCATTTCAAGTTTCATATACCACTGTTCTTTCGTTTCAGTAAACAAATACTCTCCAGCAATGGGCTAGGAGGGCAGAGATGGCTTGCTTTCAAACCCAAAGGGACAGAAACTCCGCTTGCAGAGTGTACCCTGTGGGGTTGTGGCAGGGAAGGCTCTGCCCAGGGTCCCAGGGATCTGGCTCAGAAACACTGAGACCATTGTCTTTATCGGCAACAAAAGGGGTTGTTGAAAAACCAAGCTTTAATATAAAGCCAAAAATCTGTGCTTGTCATTTTGTGTTTACTTGGCACTCAATTGTGGCAGTCATTCGAGGCTCCTGCTGCTGTTTATGCTTAAGGGAAGGCCCGCAGCCACGGAATGGGGGCCAGTGTTCAATATCTCACTCTTAAAAAAACAAAAAAACAACAAAACAAAATGGTTTGTCTTCGTGTGTCTTTTGACTTCTTGTCTAAACCTCGGCTGGGGAGATGGAGGGTGACAGCTCTTGGGCTCCTTGACACTAGAGCCTGCTAACCTTCCTGACTGTCCTTCATAACCAGATGCACTTTGCGATTTGCTCAGAGGAGGGAGACAACATTCCTGGGCCATTGAGTCAGATTTTCCTCTCTCTCTTTCTCTCTCTCTCTCTGGATGTATGTGTGGTTCTTTGGCCAGTTCCTGTCAAATTGCAAGAGCGGGGGAATGTAATCATTGTGGAGTGTGTCTCAGTTTCTTGGTTAGTAGCTCCATATGCCTCTGGTTTATGGAAAACAAAGCTAAGCTATCCTTGAGCCCCAGAGGAAGTACTGCAGCTATGTAACCTTTACCCTCACCTCCTGATGAATGGGAGACGGAAGCCAGGGTGACCTGGGAGTGAGCAAGGGTCACTACAGTGTTAATTGGTGTCTGCGCGGCAGTCCCATCTTTTAAGAATAGCATCATTCATAGAAATGGACCAATGTCCTTCGCTTCTTAAAAGAGGTGAAGAAATTGATCACAGTAAGCTCTCTCAATATAAAAATTAACTAAGACAAACAGTTGGGACTGATGTGTGTGTGGGGTAATGATAATTTACATTTGGTAAGTTTATATGCTTTTAATTTACATTGTAAATTACTATGACTATATTTCACTGCATTATTTTATTTGATCATCACAGTGCATCTGTAAAAAATTTAAAATAAGCATTTGTACTTTTGATTACAAATACAATGAGAAGTTTGTTGAATATAAATTACTGACAGAGTCAAATAAGGCAGGCTTTGCATAGGTATCTTGACTCTTAGTGCGCCACATTATTATTCAGTATATCATCTGATTTGTGAAATGTTGTCACAGAGCCAAAACTTAATGACTCAGCAGATGAAATACAATTGAATACATGTCATTCAGTGAGAAATCTCTAATGGACATCCCTGTTCTTTAATGTACCCAGTTCTGATCTGAAAAAAAGAATAAATACTTCTTGTGGGTCTAAGCCAAGGCTTATGATACATTCCTTCCCATTTCTTTTGTGGTCCTGGAAATTGATTTTCTCTTGATCTCACTGATCTTTCATTTAATTCTGTTTTAAGTTAACTTAAGGCAAAGTCTCTTATCCATGAAATCTTAACTTTGAAGGAGTTGTTTCTTTAAGTTGTTGTTTTGTAGGTCACAACCAAACCCAAATGCCATCTCCTGCCATCAACATTAACACTACTCACAATAATGACTCTTCTCAGTCAAAAGTGCTTATTGGAGCCCTTGGCCTAGGTAATCTGCTCAAAATTCTTTCTTGATCCAATTTTTAAAGAGTGAATGAAAGCTCATGAACACGAAATAATTACAGGATCCTATGAAATCCCAGTTTGCCAACTAGATATGTGAAGTTTATGCTGTACTAAAGGAAAGTGTATTGGTCTATAAAGAAAAAGCCTAATGGCTCTGTGCACTTCAAGGATGAATCTCAATAAATATTTGCTGATGGTAAACATCATGACTGCAATTGTTTCCCTTTGGAATTTTATTTCAATTTTTCCAAAATTGTTATGAGCGGACGTTTTATGAATGTTGAATATAAATATTTAAGGGACACAGTAAAACTCTAGCTGTGAGCACTTACTGTTTCCAACCTGGTGTTTTATGTTCCAGTGAGAACGTACAGTAACCCATTTCGAACTCCGACTTGCCTCTAGACAAACTTCCCTGGAGGAAAGAAAGCCAGGACAAGAATTACCCAGATTGTAATCTTTGTGCCTGGCAGAGTGACATCACTTGTAAACTCTGCCAACATTCCTTTGGAAACAGATGTTCATAGAGAAGGAATGGTAATCACATATCCTCTTAACATTTGTTCAGTAAATGCTGATTCATACAAAATACGAGTTTTAGGTTATAGTTAAGAACAGTTCACCAGAGAGATACCTTTTGGAAGAGAATAAAACAGGATCATTTCAATTTTTTTTTCCTCTTTACCAATATTTCTCATGTTTTGTAATTCAATCTTTCCCATTTAGTTACAGTCAGGGTGGATCAGACAAGTACTTTCTTTTCTCCTGCAGGGCCTCCTGTGTTAATCTGTGGGTGAATTATAAATCTTAGTAATATTTTCTAACCATTACTCTGATATCCAAATAAAAATGTCAGTCCCTCCTTCTTGTGATTTGTAAATTAGCTCTTTTGGTTAAAAAAAGAAAAAATGAAATTATGACAAAAATTGTAAACAAGAACAACATTAGCTTTCACATCAGCACTGGGATTACCATGGCCTTTGGCAACTACGATGAATAGATATATATTGGTACATGAAGAAAGAAGATGCGGCCTCTGATGTAAAAGCTTATGTCAAGGATTTTAATTTTACATGTATGTATTTAAGGAATATGTGCTATGTAGAATATAATGCTGAATAGAACTTATGCACTGCTGATTTATACTTGTTTAAATCTCCAGCCAAAAATTCTTTATTATCAGTTACCATTGAATTGAATTCAGTTGAATTTTCACCTGAATAAGAAAATTCATTCAGAGGTGAACTCTAGGTAACAATTGAACTAGCTTACCCAGGAACCTTTTATGTAATTTGTGGTATGTTTTAGTTTTCTGGGTTGTCATTATTTTTCTTATTTTATCATTCAAACTTCAAATTATTCAGAGAATTTAAAAATATGTATTAGAACAAGTTTCCTCCAGAAATTGCAGGATGGGGGCATTCTATATTTTTATGTGTCAATCCCACCAAATGTTAATAGCTATTACAGAAATATGAAGGTGATTCTCTCTTTCCCTCTCCCTCTTTTTTTTTTCTTTACTGCAAATATAAGTCTTTACAAAGCTTATTGGTCTTTGGATCGATTAAAAAAAAAAAAGATCTGTAAGGACCAAATCATTTGTGCCCACATGAGACCCCCAAGTTCATGTGTTTCTTGTTAGAGTGTTCCCATGGCCCATTGAGATTATAGTGGAGAGAGTGGGCATTGGGCAAGACAGGGTAATGGTGCAAACAAGGCTTGTCTTAGCCTGTTTCATCTACATGGTTAAAGAGTTTGATTCTGCTCCTTGATGAATGCATGATGTCCTTCCTTCAAATAAAATAGGAGAGCAACTTAATAACCTGGTCAAAATTTCATAGCCAATCAGTGAGTTTTTTTTTTTAAAACACCATATCAGGACAAAATTTGACTTATTTTTGACAGATTCTTCAGTATCTAGATGTGTAAGCAACTGTAATCCATAGGATACATCATTTTAGAAACCCCAAAGTGAATTCACGGGTGTTCTCATTTTTAGATACCCCAAAATAAATTTTGCAGCTAGTATGTCCTGGGAGGATGGAGGCCTGCTAAAAATTAGGCTTCTGGGGAGGAGGAATGGGATAAGGAAAGACAGTGGAATGAATCTGACCTAACCTTCTTATGTACATATTTGAATATACCACAGTGTATCTCACCATCATGTATAGCCACAGACACTAAAAAACAAAACAAAACACCTATAAGTAAACAGCCTAAAGATCAGTTGAGAAAAGGAAAGGGAACAGGGGAGGGAGGAGGGGAGGGAAAGGGGAAGTACTGTGGACTGAATTAGAACAAATTATATTCTATGCTTTTATAATTATGTCAAAGAAGATCCTAATGTTATGCCTAATGCAAAAGAACCAATTAAAAAAATAAAAAAATAAGCTTCTGATAATAAAGCTACCTTCATGGTAGAATAAACATTTTCTGTCCTCAAAATGTCTACTCTGAATAACGTCTTGCACACTTTATGGTGCAGAATTCGACTGAGAATTGTGACCTGCCTGGGAGCTAGAGCATCCCTCCTGCTTTCTTGGGGACCAATCTATCTGCAATTATGGGAACTTGGGGTTTCTCGAGACTCAGGGCTTTTAGTGCTAAAATGGGGTCAATCTCAAGCAAACTGCTATACACTATCTCAGGCAAATTCTTTGCAGCCTAGTGGTCAGAAAACAAATCACTGTCTCTCCTGCCCAGAATGAAGATCACTTCCATCTAATTATAGAGCTCATGGGTTTGCCTCATCAATTTCTCACTTCTAGTGTTTACCCGAGTCTATTCCAAATAGGGTTTCTTCTATTCCGAAGCTTCTATGAAAAATCCTATGACCACTGATAGAGGAGTATCCTGGGGAATACTGCATCTCCCTTATTTTCTTTATTTCATTGTATTTATTGCTCAATCATTTTGCAATAAATTGGATTAGATGATGCTTCAAATGAGGACAGAATCTACTCACCATAGGCTTAGCAGCTAACAAGGCAAATAAGTGAATGAGCACCATTCACAAAATTCTGACCCTCCAGCAGGCCAGACCAGGCCAAAGTTATTGTTCTAGAATAATTCCTGTTAGCTTTGCATAAGTCACTTTTGCAAACTTGCAATTTTTATGACTAATGTTAACTAGTCATACAAAGAACAACTCTGTGCATTTTTAGAAGAAAAAAATTGAAGACTGTACTTTATCCTATTCAATGTTTATTATACAGAGATCATCACAATATATGCCTCGGGAGAGTTCATAGCTGGAAAAACATTTGTCTTATAGTTGGAACAGCTTCCTTGTATTGGATAGTGGGAGCTGAAAAGCTAAGCTACATTTGACATTCAGTTCTCAGTATTTTTTCTTAGACTTAGTTGAGTTTTTCTGATAGAGGGGTCTCTCTTTTTCATTTTGTAAAAATATTTTTGTCTCTCTCCATTGAGTTTTCTCTTTTCAATAGAGGAGAAATGTTTCTCTTTTCACATGTAGTATCCCCCAAAGGCTTCATTCTTTTTCTGTTTAAGACTATAAAGGATTTTATTTTTCAGAGAAGCATTGTTCCCAAATTGGCTGTGAACCAGGGAAAAGTTTTTTGCTCTAAACCTCTCCAGTTTTCTGCATCTAGACCTGCCTTCTCACTCCTGGCTTTTATGTATGAAGTCTTAGGGGAGTGCTTTGGGGAGTGTGTTCTTAGTGTATAACACAGTCTGTTACGGAGTCTAATGTCCTAGAAAAAGAAAATTGAAATTCTCTTTTCACCTTTCCCTAGACCCCATTCTCCTTTACTCACTCCATGTTAAAAAATAAATACTCTCAAAGTTCAATATATGTTGCTAAGGCAACCAGAAGACAGCAGGATGAATTAAGTCAAAGCCAGGAACCGAACACAACTCTCCAGTCCAATCTAAGTCTTGGCTGATACCATATCTGGCGGCAGTGAGCCAAAGTCCCCTGGAGAGAGAGGGAGAAGCCTGCTTTTGAAACTTCTCCTAGAAGCATTCCATCTTCTCATAAATGGGAAATGACTTGATTTTTCCCTCTGCCCCTTGTTTCATGGCATGCCTGGGTCTTGTTCTTACTTTTCCTCATCTGCAGATGTTTTAATTGCAGAGAGCTTTCTAGGTTCTATTTCTGGGTGACTACACTGTTGCCAAGTGGATACAAAGGAGCATAATCTGGATTAAGTGGAGAAGGAGTGTCCCAGGTTCTTCTCAGGCTTCTGTTGGCTGCCTTCACTGAGCACTTTCTGTAAATATCCATGAAGATGTTGCAATCTGGGCTCCAGCCATAGCTTTCCCACTGAGTGTTTTTTGGGCAAAACACTCCATAACTCTCATTTTTCTGTTTTGTTAGAAGGAGAAAAGAATCAACATTTTCCGGAAAGGAATATTGGGATGATTAAATGTAAAATAAGTTTTTTGAGAGTTGTAAAGGGTTGCACAAATATTTGGTTATATTTTTCTGGCATCGGAAACTGGAGTAAGATGAATAAATCGACAAGAAGGGAAGAGAAGACAGGAAAGCGAGTGTGTGGATTTTTGACCTTGAGAGGTTTATAACTTTGTGACAGGCAGAACGATTGACATGAAATGAATTGCCTAGTGACAGCTCTGGTCTAATTACCAGTCAAGTGATTACCTCAAAGGGGCCCTAAAAATTACAGTAATTCCTGGAGAGGCATTTATTTTGTTATTAAGGGGGTGGGGATAAAGACAAGATAGTTAAGAAAATGAGGGAGGTGTCTGGTCAAATATATGCAAATTTTCTATCAAATGAGAAGAAATTTAATCCCATAAATCTGAACTCCTATTTAAGTCAAATAACTAGAAATTTAAAATATGAGTTAGTTTCAAAGGCATTTCACATTTAATTCTTAACAGCTTTTGAGACAGACATTACTTTTATTCTTTAACATGATGATCATTAAAGTAATCCATGTTATGATGGAATATGCAGAAAATATAGATGAAAGAGGAATATCAATAATTTATTCAAAAGTCTTTTGCTCAAGGACAACTACTGTTAATATGTTAAAATATTTTCCACCATTTTTTTCATTTAAAAAATAAAAATTATACTCACATATTTTAAGAGTTTTCATCTCCCTAAATTCCCTTTGTCAGAAGCAACTGACTTCAAACTTTTAAGCTTATTCTTTTGGTATTTACCTAATATCTAAATAATATCTTTTATTTCTTTTTGTTTTCAAAACTTTAGGCATTATCTATGGACTTCTTATTATGGAAGATGAGAATTTAGCTGTTCCCCTCTTCCATTTATATATCTATATCTATATATCTATGTATATATATACATAGATATATAGATATTATAGATATATAGATATACACATATATCTGTATATATTCTCAATATGTGTGATTTTGGCTGATCAACATTCTGTGTGCATTTAAGATTCAAAGCTGAGCTACAAAGTATTCTATGATTACCTCTTTTCTTAAACAACTTGGAAATTAATGAACACCTTATTTTTCTTTCTCTACCCTTTCCCCTCTTTTAAGCTTGTTTCTAGGTAGCAATAAGAGTAGACAAAGGTTTTCTTGCTCTGGACATTATTCAATTTGGGGAACCCACTAAGAAACAGAATACAAATTACCAATTGTAAAAAGGTGAAAGGAGCCTGAATCCCTAAGCCAGTATTTGGAGGAGACCTGCTTACTAACGAGGGATTCCCATTTTGGGATATATACTAGGTTTAAGTCATTGTTCTATGTGGGTTTGATATTTTAGCAGCTAGTGTCATCTAATTTCCACAATGTAGTTTGCTATTCCACTAGGTTGAGTTTTTGTTCTCTGTTTTGGTCTCTATTATTTGTTAAAAGCTCTACTTAAATATCTTGTTATGTTTGGTGTCTACTCATATTCAATAGTGGAGGGATCTAAATGAGCTGGTTGGTAGTCTTAACATATGTGGGGCAGAATTTGAGAATGAGTTTTTCTGTACAGTGCTCTGATTGGGTACACGTTGATATTTTTAGGGTTTTTTTTTTTTTTTTTTTTATTAATCAGAGTCCCCAAAGAAAGCCTTTTATCTCTCATATGAAGAGTTTAAGGCTGCCAGTGTTGGTGTGTAAAGTGGGGAGAACTAATTGGAGGGTCTCAAGAATTTAGTATTATGAGAATATTAGAGTCCTTGTGTATGTGTGATCCTCATCCTCATGTTAGGCCTGGTCTGCTGCACGCAAGCTTCATAAAAGAGGTTCGAAGCATAGAAATTAACTAGTGAGTTTTAAAATTAGAGACATATTCTTGTTACCTTTAATGCCGCAGTCTGGCTGGGCACAATTCAGGAGCCACTTGTCAAAAGAAACTAACTTTATTTTTAGAACTACAAACGCCAAGCAAAACAGCTCCTCAGGAAAAACCCTCAGAGCCCAACTGCCACCACCGGCTTCCACAAGCCTCTCTCCACACCAACCACTCCACCTCCCATAATCCTCCTGCTCTTGAGGCCGATTGGCTGGGTCGCGTGGGCGGAGCCAAAGAAGTCCCCCAATGAGCAGTTCCGTAGTCTGAAGGGCAGGGAAACAGCCCAATGAACATCACCGCAGAGGAGCCAATCAGCTAGATGTTGCTGGGGCCACTGTGAGCATCAGCCGGCAGCTGGAAGTTTGCTGGCAGCTGGAAGTTTGCTGGGGCCCCTTTGGCTGTGGCTCTCAACAGAAATTAACTAGTGAGTTTTAAAATTAGAGACATATTCTTGTTACCTTTAATGCCCAGCTCCCGCCTCCAGCCCTAATGTGGTGGTGAGGTTTACACAAGAGGCTAGCGAGAGAACAAGAGCACACCAGGGAGTGAGCTTTTATTGGGGAACAAAAAATTCAAGGGAAAATCCCATCCAGTGAAGGTCGAGGGGGGCAGCATTCCAAGGTCAGGGTCAGTGATTGGTCTTTGGGTCAGTGGCCAGGCACACCTCTACATGGACAAGCACTCGTACCTGGGACAGGCTCTGACACACTTGTCTAAGCGCCTCTCACCCAGCCAGGGAGGTAACTCAAATCACGTGTGAGAATGGCTACCCACAGCCTGGGACCCTCTAGACCTTATTAGACATTCTCTGTCTTGCCTTCATTTTAGCAGGAAACTCCAGTTGTCCATTTAAGTTGAAGAGGGCCAGTCACCCAATGGGATATAGAAAATAAAAAGATCTAGAATCTATTTCCTCAAAAGCTTTCAAATCGTCTTCCTAGTTGTCTCTCCCATTTTCAGAGGCAACTGATTGTGATTCCTGAGGCTTTAGAATTCTGGTTAGTTCTCCCCACAAGACTCTGATTTTTCAGATCCACTAGGTCAGTGACTTTGTGCTCATTTGCATTTCAGTTTTCAAAATAGTTATTTCCTCCTAGATTGTGCTATTTAAAGGTATCACCCAGAAGTCTCTACTCTTTTTCAATACATTTTTAAAATAGTTGTGTACTTTATGTACATTTTTGGAATCCTACTTTGATCATTTTTTCCATAGGAAATTTGAATGTTTGATCCTGTTATCAAAACATTCTTCAGTCATGTTTATTCATCACAGCTTTATTGAGATTTAATCCACATATCACAATTCAACTATTTAAAGTGCACAATTCCGCTATTTTTAACGTATTTACATTGTGCACATGGTATGTTGATGACATTGATTTTAAAATACTTTTATCACCTCCAAAGAAAAATCTCATTTCCTGGCAGCCATTTCCCAACCCCTCAGTTCTAAGCAACCACTAATCTACTTCCTCTTTCTGTGGGTTGTCTCCTCTGGACACTTCATATAAATGGAATAAAACAACATGAGATCTCTTCAGACTGGTTTCTTTCACCCAGCATACTTTTTTCAAGGTTCTCCCATGTTGTTGTAGCTATCGATACTGGTTGAACATCCCTATTCTGAAAACCTAAAATTTAAAATGCCACAAAATTAGAAATTTTTGAGTGCTGACATGAATATTCCACGCCTGATCTCATATGATGAGTTGTAATAAAAAATGCAGGTACACTAAAAATGTGAAATAAAATTTCCCCCACATTATGTGTTTAAGATGGATATGAAACATTTGAATTTTGTGTCTCAGTTTGGGTGCCATCCCCAAGTAAATCATTATGCAAATGAAAATATTTTAAAATTCCCAAAAGTCTGAAATCCCAAACACTGTGGTTCCAAGTACTTCATATTAGGTGCACTGTCTTTACTTAATTCCTTTTTTATTTACAAATAATATTCTGCTATAGGTATATACCGAATTCTGTTTATCCACTCACCAACTGATATTGGAGTTGTTTCCATTCTCTTTGTTATTTCTGGGAATACTTGTGTATAAATCTTTGTTTGAATGTATGTTTTCATTTTTTAAATAGAATTGCTGCATCTTATGGTTAAGTTTTATGTTTTACCTTTTGAGGAACTATCAGACTGTTCTCCAAAGAGGCTCCACCAATTTACATTCTCCTCAGTTAATAGTCATTTTAGTGTTTCTGCATCAATGTTTATATGATGCAAAATATTGCATTGTTCAGATGTACATAATTCTATTAACAATTTTCTGTTGTCTGTATTTTAAGTTATTTATATTTTTGTCTGAAAGTTTAGACATGATGTGGTTATTAGATGATAAATTAAAGATGTTTTTGAATTTTTCTTCTTCCTTCCCTCACTGCCTCTCTTCTCCCTTTCTTCCCCCCACTTGTTTGTCTGCCCCCCCATTTTTGCAAGTGCTTATTCTCAGCGGCAAATACTTCACTTTCTATGATTGGCTGATACTAAAAATCTTTGCTCATCTAATAGGTTTTTAAGTAGGAATAACTAACTTAATTTACATTTTATTCCTAAAAAGATTGAGCAGTATTTGTTATATTTGTTTATAAGTTAAGTTTATTTTTGTGTTGATTATCCATATATAGAAGAATGAAACTAGACCTTTCTCTCTCACCCTGCACCAAAATCAACTCAAAATGGATCAAAGACCTCAGAATTAGACCAAGAACTATATGCCACTCCAAGATGAATACATAGAGTCAACACTCCAGCTTTTAGATACAGGCAGCAACTTTCTCAGTAGGACCCCTACAGCTCAGGAAATAACTCCAAGGGTTACTAAATAGGACAGCATCAAATTAAAAACCTTCTGCACAGCGAAGAAAACCATTGGGAATGGGAAGAGAGAACCCACAGAATGGGAGAAAATCTTTGCTAGCTACTCTTCTGATAAGGGTTTAATATCTATAATATATAAGAACTCAAAATCTTTACAATAAAAAAAATGAAGGGCTGGGATTGTGGCTCAGCAGTAGAGTGCTCACCTAGCACGGGCGGGACCGGGTTCGATCCTCAGCACCACATAAAAATAAAGGCATTGTGTTGTGTCCATCTACACCTAAAAAATAAATATTAAAAAATCAAATAATCCGATTAATAAATCAGCAAATGAACTAAACAGACACTTCTCAAAAGAAGAAATACAAATGATCAACAAATATATATGAAAAAATGTTCAACATCATTGACAATTAGGGAAATGCAAATCGAAACTACACTGGGATTTCATCTCACACCACTCAGAATACAAATAATAATAAATGCTGGAGAGGATGTGGAGAAAAAGGAGCACTGTTGATGGGACTATAAATTAGCACAACCAATCAGTATGGAGTCTCCTCAAAAGACTAGGCATGGAATTGCCATGTGGCCCAGCCATAACACTTCTCAGTATTTATTCTGGAGAATTAAAGTCATCTTACTACAGTGACACATGCATATTCATGTTTATAAGCAGCACAAACTATGGAACCAACCTGGGTGTCCATCAATGGATGAATGGATAAAGAAAACGTAGTGTGTGTGTGTGTGTGTGTGTGTGTGTGTGTACGTACATAAAATGGAATTTTGTATTCAGTCATAAAGAAAAAGGAAATCGTGGCATTTATAGGAAAATGGATAAAACTAGAGACCATCATGTTAAGCAAAATAAGTCAAACTCTGGAAGTTTAGGGTCGTATGTTTTCTTTCATATGTGGAAGCTAGAGAGGAAAAAGGAAAACAGGTTGGGGTGGATCTCCAAAAAGTCAGAGGGATATCAGTAGAGGAAAGAGACCAAAGAGTGGTAGGTATAGAGGGAGGGTGGAAGTTCTGGGGAGTGATAGTGGCCAAATTATATTGTTATATTACATGCATGTACATGTGAACAGGTATGAATATGTAACAGTTCCCATCAATATGTACAACTGTAATGCACCAATAAAAAATGTGGAAAAAACCTGTTGTCACCCTTTTACGAGTGAGGATTGCAAGCCACACAAGGGTAAAAGGGAAAGGAACTGACATGTGCTGATGTCTGTCATGCTCCGATGTCTTGCTAGGTCCCTTTCATGTATCCTTTCATTTAGTTTCACTCTCAAAGCAACCAATAGACAAATGCCAAACAAATACACAGAATGGCACAGTCATTTTTAAACTTTATTTTTACATATCCAGAGAGCAAGGAAGATTTATCACGTAGCATTTATTTTACTGAAAATAATCGAGGCAGGTGAAATTCCAAAAGAAAGAAAGGCTCCTCTTCCAAAAATAACAATTATATATTCTTTTCATTAAAAAGACATTTGAAAGGCCAATAGGGGAATGTTTTCTACTTTGATGTGGTTATTATAACCCCATCACAATATGTAAATTTGTCAGTATTGTCTATGTCTGTTGGCATCTCCAAAAGGGAAGACAGGAAGCTGGCTTGTGAAGGTGTCTGGAGATGGAACTCATGTCAACTCTGTGGATTTATTATTTAGGACAAAAACTTTCTTAAGGCCCTCGGAAGGGAAACAAAAATGCATTTCCACCTAGCTTTTTTCAAGATTTCATTGAGAATATAGGAATTCTTGAAAATAGCAAAGGGCTTCTTTGACATTTTTATGTTAATTCATTTCAACACACGTAATGAGTCAATTCCTCATTCTTATCTTACTTGACCTATCAGCTGCACTCAGCATGGTGGATCATACCTTCTGTCTTGAAGCACTTTCATCATCTGGTTTCTAGCCTACTATATAGCTTCTGACTTTATTACTACCTTTCTGATCATTCTTTCTCAATCTCCTTTATCATCTCTATGGTAATGACTCTAAGATTTGTGGCTCCAGTTTCGACTTCACTCCAGGATTCCAAGCCTAGATCACCAATGTTGTACTCCTCTTTACCCTTGAGTGTTTAATAAGCCTCTCAATTCTATTATGTCCAGAAAGGAAGTATTGAAATTCTCCCCATCCAAAATTCTGTTCTTCCTACTCACCTTTGTCCTGATTATTTAAATGCTCAAATTAGCTATTATCCTTCTCTCCCTTCTTTTTCTCATACAAATTCGACCCAGCCACAAAACCTAGTTGTTCCATCCTTCAAAAAATATATTTAGGACATGATCAATTTCATGGTTTGGATGTGAGAAGTCTACCAAAAGACAGCACAAGAAGGTTCAGAGGTGAAATGATTGGGTTATAAGAATATTAATCCATTCAGTGAATTAATCTCCTGATAGGGATTAACTGAGTGGTAACTGAAGTGGTAGGGTCTGGCTAGAGGAGGTGGGACTTTGTGGGGAGTGACTTTGTGGTGTATCTTTTGTATCTGGAGAGTGAAAACTCTCTCTCTGCTTCCTGATTATTGTGATGTGAACTGCTTCCCCCCATCACACTCTCCAGCCATGATATCCTGCCTCACCTCGAGTCCCGAGGAATGGAGCTGTCTGTTGATCTCTGAAACCATGAGCTCTCCAACTTTTCCTCTTCTACAATTGTAGTAGTTGGTTCTTTAAGACATAGCAGTGAAAAAGCTGACGAAAACAACCAACTCCACTCTACTGTTAGTCTAAACTATCGTTATTTCTTTCTCTTGTATTTTTGCAGTGATATCCCAATGAATCCCCCTGAAATGTTATCCGTGAAGTTTGTTTCCATACATCCAAGAAACTCAACAGATTCCATGTAGGATAAACTTAATGGAATCCACATCAAGACAATTTATAACAAATCTCTTGAAAGCCAAAGACACAGAGAGAATCTTGAAAGTAGAAAGAAAGAAGTGGCTGTCTAAATCAAGAGAGTCTCAATCAAGATTTATGGTGGATTACTCATCAGAGACCAGGGGGGCCAGAAGGCAATGGGAATATTGAAAGAAAACAAAAACAGAAACAAAAACAAACTATCAACAAAGAATACTATATATGGCACAAATGACCTTCAAAATGAGGAAATTAAGACGTTCCCAGTAAAACAAAAGCTGAAGGAGTTTACTACCAATAGATCTGTCCTGTAAGACATGCTGAAGGGAATCATCATGGTGAAATGAAAGTAATAGTAACCTGAAGCTGTACGAGGAAATAAAGTTCTCCAGTAAAGGTAAATACATGGGCAAATATAAAAGGAAGCATTATTATATGGCATAACAGAGAATATATCTCGTCTAGAGCTTTAAAACTGGTATTTCCTGATAGGAGTGGTTTTGTTAATGAGGTGACTCATTGTGGGTCCCTGGATAACTTCAGAATAAAGAGTGGTCCCAAGAAATATCAATTATGTTATTAGATGATTGAAACTTTGAGACAGCCCAACCTCCAGAGAGAAGAGGTCAGAGCTGAATTGATTTATGTCCCAACAAAATCTCTGTACAAAGGTTCAGAGAAGCTTCTTGGTTGGTGAACACATGGATGCGTTGGGAGAATGACATGACCAGATTTCACAAGGGGAGGACACTGCTACTCTGTGTCCTTCCCCAACCCAGAACCTTGCCTTTTGTGTCTTCATTTGGCCATTCCTGATCTGTATCCTTTGTTACAAAACTCTAATACAGAATCTAGTGCACTTAGTGAATTTTGTGAGTTGTTCAAGTGAATTATTTAACATGAGGGGATCATGGGAACCCCTGAATTTCTAGCTGGTTAGTCAGAACTGTAGGTGACCCCACAGACTTAGGACTGTCTTAAGCAGCATTATTGTGGAGGATTTTGTCCTTTGCCTGTGGGGTCGGCCCTAACTCTGAGTAGTTATTGTCAAAATTCAATTACAGTATACCAACTTGAGGTGGGGATATATTGCATTTTTTATTACTAATACCATTTTTATTGCCTATATATGATTTAAAACACAGATGCATAAAATTAATGATAAATCTATGATGTTTGGCACAAAACGTATAGATACAAACAAGTCCTGGCAAATGAACTCTTCATTACCTTCAGGTGTGTGTCCCACACACTAGATGAGTGAAACTCGGAGTGTGTGTAGAGCAGTCACCCTGCCTAGAGGAGGCACACCTTCATGCATACCTTTCTTCTCAGTCTCTTGGTCTCCCCACTTAATCCCGCGGATGGACGAAAGGTGTTTGCTAAGAAACAATTACAAAGAAGGCAAAAATAACTTTATCTTGGAGCTGTAGATCAGAAAGCAGGTCTAATTGTTCCTACCTAGGTATTTTCAAGGTGTAGCTGCTCCTAAGCTAGAGTAGCCACAAAGAGACTTCCAGAAAAATGGAATGTCAGATCATTTGCCCAGTGCCCTATATGTTCTGGTTGTCTGATACTCATCCTTAGCAGCATTTCTTCTCTTGGTGGCACAATCATGGCACTGCAAAGTGAAGGAGCCAACCACCTATGTTATTTAGCTCATGTCGCGTGTGAGCCAGCAGATCCAGTGATGAAGAGTATCTACAGGGGCTGGGATTGTATCTCAGTGGAAAAGTGCTTGCCTAGCATGTGTGAGGTACTAGGTTCAATCCTTAGCACCAAATAAAAAAATTAACAAATAAAATAAAGACATTCTGTCCATCTACAACTCTATCTATCTATCTATAAGAATATCCATGGTCAGCATTATTGGTCCATATTTTTTGTTTCTATCCATTACTGAACTAAATAGCTTTGAGGAAGAGGGAATCACAAATTGTCATTATTTAACTTGATTCATAAGCCTCTAGTATGCTTATTATTTTCTTTAAAATAAACCAAGCATGCATATAATTTTTAATGCTCTGTAGCCTAACAATTCTATAGAAAGGGACTTCTTTATTCACTGAAGGCAAAAAAAAAATTCCCATAGTTAGACGAGACTTCTAAAGGTATTGGGTGACTCAGCCTTATTAAAAAAAAGTCCAATCCAGGTGTTTCCTATCTATTCACCCATCCATCCCCTCTATTCCAAATATCTATGGCAGGGAGTCTGAATAAGATAATGAAGAAAACAAAATTATCATCCTTAAATGCATAATTTAGATTGCTAATCTTTTTTGGCGTATATATTTTTTTCTAGGTCTTATAAAAAACATAAAGCCACTCAAATATTTATAAGAGATGAGCTATTTTGCCTCAGTTAATCAAATATTTCATCACTGTACCCTGCTCCATACTGTAAACGCTGAACTGTCTTTCTTCTTCATGACTCCATGTTGCTCTAGGAAAGAGTCATTAAATCCAGGAATAAAACATGCAAGATTTAGTGTTTTTAAAAACATTTTTAATGAAGAAATAATTCCATTCCAAAATATAGACACACAATTAAATAGTTTAATCACTTCAAAATATAACATGTCCCCAGGAGGTTCCAACACACACACACACCCACACGCACACACACAAAACAATACTTAACAGCAATACAAAAAATCCATACAATAGTAGTTTTGTTACAATACCAATGAATATTGTGAAATCTTTAGTGTCTCTGAATTGGTTATTTCAAATGGTGTCAAATTACAGTAGTCATAATTAGAAATGTCTTACAGTTAATTAGCCGCAAGATGTAACGATTCTGATTTTTTTTCTCTTTTTTTTTGGTTCAAAAGTAAAAATGCCCTTTCTTCTGAGGACACAGTGGAGTTCTTGCTTGTGGCTCCTTGCATGGAATCGAACCAAGGTGAATGCAGCAACCAAAGGTTGCCGTCTGTACAAGATCTATCTACAGTTAACAGCCAAGAACTAATAAGGGTGGACAAAGATGATCAAAATAAAAGCAGACATCAGTGCTAAATTATGACGCAACAGTTTGGCTCATGCATATAAGAAAATACATAGTATATCACAACAAAGGCCACACTCTTAATGCAATTCAGTTCACATTACTACTTACAAATGAGCCTTCCCTGCCTTATAATAGATCATCCGAGAATCCATTTTCACAATCTCCAGCACAACTCCCTCTGACCAACCGAACTTACCCCGACTTCCTTCCTGACCAACCACAACTGATTCCTGAATCCTGTCCTGTAGATTTCACCCTTCTACCCTCCTCCGTTAACATGGTGCTGTGGGGGAGGGTTGGCTGTGTTAGATCAGTGCTCATTAATAGGCTACAGCTCTGATGGAGATGGATGTGCAATTCATTGTGGAACAAGAAAGAAACAACCCCCACATGATATAGTTGTTATCTAATGGACAGGACAGATGAAACCTGCTGGGTTTGCACTTAGAACAGACCCCAAAAATAAATTTGGAGAGCCACAGAAAGAAACCCACCCAAAACCACAAAAACCCAAAACAACACACGCCATTTTGTCTCGGTTACAGGACAGGGGTGCTTGAGTCTGGTCTCAGTGCTGACGTGGAGCTAAGAGAAAGAAAAGGTGGCTGGTTAGTCCGAAATTGGTCATGGGCGGCAGTTTCCAGAGTCCTCGCAATGGCTTTGAACGATGGGTTACGGAGTTGGTAGGCGATGAGAGCTATGACAAGGGGGAAGGTTTTTAGCAGAACCGTTCAAACCTCAGACAGACGTTTTGATGTCGAAACACAAAGAGACAACATATGTCAGCTCAGTCCAGCCAGTGGCAGAAGTGCCACCTGCAGGGTCTGAGTTCTGAGTTCAAGAACTACCCGGCTCTGGTTGCGAACTGACAGCAATGTAGGTAGCTGGGATGTAGTGGTTTTCAGTACTGAGTATGAGGCACCAATGGCCACCTGCTCCATCTAGAGAGGTATGGTTTCACAGAGGATGGGCAGGGGAAGAGAGATGAACATCAACACACCGACAAAACCCGCAATAAAATTCATCTGTGCAAAGAAATCGGAGAACTGTGCAGTCGTGCCACTTTGGTGTTAGCCTGTGCTCAGGGACATTTGTTTAGGCGGGTTCTCTGGAGGGAAGTATGATTAAGTACATCCAGGGACAGGGTGGGGTCCTCACTGATGCCAGTTAATCACTTTACTATCCCCAAGGCAAGCGATTTTGTTGTGAAGGGCAGCCAAGGAGATGGTTTCTGACCAAATGCAGAGGCATAAACATCGGATGGCCCTCTGCTAGTGGAGCTTAAAAATATTGGAATGAGTATTCTCAGCTGACACCTACCAACTACAGACCAGGTACGTGGGGTGGGAGGTTTTGCAAACCTTGGAAGCAGAAATGGAATCGCTGAAGCTTTGAGGTTGACTCAGAGCCTTTCCTACTTATAAGACCTTTCTGGAGACTTTACTATACAACTGAATTCTAAAGCAGTAGTTTTCAACCTTTAGCATGCATCAGAATTGCCTGGAGGGCTGATTAAAACACAGATTGCTAGGCCCCATCCCCATAATTTCTGATTCGGTAGGCATGGGCTGGGGCCTAAGAATTTGCGTTGCTAAGACATTCCCAGGTGATGCTGATGCTGCTGATCTGGGGAACATCCTTTGAGAACCACTGGTACTACAGGAATTCCAGAGAAGCTGCTCATTTAAGTATGATATATCCAATATGCTGCAGGCTTTTATCCCCCATCAAATCTTGAAACAAACAGAAGATTGCTTTTCCATTTTCCCCAGAATCCCAAAGTGAGGGGAGGGGATGGTCTTTAGTTCTTTCTGAAGAGGGCCCTCCTAAGGACCATCAATAGACTTTTATCCTCTTGTCTTTGCAGTTCTTTTGCACATTAGTTATTTTTTTCACTGAGTGCAAAAATCCCAGCTTAATATAGAAGAGCCTGTCTCCTTTCACGTGACCACAGAACGCTGCATGCAGAACACCAGGTGGCCAGCTAAGGCAATCGACATTCAGAAATAAAAGGAGAGCGAACGTTTCGCAAGCGCACTTTTAAGCCTGTACATTTAAAGCTGAAGGCCTCCGTGACCTGGTAGGGGAGCTTGTGAATGAGCGGTGCTGTTAAAGACATGCTTCCTAAAGCTAAACCGAGAGGAACAAGACCATGGAAGAGCATAGATAACTTTAGTCCGTTTGGGGATCTTATGGCACCTGTGGTTTATAAACAGCTTTAGTAACGAGTATTTCAAAACATAGTTCACAGTTTTTAAGAAGATCTGTGCTGATTTTAAAAACTAGATTCTATATAATTTGAATGTTGTCTTTTTTTTTTTTGAATATGATTATTTGGAAAAAATATTTACACTAAATTCTATGGCTGACTTGTTAGAGTATCTTGAAAGAAAACAACCCAAAGTTGGAAAGAAGCCCCCAAGAGTGGATTATTTCTAATGATGGGTTCAAATCACTGCTCACAAAGTCTTTTGGGGTCAACTGCAGGCCAAGAATCTGTCTTGGCTTCCACGTTCTGAGCTTGTACTCTCAGGAACGGGACCCTTCAGGATTTATGAATAATTGCAAGTGGTTGTTTTTTTCCAATTGCTATGGAAAAACAAAGGTCCAGTGTATAATATACTGTTTTGCTAAAATCTCAAAGAATCCAGAAATCAAACTTCTAGCTATAAACAGTATTAATATTGTCATTGTAAACTGAACAGGTTCAATATCATGTGCAAAGGTTTAAAATGCTTGTTAATACTGCCATCGTGTGTAACAGCAGCATGGTTCTCAGCCTGTGTTGGTTTGTTTTTAACCAGGGATGAGCCAGGTTACAGAAGATGTAGCGGATAAATTAGCTTTGAACAGAAGTCTTTTTTTTTTCTTCCCCTTCTAAAACACACACCTATGAACTACAAATCTTAAGAGAACAACAAAAAAAATTAGCTGCACTAGAGGCATCAGAACACATCTTTAGGGGGTGGGGTTTGTCAGGAGCTGCTGGGTGTGGTGGCTCCTCTCTCCGGTGAGGCTGCTGCCAGGCTGCCGTCTTCCTCTGTCTGGGTGCAGTGCTCTCCATCATCACCAGTTCTCATCTTATCATCTGTCTGACTATCGCTTGCCTGGGAATAAGGAATGTGTAATTTTTTTTTTTAAAGACGAAAACTGTTTCTAAATTAGGGTTATGAAACTTAGGATTCCCCCCTTTCCCACACATACATACACACACACACTCATGCACACATACATGCACACATATACACACACGCACACACATACACATACATGTGAACGCACACTTGCTGTACTTCTTTCCTAATCAGGGACGGGTGTTGTAAGACACGGTGTGCTGTTGCACCTTCTGGAAGAGAGGACGGGAAGTTCTCTTTGTTGAGTTTCTTTCTGGAGAGGTCCCTGAGGTACCATGGAAGGATTTGTGCTATTCTTTGGACAAGGAGAGGACACTACTGACCCACTATCAGAATTCCATGTTGATTTTTTTTTCAATCCACTTTCCATGATCCAATCCTCCAATATCTAAGTTAAGATGTGACCAGGCAAGGAAAGTGATATACCAAGTGGCCAGAGGATGGAAAAAAATCCAAAGTTTGAATGGAGTAAAATGAAGACAAGGGGGATACTAAGCTGAGCACTAACCATTTTTGTACATTGTTTTTTCAAAAGGAGCTAGTTGAAAAGCAGTCCACCAGGAACTCCATTCGCTTGCTCAGGATGCTGATAAGTGTGTATTTATTTCCAAATACGCCTAAAGCCCTACTTGAATAGAGGATGAGTCTTCTATGTTTCTGATGTCCCACTTTCTGACTCCTCACCCATGTAGGGTTCTGCCTTGGTGGATGACTGGCTGACATCAAGCCAATGAAGTGGGCTTCAGGACTTCTGACTAAGAGGAACATATTGGGATCATTTTTGGTCTTGCAGCACAGTCGGAAAGTCCAAACAGAAATATTGTAAAATGTAAACTCTTATAAAATTTCAACTATATTTCCTAGCTACATTAAGAAAAAAATTTAGTAGGATGGAACTAGCTACAAGATGAAAAGCCACTAGCTTTTGTAGTAGTCTGTGAGATATTAAGTGAATTTTGCCTAAGTGGCTGATTTAATACCAGGCTGGTTCATATTCAGAGTCCTGTCGAATTCTAGATGGGGCAGGGGAGAGGGGACAGGACTACCTGATACAATTAACAGCGGAGGTCACAAATGTTTAATTTTTCACTGCCAATTTTGCAACAGGATTTAAAAAAAAATGGTCTTAAGAACTTTCAGGATACTGAATTTTTTGGCTTTTAGGAACACAATGAACCCAATGCCAACTTTTATGTGGTTTTATATTAAGGCCATTTTAGTAGGCTTTTTAAAAAGAAATATTTTTTCTAAGAAAAATCTATCAATGTTTAAATAATAGATAGAACAAAAATGATTAAATTTCTGGCGCTCAGAGAAAGAAAATGCTATTTAAAGGAAAAGGCTTGCTCCTTTGGGATTAGGTTTGTTATAACTGGAGTGAATATTTTCAGAAACTGCTCCTGGGAATTTTTTTTTCACTCTAGTCATCGTGAATGTGGAGGGTGTGTGGTGCTGTATTCTCAAATCCAAGCTGGGAAGAGCAGAGTGTGGTCAGTAGGCGCTTTCCTCTCTGCTCATGAAATGTATATCATAGACATTGTGCCATGATTTTTACTTGTTTAATCTTAACCTGAGGATCAAGACAGGATGTCAGCAGTGCTCAAACTAACACATATTCTTTACTAATTGAGATGCCATTTAAAGAGAAGTATATCCCTTTTTAAACTAGCAACCAGAGTGGGTCGAGTTTACTCTCCACTGTACTGTACAGACTGAAGGGATTCCACGATTGGAAAGGACTGTATAACTAAGCAGACACAAGTCCTTGGGCATGGGTGGTAAGATTAATATGGGAAGTACATGAACTCTGAACTCTAGTGGGGGACATCTAAATGACCATCAGCTGGATCCAGAGAAACCATCTAGACTTATGGGACAGTGTGGCCCAAGATCTCTCAAATCATTGTATGTAGCTGAGGCCTGATCTTGTTTATAAAAACAGGGAGAGCCAGCTCACTCTAGTCCCTGTGGTCCCAGCGGTTCCCAAGTGCTCGCATAACCACTATACATAAAGCATGGAGCATCACGGCAAGCATGTATGTGCATGTTCTTAATAAATTGTATGGTGTCTGCTACTGTGTCAAGCTCTTTAAAAACACATCTCAGGAAGTACAATTCTTTTATGAGGTAGGCTCCTGACATGTTTGTGCAGAGGAAACTGAAGGCTAAAATAGCTTTAATAATTTGTCCAGATTTATTCTGCTACAATTTGGTAAAACCAATATATATGTATATATTTTTGCCAGGACCCCTCAGACCCCCAGGTGTCAAAGGTCCTGGGGGGGCACTTTATCCTCAGGGAGGGGTCAAAACCCCGTAAATCAATATTTGAAATTGGGTCTGATGGCTTCAATAGCCTAAGATTCATAAATCACCCTCAAGTGATCTTGCCAGTCAAGTGCTCTTTACATTATGAGAGATTTTACATGTATTCAGGCAGATCCTTGGGATGGGATCTCATACGGAATAAATGATATTTTAAATTAATTTATATCCTACTCAATTACATCATGGATTTGAATCAGTTATCCCCAAAATATAAGACTATAGAATCCCTTCTCCATTTTGATTCTTTTTTTTTTTTTTTTGTGGTACCGGGGCTTGAACTCAGAGGTGCTTAACCACTGAGCAACATCCCCAGTCCTTTTTATATTTTATTTTGAGACAGGATCTCCCTAAGTTGCTGAGACTGGCCTTGAAATTGTGATCCTCTGGCATCAGCCTCCCATGCTGCTGGGATTACAGGTGAGTGCCACTGTGTCAACTTGATTTTTTTCATTTTTAAAATATTTGATTTTTTCTTTTTTGTTAAGGTACACACATTTGGTCGTTTGGGCCCTGAATGTAGCGTGATTAAGGAGCTGATTCATCTATAAATGCTGAACAAGGTTGGTTCCTTCCTAGGTGCTACAGAGGGGGCAATTCTGATGTCATGATGGATTGGTGAAGTGGCTAGCTAAGCATCCTGGCTGCAGAGGACTTCCGGGGTATCTCTGGTGTTAAGGAAGTTTCTGGTAGACTTCCCTAATTCACAGAGGAAAAAGTCAACTCCCAAGGATGTCTGGGAGATTTCCACTGGATTATAATGAAATGCTCCATAGACTTGAGAGAATCTGCCGACATTAGCAGGGAAGGAGGATATTATTTTATTACACAGAAAGAAACACTTTGGAGAGAGTGATTGTGAATTCAGGTTACAAGCTCTCAGAATTCAGTGGAGTGGCCATGTTTCCTCCCAAACAAGAAGGTACTTACTTGAGAGGAGAGTGATAAAAGGATATTGCATTCAACCTTGCAAGCTGACCTGTGGGTGACAAAGGACACAAACAAGAAAGGTGACATGTCAAGTTGGTGACGCAGTCAAGCTGGTGAATTATTTGGCTGGAAGCCATGCACAAAGACAGAAAGAGAGTGCAATGAAAGAAAGTAGTGTTCCAATCCATTCAATAACCGGCTGCTCACAGAGCCCTCCAGGAAAACCACTCCAGCGTTCTCCAGGGCGTTCATCTTGAGGGGGACACATGGGCTTGTTATGTTCTCCCAGCCCCTTCTCTGCCCTTCCCCTTGAAGTCATCGGGCATGGAAAGGCAAGGAGAGAGAGCTTAAGACTCACCAGACACAGAGGTGGTAAGAACTCCAATGGGATTGTACGTCATTAATATAATTTCCCTTCACTTTACTCATCTAAGATTAAATTCCTAATTCATTAAAATGAATAAAAATTTACTATTTGATATAGAATGGTGAAAGGCTGCCTCTTTTTTTTTTAATAACTTCTAGAATTTCAGTTACTGTTGTCACCGAAATCCAGAAACTGATAGGAATTTAAAGAGGGAGGCCTAATAAGGACCCCCTAACAGCATGAACTAGAATGTTGATTATGTAGCCACATCTCTTTCCCTCTATGTGCAGAGTCACAGGAGGCACGGGTAGGGATGCCATCCCTCAGAGTTCCCAGAGACGCCCGGCCAGCTTCATTCTGGGATAATTTCCTTCTGTGGAAAACCATACAAGTTGCAAAGAAAGAGCGCCCTCCATGGTTTTCAGAAGAGTACTGTTTCTGTAGCATAGAAGCATGGTTCCACAGATGCTATCTCTGTTTTTCTTTTCTTTTTTTCTTTGTTTGACTTTGATTTTTTCATGAAAGATCAACATTTTTGGTTGCTTCTAAAATGTGCTTGCTTAACTAAAAAGTTGAATGGAAACTTCCAAAGAGGCAAACCTTTTTTTTTATATTGTTGGGGTGAAGTTGGCAGGCCTCCAATTTCTCTTTTGCTACACTCTTCTTGGGAAAATATTTCAAGGCTTAATCTATAAATATACGAGAAGTGAGAAACAATTTATTCCCTCTATTTCTCTGTCCTTCACTAATGGAGTACAAAAGGGCCACTGCTGATCTAAGAATATGGAGAAAGGTTGTGTGGCCATTGGAAAGAAATCTGACAGGAAAACAGTAACCCACTGGGGTTGGGGACCAGCAGGTCTCCACCAGACAAGCATCCCTGAGCTCCCAGAATTCAACAACACACCTGCAGGTAAAGAAAAAGGATGCTCACAGAAAGACAAACAAGACAGGACAACGTCCCTTGGGTAAAATGCACCTCTTTTAGCAGGAGTGACTAATTACAGTTATTCCCAATTGCCTGTGCTATGTTCTATGAATTCTCAGATGGGCTAATATACTTTCTATCTGAAGATGTGTCTATTCACACCTCACTGAACTTGGGCCTGCAGTTCCCCCAACGTTCCTCACTAAGTTTGGTCACCTTCCCGCTTACATTTGCCATGAAGTGGGCAGTCAGGGAGGCTGAGGACAAACAATTCAAGGGAGGAGGTATATTTATGCGTGCACTGTTCTTTGTATTCCTCCTCTTCTTTTAATTTATGGGGGGGGGGGGGGAGAAAAAGCACCTTAATGATCCTGGAGGAGTTTAGATTGTTAAGTCACCGTGTTTCTGCTAATGTCACAAGGCTTCTTTTCACTTTCCAGACCCGAATTCACGAGAATGCACAGTGAGTAATGGCTAGCTATGAGAAGCTTTTAAAATTTTTACTGTCTGGAATACATGGACTAAGAAGTAATGTGAGAATATTCTGGAACAAGAGGGCGGAAGGAAGGAGGAAGCACCAATTTTGTGAGGATTGGGAAAGATCCCTTACCGTGGGCTGAGGAGGTGGGGGTGAGTGGGGCCAGGGGTCCCCGTACCTGGTAGGCTTCGTCCTGCAGCTTCTGTTTCAGGTATTCCTCCATCTTCAGCTCATTCTCCAACTGCCGGACAGAGTCGTTCTCGTAGTTCTCGTCCTCAGGCCGCACGTAGGGATCCCCATCTTCTGTAACTCTGTGAATAAACCACAGTTGGCATTTTGGAGCACATCTTAAAGACAAGTATGAGTGGAATTTGTGGCGTTAGCTATCTGTCCCTTGAGCCACTTCTATGTCTCTTTTCCCTAAAGGGAAACTTAAAAAAAATTGGAGGTTTGGAGGAATACACAGTCAAGGCATTTCATACACACTTTTTCCACTGCAATCTGGTGATCATTGGTGATCAGTGTGTTTGCAGGGTTTACAGGAATAGTTTGGCCCTTTATATGTCCTATACTCTACAGAAAAAGGACAAACTTGTTTTTTGAAGGGTTATTAAGTTTTCCCATTATGGGGGCTTTTCACATAGAATCTAAGAGCAGTTTCTATAAGGAGAGTGAGCCCTCTAGTGAAATAATTCTTAAAGACATTTATTCATAATTTAACCCTCTGTGTTACACACATACACCCAGACACACACACACACACACACACACACACACACACACACACACACTGACACATGTGTGGGCATACTCATGAGAGTCAATTTAGGGCACATGCTTTTGATCTTAAAAATTTACACTAGTTCCAAACCTGAAGATTCATTTAAATTGTCTAATTCCACTATCAAATAAATAGAAAAGAATGACTTCACTCATTGAGATGAGACATCATCTCCCTCTGTTCATCCCAGGATATGTAAAAACACTTCATGGGGCTGAACATAAGTTCACTACTAAGTCATGTGACTAGAATATTCTCAGTGTGTAACACAGTACAGATATTAAAATATCCTCTAAAGTGAAAAGAGTGGTCAAGGAGACATTTCTAGTCTGGAGATTAAATGCCATTTTTCACATTTATTTATATCTGTATGACATGTTCTTGTTATTTTTGGAGGTTTGGGGCCAGCCTAAAAGGCTCTGTGAGGTGCATGTGAACTTACCCTTCCAGGATTCCAAATCACTGGTTGGTAGCTGGTCCTGCTCCCCAGCATACCAGGGATAGTAGATTGGAGTGGCACTAATGGTCTTGGCTTTTAGAATTGGGGCAAGGGACATTTTAGATAGCTACCATGTACATGCTTAACAATAAAAAAATCAAGTAGATATGTATTTACTTGACAAAACAGATGACAATTAACCCCCCAGTTTGAAAAAGAAACAAACAATTCTAAATTATAGAGGAAAGAAAGAACATGAAAGCAAACTAAAATTAGAAGTGGCTGCAGCCTGCCACTTTCAATCATATCCTAACTGTTCTTCTACTCTGATCCTTCACAGCCGGCTTTCACCAGGTCTCTTTATAGCTCTCCATTCTTGCTGGTCTTTTGTTCACTACTACATCAGAAGAGCCTCTGGTTAGTTTTTCTTTGGGTCTTTAACACAGCCGATTTATTTTGATGGGGAAGGGGATGGAACTAGGGATTGAACTCCAGGGCACTTGATCACTGAGCCACATCCCCAGCCCTATTTTGTATTTGATTTAGAGACAGGGTCTCACTGAGTTGCTTAGTACCTTGCCATTGCTGAGGCCAGCTTTGAACTGGCGATCCTCCTGCCTCAGCCTCCTGAGCCACTGGGATTACAGGCGTGTGCCACTGTGCCCAGCCCAATTTATTTTTGTAGACTGATCTGGAATATTTTTCACTCTTCACATTAAGCGGTCACCCTTCTGTTATTTTTTTTTTTTTAGTGCCATTCCTCACATTTCTCATAACTCCAGGAGACTGTGCTCCTAGCACCTCACTTCCAAATTCCCTTCCTTTATTTTATTCGTTTCTCTTCCCAAGCTAAACTTTGCAACTGTCTGGAGTTATTTTAATTTCTCAGCTTCATTTCCTCTGCTGCCTACTTTGAGCTGATCCAGAAAGGTGAAAACCTTTGCAAAACAAGTCTTCCGAGGGTCAGATCTGTACACAGTCAACAGGTTCAGGAAAGTGGATTTCTTTATAATGAGACATTATGCCTTTATTTATTTTAATCCAATTTATATTCATTGTGAACAGAGAAACTTCTCCAGCATCACTAGGTTCTCTAAGTCCAGATACAATAAATTCTGAAGGCAGGATGATTAATCTTCTGAACTAGCCTGAGTCCTGGAAAAGTAGCTACAGTATTTTTTTTTTAATATGATAGACTATTCCTGAATTATAACGTGTTTGATGGACAACTTGACCATGGTGCAAAAGTGATAAGCACTCAGTAGAAGCCATCCAATTTTGAATCTGGATCTTTTCCCAGGGTAGCCATATGCAATGAGATATTGTTCTGTGATGTTGGGCAGTGGCTGTGAGCTGCGGCTCCCCGTCAGTCATTCAGATGAGGAAAGTCAATGATTGATATTTTCTACAGTGTGCTCCGTAGCTAAGGTAGGATATTTGGTAGGCTAGTTGTTTTAAATGTATTTTCAACTCACAATATTTTCAACTTATGAGGGTTTTATTGGGATGTGACTTCATGGAGGAGCATCTGTGCCCAGAGCCTTGGGCAAGCCAAGTTCTCAACAAGCACTGATTGGCTCAGTTTATTGATAATCCCTCCAATTGTAAGGGGAAACAATCTCAATGCCAGATTTAAATGTAGTACCCTTCTGTCTCTTCTGGTAGAAAGGGAAACGGCCTCATTCCTTTCCAAAGTGAAGAACTAAACAACCATGTTTTTACTTTCTTAAGGCTCCCTACAGATTGGTTTGCTACTAAGAAAAATATATCCACGAAAAGGATACTCACATGTCGCTACGCATGGTGCTTGTGGTGGGGCCTCCGTGAATGTACCCAGGTTTTCGGGCGTGGATTTGAGCTAGAAAAGCCTTTTCAGAGGTTGGCGATGGAACCAGATCCTCAAACTGAGTCCGTGCAAATTCAGAATCCACGTTACTTTCCGTTTCACTGCCCACCTCTAGTGGGTGCAGTTGAAGAAATAAAAAAAACGACTCATTAGATAGTTTATGATCTGCAAATCAACTGTGCTGTATAAAACATCAGACAGTGAAAGTACATTTGTCAATTTTTTTTTCAAAATGAGAATTGATACTGACACAAATTACTATAAAATAATTTCATACACAACAATTCCTCCCTTCCTTCCTTCCTTGCTTGCTTCCTTCCTTCCTTTCTTTCTTTTACTGGGATTGAACCCAGGGGTGCTTAACCACTGAGAACTGAGTCACATCCCCAACCCTTTTTAATATTTTATTTAGAGACAGGGTCTCTCTGAGTTACTTAGGGCCTCAATTAGTTGCCGAGGCTGGTTTTGAGCTTCCAATCCTCCTGCCTCAGCCTCCTGAGTCACTGGGTTGACTGGCGTGCGTCACTGTGCCTGGCAACAATTTTTTTTTTAAATTTCAGAAATGTTAGGAGGAATTTTTGTGTCTTAATATCCGACTTCACTTCTTAAAACTCCTATTTTTTTCTCTCCACGAAAGTCTTCATTGGAATTGTTACTTTTGCTTAATATTACCCCAGTAAATATAAACCTATAATATTAAAATCACTTATGTAAGAGTATAAAGTAATAGTGCATGAGACTTCCACCTGAAGAACCTGTTAGTTATCATTTGTTAGGGCAAGTAGTATGTGCTATTAATTGGGATGTTATTTTGTCATTTTGGTAATCTTTTTCTTTTTAAATTTTTTTTTTTTAGTTGTAGATAGACACAACTACAATTTTGTTTATTTACTTTTATGTGGTGCTGAAGATTGAACCCAGTGCATCACACATTCTAGGCAAGCACTCTAACGCTGAGCTATAGTCCCAGCTCTTGGTAATCTTAATCTAAAATTGCAGCACAGTTTTCAGTTACTTTAATTCTTATTAGAGAGGCTTTAAAAAATTTAAGTGCTGGATTTTTTTTCTTAATACTGAAGTTTTATTTCTTATAGTTGTAATCTACTGTAAGACCACAGTCCTGCCCGACAAATACCTTACTGGGTTGCTTTATGGAATAGATGGAGACATATTAGTAACTGCCAAGATATTTATGTGTATATTCATCCTGCTGAAATTTTAAAAACTCTGTAGTATTAGGAGGGAAAAGTATCCCTACAATATTATGTTATTTGTTTTCTGAGTAAATTTTTCTTAGAAGGTATTGCAAAGGGAAATTTCAGTTTAGCTTCATTCAAATGATGATCTATTTCAAATCAACAGGGTGAGAAAAGGTATATAAAACACTTAACGCTGTAAATATAACTTCCGCATCATGTTACTATGGATCACTAGATACATTAACAGTGGCTATCTTTGGATTCTAGGTCAATTTTAATACTTTTTTTTCATTTTTCAAACTTTCTGTATTGAGCATGTATAAATAATCTTCTAATAAGCAAAATATAAACATTATGAAAAAATCTGAATATACCACCAAAATATCACATAGACCTTTCAAATATCCTTTTAACTTTGCCAATGAGCAGGTCTCTGAAAGAGGCCCCTTGGACTTACAGATCTTTTGCAATGAGTAGATAAATGAGGGGGCACCAAGGACTCACCAGAATTCAGCTCTTTGACGAGAGAGGACATGGTATTAGTGATGGAATCTGCCGCCACTAGCAAATCATTCCTTAAATTTCTTCTTGAACCTTCAGCAAAGAAGAAATATTCATTTTAAAAAATAGGAGCTTTCCCCATGCCCTCAACTTTATGTTGTTTGTTTATCATTTCCTTTGATAACCTATAGCAAGAAAACTTCTAGTACTTCCTTTCAGAAGTGTTTTAGTCCATTTCCTAAAAGAAAAAAAAAAAAAAACAATCACTGTGCTTAGGTTAGTGGCCCCGATATAAGAAGGCATGACTAATGATGGAGATTCACATAAAGTATCCTTTAATTTGGGACAATTTTTGAAAGTGAAAGAGATTAGCACTGATAAGACTGGGTGACCTGGCATAAACTGGGATGGTCCAGCTTGTGTGGTCATCCTTCCTAGGAATATCCACACTGATAAAAACTCTGGTCTGTGCGGACACCCTGGACCTTCATAGTTATTGTTATTGTTCTAGCCATAACCTCGTGGCTGAGCACAATGGATTGCGATAGCACAGGCTCAGGCTCCTTCAGGGCTTCCAGAGCTCTTCCTACCAGGATAGGTCCCTGTGGGGAATGAGAAGCTCATGCTCTGAATGCTCCCAGAATGTGAGAAAAGGGTGAGGATTCCTGCTTCCACTGCCAGGATAGACAGATGCGTGGCAGGTACCCTGACCTGGAGCTTGGACTAAGTTGGAACACACTCTATGGTAGAAAAAGATTATTATCATATTTCAGGCATACTAAAGAGTTACATAGGCTGGCTTGGGTGTGGGGCAAAGTAGAGAGAGAACAGAGGGCTAATATCTTTGGGAAAAAGTATACAGGGTTCCAAATAACTGTCTTACAAATGACCTTCTGGAGAATGAACATTTTATGAGCTAAGGGTTGCTTTTAGGCCTCATTTCATTGTCGTCTCAGAACGCAATATTAAATAAGTAAAATAATCGATGCATTTAAATCAGGAAAATCAAAGTAGCTAGGTGAAGACATTAATTATAATAGGAAGCACAAATTGATTTAAAATTCTGTATTTTCTCTAAAAGAGGATTTAGAAAAAGCATATTTTTCCTTCTAAAATTATAAAAACAGAAAGTTCTTGTGTGAATTACACAAGCAGCTCTTGAATCATATTCAGTGCTCAGAAGAAACAGCCTTACTGTGGACTCTCTTTTTTCCCCCCTCAAAACAGAATAAAGTCTATCATTCTTTCCCATTAAAATATGTTAAGGTATTACCCCTATACATGGAGGATGACTGTTTCCTCACCTTCTGGCTACCTTTGCATATTTTTGATGCTCAAAAGCATTTAAAAAATATTGTTAGGCAAAAGATGATATTGAAGATTTATGTTTCTTTTGTTTTAAATATTTATTTTTTAGTTATAGTTGAACACAATATCTTTATTTTATTTATCCATGTGGTGCTGAGGATCGAACCCAGGGCCTCCCATGTGCAAGGTGAGCGCTCTACCACTGAGCCACAACCCCAGCCCTGAAGATTTGTGTTTCTACAGTTATTTTTGAATGAGTTTCCTTGAGTCTGTTTTTGTCCTTTGATTTTGTTTATGCTTCCTTTCTCTTTAAAACAGGAGTCAACTATGTTTCTCTTCTCTTTCCATCTTTGGGTGAGAACCTGGAAGATGGTTCATGATATATTACTCATGTCAAGAAGATGCAAATTGTAGACCAAAATACAGTGCTTGATCTGATTTGTGTAAACAAAAAATAATAACATGTGTCCTACACACATACAAATATATGTATTTATGTACAAGACAAAAGCTGAGAAGGGACAAACTATGAATTGAAAGGATGTATAGGAGGAACTTTTCTGTTGTTGTTTTGTTGCTCTATAAATTTAAAAAGTGGTTGTAGGAAAGTTTTAAGTCACTTGCCTTGGAGGGCCCCTCCTGTAGGTACAGAATACTGGTTATCATCTCCACCCCTCTTTGCCCTCCTCTGCTGGAGGCCTAACTTTGCGGTTCCATATCACAAGGCAATGATCCCCCTCTTTAGGACATCTCCACAGACAATCTATAAAATGACAGTGAGTTCTCTGATACCCTGGAGTGTCCACATGTGGCAATGGCGGGTAACTGTCCACCACTCAATGGATCCTGGTGACCTATTTGCCCATTAAAAGGAAACCACAGCAAAAAAATAAAATAAAATAAAATGAAATGAAATAAAATAAAATAAAATAAAATAAACCATTTACTTTGTGCAAACCACTTACTTTGTGCAAATGCCTCCTGTACATCTCCCCCGACCCCTGTGAGAGAGTCCTGAGGCGCATGCGTCGGGGTGGAGCAGGTGGACACGGACCGGATGGGCATGGGGATCGGCCTGCTGATGGTGTGGCTGGGGGAGGAGCGCGGAGAGCCTGCCCCCTGGGTCTGGGGAGACAAGGTGAGTCATTAATTTGTTTTCCCAAGAAAATGCCATATGCCATCTCAGTGCCTTGGTCCAATGTTAAACACAGTGAAATTCCAAAGCAGGAAGAAATCTTAGGTCATTGAGTAGGTAATCTTAAACCTGGGTTGCAGGTGTGGATAATTTAGGATCCTATTTTCATATAAATCCGAAATTTGGGTTAAATATTGAAAGTTAACAATATTAGTACAGCACTGTTCTATAATATAGGAGATGTGTGTACATATGATGAAGCTGTTGTTAAACAGATAATAATTACAAGGTGTGTATTTCCTCCTTGAAGGAAGTTCTATGTAGAATAAAAACATACTGAGGAGAATGTTTTAAATACAAAGTAGGAGACTATTTGAAATGGATGCAGAATATTTGCTTCCTGAATGTTCAAACTGTCTTCCCTGGTATCATCTTCGGGGACAAATTTAAAGTTTAAATCATGTCTTGCTGTATTGTGCATATTAAGTCTCAAATTAGGAATCAAATGAAGTATGAATTGTTTAATCTTTATTTTACAGTAAAAGCTGATTTTGTCAAATTACTCTTGAGACTCAGGGATTTGAATGGGGAAGACAAAAAAGAAATCTTGTTTTCTTTTTTCCCTTTGTTTAATTAAATTTATCTTTAAGTGGTACATGAAAATATAAAAATTGTAGATATTAATGCAATAACTATGTGAGATTGTGATGTATGTATACATTGGGTAATGTTTGAATCAGGTTAAACATATCTGTTTCCTCAAACATTTTATCATTGTTTCAAAATTCTGTTTTTTTGAACTACACAGTAAACAGGGTACAGTAGGGTGCTATCATCATCCTCCTGTTCAATAGCACATCGGATCTTCTTATTCTTATCAAGTTGTAATGTGGTACCTACTGATCAACCTTTTCCCATCCCTGACTTTACCCTACTCTCCTCAGTCTCTGCTAACCACCATTTTACTTCCTACTTCTGTAAAACCAACTTTTTATAATTGACGCATGAGTGAGATCATGCAGTTACTTGTCTTTCTGTGTCTGGTTTATTTCACTTAACATAGTGATCTCCAGTTCCATCCACATTGTTGCAAATGGCATGATTCCATTTTTTTATGGCTAAGTAGTATTTTACTGTGTACATGTACCACATTTTCTTTATCTGTTCATTAATTGATACTTTCCATCTCTTGGAATAGTGCTACAATAAACATGAGAGTAAAGATGTCTCTTTGACATACTCCCTTCACTTCTTTTGGATAAATATTCAGTCATGGGATTGCCTATCATATGACAGTTCTATCTATAATTTTGTGAAGAATCTCCATACTACTTTCTACAATGACTGTACTAATTTACACTCCCATCCACAGGGTGCTAGTGCTCTCTTTTCTTCACATTCTCTCCAGCACTTATTATCTTTTGTCTTTTTGGTATCTGCCATTCTTTCTGGAATGAAGTAATATCTCATTGTGATTGGGGGTTGCAGAAATCGTGGTTTCTAACTGTTGGTTACTGTTTCCTGCAGAAAATGTCCTTCACCTCTGAGAAAGCAGTATTATAGCAGAGTGAGAATAGTAGGATTTTAAAAGAAGTGAAGATAAAAGAAAACAACTAAAAGCCCCTTTTCTCTGCATTTGCACTTGGCATGAAAGCTTTCTGAGATGTTGTCTCTACAATGAGGTCCCTTGGAAATAGTCTCTCTGTTTTAATAATTAGTAGCCAAAGGAAGACAATCAAGCATGCAGGTAAGAAAATGCAAGGAGACCCTCAAGTGCAAACACGACTGACTTGGGGGTCCACACCAGTTCCATCCCAGCCTGCCATTTGGGCCAGCTACCGTGAGAACGCTCCCACATCGAGGCCCACAGATTCATCATAAAGCCATCCAAACTCCTAGACATGCACTGCGAGAGCAATGGTCTGGAATATTCTATTTAGATCTTTGCTTTGGGTTCAGCTGCTTGCAGTTAAAAACACACAACATCAATCTTGAAAATGCCATGCCATTAGCTCTCCAGGGCTCAGCATCACACACAATTGTCAAATCTATAAATTGAAGAAAACCCCAGAATTTAAAATGAAGCAAACCAGAACAGAGCACAGAAAAGAACTCATGTGGTGCCCAGAGGGCGGAGGATCCATTCCTTCACTCTCAACAGTACCTTGCAATGGTCTTTCCAGGCCCGGGAGAGAGAACTTTGCTGGTTTGCGATGCTTTGCAGCCTGTTTTCCTCAGCCTGCTCAAGGAGGGGTCTGGTTTCCCCAGCAAACGTTGCAGCTCAGCCCCATGGCCTTGAAACCCTGTGAGCTACTGCTGTGTCCCCAGCTTCCCATGCCAGTAATAAATAACTCCATATTTGAGTCATGCTTTATGATATTCAAAGGGTTTTATAGACATACTCATTGATGTCTCTCCATGACCCTATGAAGTAGGAATTATTCCTCTAAATATGCAGCTATGATTCCAAGGCTCAGAGAGTGAAAAGATTTGCTCTTAGGAAGTGGAGCCCGAGTGGCAGAGCTGGTGGCTGAGCTCACAGTGCTCTGGGCTAGAGGAGGGACTATGGTTGGTGAAGTGTCCCTCAAAGGAGACGGATGTTGGTTAGGTGGTCTGAGTGCTCCCTAGCTGGACCCCCTCTCCTGTGCATCCTTTCCAAGCCAGGGCCCTTAGAGGGGTCTCTGGGTCTTTCCTCTCTGTCCTCTTTACCAAAGAATTAGTCACTAGGGTTTCGGGACTGGAGATGGGAAGTGGGACAGAGTACTTGTAGAAGTGGTCTCTTCTTGGCCTCTCGACTCTAGGAACCAGATTCTTGGTAGGAAGTTCACAATAATAACAAAATTTCACTTCTTTTTTTTTTTATTGTGGTGCTGGGGATCAAACCCAGGGCCTTAGGCATGCAAGGCAAGTACTCTACCAACTGACTGAATCCCCAGCCCTAAAATTTCACTTTCGTATGTAATTTACAGTGCATAAAACATTTTTAGACACATTGTTTTGTCCCATTTTCTAATATAGTAGTAGAAATGATAATTTATTTAAATAGCAATTTGCAGTCTGTCTTTAACACCCCCCCAATACTTCACTTAATCCTCCTACCAACCAGATAAGTTATTATGATTTCTGTTTTACAGATTGACAGACTGAGGTTCCAAGGGGAAAACTGTGTTACCCAAGGTCTCTGAGCTAGTGATTGGCTGAGATAAAAAGGACCCCCAGCCTTAGCCCCTGGACTACAAACCTGGGCTTTTCCACAGCACCTCAGCTGCTTCTCAGGATTGTGAATGTTGTCATCATCACATGCTTCTGTCTGTGGTTCACTCAGCCTAGAAAGATTTAGTGAACTGCAGGCTAAAGAAGGGTGGAGGCACAGCCCCACGAGGGTGTGCTGTTGGAGAGAGACCTCATCATGGGGTGGTGTGAGTGCTCAGTGTAGCAGGAGGCCTTTGGTTTGCTTATGGATCAGCACAGAAGTACAGGCCCCCAGTCTCTTCTCTGTAATTTTGATACCCCTAAAATTCTTACCAACAAGATATTGCTTCCTAATGAATTGGGCTCTACTGGAACGTGAAGCTATGGATACGATATTTGCATTGCACTGCCCTTCAGAGACCTCAAAACTTTTGAATTTGGGGACCCAACAATTTCAGATATGGGCTGAGGACCATATTTCAATATTTCAGTAGTTGTACTGGGGCTGTATTGACCCCAGCCCTGCTTACACCTGTTATGCCAGGTTCTCTGACACAGGATGCTCATGGGGCTCCTCTCTTTAGCAGCATTTGTAACTGAGGTGGACATCTGTGAGCCTGTCCCCTGCTGTCAGTGTGCTGGGCTCCCAGGTGTCTGAGGCCCAATACCTCCCTGCTTAGTGTCTGATCTTCAAAGCCAGCTAGCCCTAAGAATCTGCCTGATTCTTTTCCCTGAAACTCCCATTAGTGCTTCTGTGTTAAGAGAAAAATAATTGACTGTGGTTCTGTGTTAAGGGAAAAACAATTGACTGAATCTAAATTACACCAATGTGTGAATGACTAATAGCTACCATCTCCCAAATGAATCCCTAATTGGAGCAATTTCAAGCAGTCTGATTATGTGAAGAATTTAGGTGGAAGATTCTGTGTGAAAAGATTCAGCTGCGTCTTTCCTGCAATTTTCAACTCCGAGGCATGTCCAGCCTTATGCAGACTTCTGGGGGCAGGATGCTAGCTACCTGGGTGATCCTGGCCCCATCTCTTAATCAGAGCACTGCCCAGTTTGATGAATGGTACCTTCCTAGCACTGGTGTGGAAAACACCTTCTCTGTTCTTCCTTTCTGTTCCATTCTTGTAGGGCCATTAGGAAAGGGCAGTGGCCTGCTGGCATTGGGGCATCTCAGTGATGATGTCACTGAGTTTCATTTTCACAGGTGATGACCCCTGTAGAATGGTGGCCTCTAGCTGGGTCAGGAAGCATGGTTATTTGCTACCAACTTCAGAAGACTTAGAGTGAATAATCCCTGTGAGCATGCTTCCCTGGAAATTACTCCATGATTAATGGTGCAAAGACTTAGGGGACAATGGTCCATGCAGATCAATATATAGATCTAAAATTCCCGAGGAGAGAGTTGATTTATTGAAGAAGGAAAACATATATCACACTTGGCAAATTTTAAAATAGCTCTCTTCCTAGAGAATAAATGAAAAATTAATTTCCACACACCATCCTCTGAGTCCATTCAACCTGCTATTGTATCAATTTTTAAAAAGTCTGACAAGATCCATCAATTTTCTGATTTTTTTTTTCCAGGGAGTATTTTGGTTTCTACTAACTGCTGAATCAGCTCACCCTGACAATAAGGCAGGGCATTATGCAGCCCACTCCCCAAGTCCTGTAAAGGCTGCCTCCAGGTCTGGCTAACAATGTAGCCTGGTCATGCCTGGTGGTACCTAGCAGCCTGGGAAGGCACAGCAAAGCAGTGTGGCACATTCACTGTCTGTCATCCTTTCCTCCAATACAAGTTTACCCACTGTCATTGTACTGATGGTGATTTCTATACTATGGTTTCTTAAAGGGAAGGATGTATACCAAGTGTTGTGGGATACAGAGCAGGTGGTTCATTCTGACTGGTGCGGCAGTGGGAATTATTCCACTTGGGTCCAAACAAAGGATATCCAGGCAGGAGAGACCAAGTATTGAGAGAAGACTACCTGGGTTTTGGACTAGCCATGAGCAAGGTATGGGATGTGTGAGGGGTATTTTTGGGATGGTGGGGAGGCCAGTGGAACCAAAGCACCAGTTTCCCTGTGGGGAGTAAAGAAAAAAATGAGGTAGAGAAGGGGGAGGAGCCACCCTTTGGGAAATTCATTGTAGACTTTATCCTGAACTAAAAGAGGGGGTCCTTTGTCTTAGGAGGTTTTTAAGAAGAGAAATACTTTTTACTTTTCTAGAATTAGTTAATGAATCCCAACTTTTATTTATTTATTTTTTTAAAAGAAGATCGGCACAACTGAAAAGGTACATTCTGAACACTAGATATTAGTGTTTATACTGCTGATGATCATCTATGAGATGAATTATTACCTCCTTCAATTTTTACTGGTCCATGACTCCATGGAAAACCCACCAAAGAAAATGGCCAAAAAAAAGAAATAAAGGAAGGAGAAACCTAGGCTGTCAAAACCGGTCCTTTCTGGCCTGGTCATATTCCAGAGTGTGTTTGGGAGTAATTGGAACCTGAGTGACAAGAATTTCCTGAGTTAATTGGACCACCCAGTTTAAACAGGGAAGAGAATGTGGACAGGAGATGGAATTGGGAATGATATTTGACAATTTTTTTTCCTCCACTAAACTGGAATAGTTGAACTGTTCATATCAGTGTACATACATTATTCTCCCAAATGAGGAACAATTTGATTCTAAAGTCTATAGTTTTCAAAGTAAATCCTTACTGTAAATTCAAAAAGAGAATTCACTGCAAATAAACACAAACTTTATTTTGATCCTTGACTAAAATACACATCCTGTGCCAATTAGCTCTTTCAAACAAAAAATGTGTGCTACAAATAAAACTTTCAGAGAAGATCTTGGAGTTCTTGTTGAACACGGTGCAGAAAGTTTGACACTTTCAGCATTTCTCAGTATTGGCTGTTCAAAAATGTCTCCTCTGACATGAGTGATAGCAATGCTCTGAAAATATTAGCATACCTAGGATGATATTTATGTTACCAGAAACAGGAAAAGAAAATCTTATTAGATTGCTCTATTACTTTTTCTGTTATAAGCACTTATGAGAAATATGAACAAATTTAAAGTGTGTTCAAATTTCTTCTCCTGATGGAGATACTGTTTGTTAATTGTGTGTGTGTGTGTGTACTTGTGTAAACTATGGGTCCAATTTGAAAAGTTTATATATACTTAGATACATATAAATACATACATATATAGTTAAAGCTGACATCCATCTAGCATTTTTGCAGAGTGCTTTCATATCCATAATCTTTAAAAATATGTGAATTAATTTTATGAGCCATGTATTATCAGTATGTTCGAAATAAGTTATCAGGAAGTTTATTTACTTACTCAAGATCTTATAGCTGTAAGTGAAGAGCAGGGAGCACTGTGATACATGTCTAACCCTTGTAATTTTTTATAGAAATTTATTATTGAGACCTTACTTTCTAAACTCAAAGTCAGTCTGGCACATAATATTTGGAACTAGTAGTACACCAGAAACTCAGGAACATATTATTATTGCAATTCCATCCAAGATGCTGCCTTCATTACTGAACTTTTTATGACTGTTCTTTTTATGGCTCCTTCAGTAAATCTTAAAGGTACACAAAGAAGAAAGAGGGTAGGATAACTTCAATTCAAGTTTTGTAAAAAAGAAATTTATTGCTTGTGATACCATAATCATCATATTATATTACAGGCACTATTTTTTAAAAATTCATGTTCTCTCCTCAAGGGGGATAAATTCATGCATTACCCATAACAAGAAACAGTGTAAGTAGGAATTATATATACCAGTATAATAAAACACTACATCGAACCACACAGACTTATGATAAAGCATGGAGAGGTTATTAAATCAAGCACAATTTGTTGTGTGGGGAGTTTTAAGTTTGATTTTACAAAGAGAATGTCCCCAAAGGGGAAAGGTTCATAAATAAAAATAGAATTTAGAAGCAGATACCAATCTAAAACCTCTAAATTCTTTCCTTAGATCATGTTATACCATGAGAAGTCTATAGATTTGAATGGCATTTGTTTTCTTTATAGAACTGCCTCTATAGGGCTGGGATTTATTTCTGTCTTTAATTTGGACTGAAGGTCAGTATAAGGAACAGCCACATGAAATCTTTGACTGCATTTTTCCATTTCAGTTTGCAGTACTATTTCTATAAAGTTCTCAGTGAAGACTGCCTTTTGTATCATATGCCACAGAAATTTTGTTCTGCTAAAGCGTGGTATTTCTGTACTGATGAAACCACGGATCATATTTTCCTTTTTTTTTTTGATTTATTGCCAGAAAGCTCAGAGTAACATCCTTGTCCCTTATGATTAACATATTTGCATTTCCTCTTTCTTAGTTTTAGATTTTTCTATTTTCAATTTCACGGAGTCCTTGTTTATATATTCTGTTGTAAGCTGCTCCAGGTCCTTTGTGGAGAAAGGCTTGAGTATAAAAGCAAATAGATAAAACAGGCAGGAAAAAATCTCTGAACACCCAGACAATGTTTAACTGACATCTGGGTGGTACTGATGCCCTCAGGTGCCAATGTTGCAGTACCCACTGCTGGCTGACCCTCCAAGATGCAGAGGCTGGAGGAGCTATGGGGCTAAAGGTGAGGTGGCAGGGATACCACCCTAAGGGCACTGCCATGGTTTGGCTCTGTGCATCTATGTGTTTATAAACATCCTAGGTCAGGGAGCCTCTCAAGAATGTGCTGCCTTGGAATGGCAGAAAAGGGATCCCATGGGAAAGGGTTGAAGCTCGGCTGACCAACTACAGTATAATTGCCCTCTCTCTCCCCCAGAAGGGGGAAGGTTATATTTGAGCAGTATTTTTTTTTTCTATGCACATGCAAAAGTAAGAGACAGGAAAGAAAAGAGGCTGTTTGCAATGAGAGGTATTACAAGTAAGGCATTTTTCTCTACCATGATCTAAGTGTGTTGAAAGTACAATAGCAATACTCTATGTATGCATTTAGGGGCAGTTATACAGGCTGTACAAGTGATGTGACCTTAACCCACGAGGACTGTCTCTCATTAAAATTTGACTTAAGCTTAGTAAAGTAATTGTTTTCACAAAGTACAAAATAATGTAATAATGTAGCACATTGTTTTTATTATCTGACATCACAGATTGATTTAACACTTTCCTTTTTTTTACAGAACATGGGAATGAAGGGTAGAAATGTGTCCAGCATTTTTGCAAACATTCTTTGTTACACAAAAACACACACAATGAAATATAGAAAAGAGCATACAGAAAAATTAAAAGGTAGGTTGATATCGGACAGGCTGTAGTTCTAATTGATCCATGGAAATAATGTGAAACTTTTTAATAACACTAGCAAGTGGCATATATTGTCATACATAGTTTGGTACATGCATGGGGCATTAAAGCTGCTTTTCTTTTGCTTTCATTTAATCTAATAATTATTATTATTTTTAATTATGCTGCTCCCTTTGCTGATCCTGAACCCTACCACAAGGTCAGACACAGGGTCCATTTTAGGACATGGTTAGGGAGTTCACAATGCCCCTATATTCAGAAAATAAATGCGTTGTATCAAATTTGTGAAATCCCAGAGCAGAAATATTCTTGTGATAAGAGGAAGACTGAAAGTGAATTATTTTTTAAGAGATTATTGTCAATCAACAGCTGAGATTCCATACTGGGAAAGAACCAAAAATATGGTAAGTGGGCAGTCAGTTACTGAGTACAGTCTTACATGATTCAGCACATTTTGGTGAGCAATGGGTGGGGGGAAGGCCTAATAATTATGTGATGAACAGGGATTTAATTGCCTGATTCTTATAAAAAAGAGTTTCCAAACATTTCAGTAAAATGGAAACGGAACTGAATATTCATGGTATGAGAGGATGTGGAGGTTCCCTTCTGTGTGCTGTGGGTTTTGGGATAACATTGACCTCTGTGTAGCTCTCTCTAGTAACTGGGTCTTTCTATTAAGAGAGAGAGGTCTGATCAACAACCCCTAAAAGTTTAAATTGATTTGATACTTCTATCTCTGGGGACCTAAAATGTTTCCAACAAAATCCAATTTGTTCCCTCTTCTAAAAGATGTATTAGGTCTTCTTTTGGTGCCAACAGCCATGATAGTTATAAAAGAAATGCCAAATTTTATAATTTCAATTCAAGCACTACCATTGAAAAGGAAGCAAATTAGTATGAGTTGTTGTTTTTTTTTTTCTTTCCAAACTGAAGCATGGACATACATTAGAGGCAAAAGCAATGAGAAAAACAGCAGGACGCAGGCCCCTCCACTGTTAGTTAAGACCTGCAGTAGGGGACATAACTTACTCCCTGCTTCAGTTCTTCTTCCTACAGAAAGATTGAATCGATAATAGTTAGATTACCCAGGGTTCCAGTAAGAGCAGGTACACAGTGTGCAGGAAGGCAAGATGGGGAAACATCAATGGCTCTAAGGCAGGTCCAGGCCTCTGCTACCTCAGGGACTCTATTTCCAAGCCTAAGTGTCTAAGTATTGGACACTACAGACCCAATCCCTCCTCACATGTCCAAGCATCTCTCAGCACCATCTGTCTATCTCAGTGCTTGCACATCTTGGTAAAAGGCTGTGCTGAGTTGGGCCAGGTTGATACCAACATGGCTGGAAAATTAATAGACTCCTATCCCATTGCTTTCATTGTCATGGTGACAGAAACTCTAGGAACACTAGTAGGGGAATATTTTTGAAAGTTTCCTGCCATTTGGTGAAAGGCAAGATGGGTTCAGACCTCTTCATTGGATATATTTGGAAAGGGAAGCAGAAAAGAGCTTTTCTGTTGCATCTAATGAGATAATAGGCCAGAAACAGCAGAAGGTTATTAATGATCTAGTCCTGTCTTACCATAGATAGGTGGCAACTCTGAATTCTACACTTTGTTGGTCTAAAGCACTTGAGTGAAATAAAACATTCCCCAAACTGATTATTAGAGAGGACACAAATGGCATAACAAAAATTTAACTAAGTAATAAAACAGTAAAGAAAAACAAAGAAATATATGTTACAAGAATAGTGTCTGGAGATTTTAAAAGAAGTTTATTAATGAAATACAAGGGAAGAAAGGATAAAAGGAAAGAAAGAATGGAAAAGAAAGGATATAAAGTAAAGAAAGAAAGAGGAAGTAAAAAGAAGAAAGGAAAGGTGATACAGAAATAACAAATGATGGTGTTTGGGGGATAGCGGGACCCTTGGCTGCAAGTCAGGACATCCTGCCTCCTGGGAGCTGCCCAGAGATACATCCTTCATTGTTCTCCCATCACAAGTTCCAGTTCTGCCTTTGGAATGTGGCAGGTCCAGTCCCTGCTGGCCAGGCCTGATTGCATCAGACAGATGACCACATGGAATGGGCACTTCTGGGCTGACTGTGGACATGTGGCCATAATTTGTATGAAAAGTAGTTTCATGTATACTGATGAAGGAAATAGGCTTTATCAAAGAAGGAATGCCACTTCCAATGAGAATCGTAACAGATTATAGCACTTTGTAGAGGACTTCCACAGATCACTTTATTCAACACTCTATCTACAGAAGAGTAAGGAAATATTCCCATTTATAACTCGTATGTGAGACCCTTATAAGTCACGTGAAATAGTCATACAAATGGGATAAAAGATTTTACTGAAGTTTTTCATCTTTTTTTTTTTTTTTGGACCAGGAATTGAACCCAGGGGTGCTTACCCACTGAGCCATATCTCCAGCCCCACCCCCTATTTAAATATATGTATTTTATTTAGAGACAGGGTCTCACTGAGTTGCTTAGGGCTTCACTAAATTGCTGAAGCTGATCTTGAACTCTCGATCCTCCTGCCTCAGCCTCCCAAACTGCTGAGATAACCTAGCTAAGTTATTCCTTTTAATAAAATTATTATCACCAAGATTGTCTAGTGGCTATATCTTATTTTTCTGAATTAGACATTAGCCTCTGTTCAATTTGGTCAGAACTGCTGAAAGTGATCAAATATAAAATATTTCTAAATGAATCCCATTTTATTACTTTCAAGGACATAAAGGAACTAGAAATAAGCCAAGAAAAAAGTTTCCCATAAAGGTCCTGGGTCCAGGAAAAGGTGAGAATGAGCTCTATAAAATTGACTACTATTGTTGCAAGGGTCTAAGAAATAGTTCCTTATCTGAGTTTGTAACAACATTTGGGGGAAAATGACATGTAGGAATTGGAAAAGCAAATTGAAAATTGTACATTATGTACAAAAAACTTACAAATGCAGTAACACAAATCGTAATAGTTCTGGGAAACATTTATTGAAATGTCTTACCTTTAGTAGCTTCATGAGACCTTCCAATTGGACCATTAGCTCTCTTCGGCTCTCCTGGAGAGCAGACATTCTCTGTTCCAGCTCATCCTTGCGTTGTCTGAGAAAGAAGCAATTGTCTTTAGAAACAGCATTCAATTCACTGAGCTAATCACATTTCCCAATTTTGTGAGACCAGTAGACTATCAGAAAACAGCATTGGTGGTTCACTGATATGGTTACCAGGCAGGTAACTGTCTTCAAATGAATGAACAATTGCAGTTTGAGGTGTACTTTTATTTGTTAAAGTCATACAAAATTATAGAGAACTTAACATGAGACATTTAATGAAATATTAAATAATCATTTAATGAAATTTTTAAAAAGGTTACTATTTTAAAAATGCTTACTATATAACAGATCCCATTCTGTGCCATTGCCTTCTCTTGACAAAATAACAACAGTAACAACAAAACCCAAATACCAAATTGTCACTGAAAAGGGCCAATCCTACAGATTCTCCAAATCCAAGATACCTTTTGTAAATTCACAGAAAATATGGATTACCTCAGTATTTGGAAATCTGATTTATAAATGCACTTTTAAAATCTGTTCCATCCTCAGTATGTAACATGGTACCCTTCAGAGGTGAAATATTAATTGAGCATACTTATTATAATCAATCTACTTGGTTTAAGTTTGATTTGATAAACTCAAGTCAGAATAAAGTAGTTCCTACATAATTGTTCTACAACTGAAAAAGATATATGAGATGTGTTTAATTTTGTTTTGTTCTTCTGGACTTGTATTAAACTGTCAGCAATAATTGAAACCACTAAGGACAACCTACACTCTCCCATTTATGTTGACATGAAGAAGCACCAAAAATATCTTTAACAGGGGAAAGAAATGAGACAGGAGAAAAATACTAATGATTCACATTTCTGAAGGCTATGTATGCTTTCTGAACCAACTTTGAGTCCATTATTTCAAGGTCATTGAGTAAGTAACATATATACTTTTTCCTTGCCCCAAGGACTTCTGTTTGAATTTTAAATATTAGAACTTATATTCTAAAAATGTGTGGATGCCTTAACCATGTATGTTTTACTGTGTGAATGAACATGGCTGTCTCAATGGCACAGACACCATATTAAGTAGAGCTATCACAGGGACCTTGAAATAAAAACTGACAACATAAAAATGTCACCATGAGTTAGGTCTGTGACTCATTCCGTTGAAAGATATTTATGGGAAGACAGGTTAGAGGTATAAATGAGACATTTCTTATTTGCTTTCATATAGGCTTTTTCTACAATAAATTCTAAATTTAAAATTTATAAAATTCTCAATCCTTTCTGAATATATTTTTATTTTTAGCCTTTCTTGCTACTCATGGCTTACTCATGAAGTGCTTCTTCCTTTAATTTCCTTTATAGTTGTCTCTTTTCTGAATCCAGAGGATCAGGAACATCATAATTTTGTAGACTTTAGTGGTTTCTTATTTTAGCCTGTCTCCTTGGGCTGAAGCATTCTAATTTTGTAAGTCTTGCCCCATTCAAAAATATTCTTCAACGGCAAAGCCATTGACTGTTTTTCCTTGACCTTGTGTGCTCATGGTGTTCCAGATACACTCACAAAAGACTTTGGACACGAGTAGGTAGTGTTTCTGATTTATTTCCAGTTTTCATCTTAAGACTACTTTATAATTTTTTGCCCACTTGCCACAAGAACACCTTGAGAAGGTCAAGGCAAAATCCTAACATTGTAGGGAAGAAATACTAAGGGGAGGCTCTAGGCTCTATTATAGAAAATTGACGTGTATTAACTTATAATTAGTCAACATTAAAATAATCTCATTGTACATTTATTTTACAGTACTTATCTTTTAAAATATGGCATTTAATTCAATTGAAATCATTTCATAATGCCTTTTCTCAATCTTCTCTGTAAGAGTTTACATCAGTGGTTACCAATTGTGAATCCAATAACAAATCTGCAATGTAGCCTCCACCATTCCAAGGAGGTATGAGAAAATAAAGATGAAAAAATGATTTTATTTTCCTACAGCTAAATGTATTCTTCTTTAAAGGCATGCCTTTTTTCCCACCCTGAAATTCTGTCAGACAATAATATATATTCATACTAAACTTCCTGGATTGAGGATGGTAATGTGATTATATAATTTTTTTTCTTAGAAAACACACACACACACACACACACACACACACACTGTGAGGAATAAAGAGGTATGATATCTGCAACTTTTATTTAACTTCTGTGAATTTCAGTTCCCTCATTTGTAAAAGGAGTGTAATAATATTGTCTATCTCCCAGGTTTGTTATGGCAATGATATGGAACAGTGCATGGAGAGCTTAGCACATCATACGTGTCAGACTAGCAAATAGAAATGCCTGTTATAGAGCCACATCTGGGCTGGAAATGTGGCATTTAGTTTCCTTGTGGTCAAAGTAAAAAGGGAAACATGATCATTTAGAAAGTCAGAGATTTTAAGATAAAAATAAAACTATGCATTCATGAGAAGCAAGGCTCCACTCCTCTCTCCCTCTCCCCTGCCCCCAGCTGCAAGACATTTCTCCAGTTGGTTTCTTGGTAAGAGGTTCAGGAAGGATGTAGTGGAGGGGCCCTCTACGGCAGCTACAGTAAGGAGTTCCTGCGGCTGCCTCACACTGCCACCTCTCAGTGGGAGCCAAGGCCAAGGGAACTTTGCAAGAGGCCACTCTTTTGGAGCTCTTTGAAAGTCTGAAATGACACAAGGATAAAAGGATAACCAGAAGAGGGTTTCTTAATCTGGGATGTCGGGGAATCTGTGAAATCCTTAAATTGTGAAAATGTTCAGCACAGAGTAGGTAGTTTATAAGCATCTGGAGAAATAGCCTTCAAGGGAGGCTACTTCTTCCTTCAGGTAGAAGAAGTGTGTAGAATGTGGAGGCAGGCAAGCAAGTCAGCTGGCTTTGCAGATGACAGGAAGGCCAATCCAGACTCCTTAGTGCAGCCTTGGGCTCAGCTGGAGTCACAGGATGCCCACAAGTCAGGGCCAGGCGGGTGGTCAGAATGATCAGTCTATTCCAAGATGACCCATTAAGGAGGGAAGAAGTATCAGTTAGAAAATAGACACAAGTCTATCCAGATGACTTCCTGGACTCTCTCTGTCTCTCTCATATGAAAGGGAATACTTTCAGAAACAAAGGCTAGATGGAGCAACCAACGAAACTGCTTATGAAAAATTTTTAGTCATCTCCCATGGAGCATAGGATGCACAATGGAAAAGATTAAAAAAAAAATTCAGGCAGAGACTACCCTGACCTGGAAGATGAATGACTACTCTATTTCCATCTGGGTTTTTTTTTTTGGTTCTCTTTCTGTGTATATTAGATTTAACTTCCAACTTGTGAGTGCGGAAGACCTCCATAACCTTATTTGACAATGGAGAGTTAATAGGGACTCACTTTTAAATGCCTTTAATGAAGATGATATAAAACATCACTTTTACCTTCTTTTCATTTCCACCTTTTCTAGGTAATAGTGTAGTAGATTGTGTAAGGATGTCTAGTACATGGCATTGAGGGCAGGGCAGAAAGCATATAGGCTGAGAAGGAAGAATTCCTGTTTCTTTTGTTAAATTTATTATCCAAAAGTATGAAGTGATCTCTCCCCATTGAGCAGCCCCATAAGCTGCAGGTTCTGCAGATGTCTTTCCCACAAGAGAAGCCTTTACAGGATCTCCTCCAGTCATGGGCTTGGGAAGGGCACAGTGGATCCCAGCAGAAGAGAAGGTGCTCATGTTACCACGTCTGAAAAGCAGGGTTGGGATGGAAACCCCCAAAAACATCCACGACAGTAATCAATAGGGATTTGGTAAAATCCAAACACAGTCACACAGAACCTGCTTAATTTAGTTTCTTTGTAGGGAGGAAGAAAATAGCACTAGTTCTGATAAGGGTTTTTGAGAAGAGGCATCTGTATTTACTATAAAACGTCTGTTTCAGAGTTATAGATATATACCTGGAATGTACTTGGCACCCTAACAGAAGGATTAAAAAAAGGTAATTCTTGCTAATTAAAAGTGCCTTGTGAATGCTCAAGATGCCATTTCTGAGAGGGAATGCCTTTGAATTTATTCTAGTGTTGTTTCATACACAGATACATTTGAGTAGCTGCCATATTCAAGGCATAGTGCTCAGCCGGACTGATGAGGTGGAGAGGGGGCGTGGGAGTAAGCGGGGGCAACTCTGGCCCTAATCTAAGGCCAGCTACTCTCAGCTGATTCTGAGAATGTGCTGAAACTCAGGGGTTGAGTCAGATGGCTCTCCAGGTCCCTTTCAACCCAAATATTCTATTATGACAGACAAGACAAAGCTCTTTCATTCATTTGCAGAATAAGAAGGTATGATGACTAATTTTTGAAATCTGTATGTAAAGCTATTAGGGATCATGATTTAGACAAAACGGTTGCCTTTTATGAATTACGTGTAAAATTTCAAATTTAGAAAACTGTGATGTTTATGCAGCTGTTGATGTGTTTGTTTTGTGAAAAATTTGTAACATCAACATGCTGTTAATAATACAAACAACTAAAAAAAGCTGAGTTAAATTTTTTTTCCCAATGAGATTTTTCTTTCTGATCTAAGGAATACATTCCTTTTATTTGTATGTACTAAAAGAATAACATCAATTCACAATAGCCAAGCTTTGGAACCAACCTAGAGGCCCTTCAACAGATGAATGGATAAAAAAATGTGGTATATAAACATAATGGAATATTACTCAGCTGTAAAGAAGAATGATATTATGGCATTTGCCAGTAAATTGATGGTGGAAGTGGAGAATATCATGCTAAGTGAAATAAGTCAGTCTCAGAAATCCAAAGATCATATATTCTCTCCGATATGTGGATCCTAACCCATAACAAGGGAGGGTAGGGAGGGAAAGTAGAGAAGTTCATTGGAGTAGACAAAGGGGAATGAAGGGTGAGGGTAAGGGGATGGGAATAGGAAAGATAGTAGAATGAACTGGACATAACTTTCCTATGCTCATATGTGAATACACGACCAGTGTAACTCCACATCATGTTCAACCACAAAAATAGGATCAAAATTTTAAGGGTTGCCACTCCATGTATGTATAATATATCAAGATATACCCTACTATCATGTATATCCAAAAATAACAAATAAACAAAAAGAATAACATAAACTTCTTTCCAAATTGCCCAAATATCAGCAATTAGGTGTATTCTATTAAATATTTAAAACCAAACATCTGGGTGTTATGGCATGCATATACAATTCCAGCAACTTGTGAGGCTCAGGCAAGAGGATTACAAATTCAAGGTCAACCTCAGCAATTTAGCAAGATCCTCTCTCAGAATAAAATAAAAAAGGGGTGAGGATGTATTTCAGTGGTAAAATGCCCCTGGGTTCAATCCCCAGTACAAATAATAATAATAATAATAATAATAATAGAAAAAAGAAAGAAATATTGGCAGTTATAGTGGCTCAGGGCCATTTCCCGGCTAGACACTGTTCGGCCGTATTCCGAATCTCGAATGTTCCTATGGCCTGCGGTGACTGGGGCACTGGCTTACCTGAGGAGCCGGAGCTCTGCCAGCAGGGTGGGGTTTTGCTGCGCCTTCTCTGGTGTGGGCTGAGACGCTTGCTCATGTTCTAGCCGCAGCCTCTGGATCTCCTGTAAGATTTCTCTTGGGAAAGAGGAGAAGGTGAGAAACCAGGGTCAGTTAACTTCTGGGACACCAGCCTCTGAGCAGAGTGATCTACCAGAACACAGAGCAAAGGGATCATTCTGTTTGGGAGCAGAACCCACTCTTACTAATCAGCAGACTGTGTATGTTTAGGAGGCCCTGGTGTAGCCGAGTGGGTGCTGGGGTGAGGGGAGGGCTGCTTTCACCTCCACGTGGCCTGTCACACCATGAAGGCTCTGCAGGCTGTCACGGAGTGTTATCCCCAGGACCTAATCATCTCTCCAGGAAGTCATGGAGTGCTGTGGTAATGTGTCCAACTTTGATGAGTGCACTGCTTAAGAGACAAAAATGTATCTTCCTATTATTTATGATCACACTCTGACACCATAAAGCACACGGCTATCAAGTAAGAGGTGCTTGGAGGGAAAAGAAGGATAAATGGTGCTCATTGCACAAAACTAAATAACCTCATTCTCTCACTAAGAATAACATTCTTCTCACCGAATTTTTCTGAGATGCCCCGAGTTAGGCAACATTCTCTCTTTTTTTCCTTAACATTTTCAGCTTTAACCACTGATCTCAATGAGGGCAGCCTGAGAAGGAAAGTGCTTTTAAAAGGATTCATGTAATTGAGTCTGTGACATAGAGTGCTATTGGTGTGACCTCTGTCAGGGGGTGAGACATGTCAGCCTGTTATTGATGTTGAGGCCTGGGCTGCCCTGCTTTTGGTTGAACATTAAGCTGGCCATAAATGATATGCGCCCAGTACAAATCCAATTATCCCTAAGTGAATCAGAAGCCATTAAGCAAGGTTACAAGTCACATGTTCTTGGGGACTAGGGGTGTCAGTCTCCTCCTTATCAAAATGCACAAGTCACAGTAAGACAGAACAAAGATTGAGAATGGAAGGTAAACTTGGTGAGCCAGGGGGATGGCATTCCATTGTTAAAATAATTCTAAATGGCACAGTAATTGTGCATCTATATGGGTTATGATGTGATAATTTTATGTGTGTGTGTGTGTGTGTGTGTGTGTGTGTGATCAAATCAGGGTAACTAGCATTTCTTTCTTTCTTTTTCTTTTCTTTTCTTTTTTTTTTTTTGTATTGGGAACCTTCAAACTCCTCTTGGTTGGATAACAGGTACCAAAATATAGTTAGTAAGGGATAAGTTCTAGTGTTCTCTAGCACAGGAGGTGCTATAGTTTATAATTTATTATTTCTCAAAATAACCAAAAGAGAGAAGCTCCGTGATTTTCCATTGGAAGGGAAGATGTATGTCTATTTCCTAAACACGGTGGGACCAGGAGGCTAATTAACAGTGAGCCATTACACCTTTCATGGGTGTGCAGAAAAGGCTGGATTGTAACTCAGTGGTTCAACTACAGAGTTCTGGCAAGGAAAAAAATATAATGAAACAATACATAACCTGCATTGGTAGAACTGTGCAGTCTTGTGTAATCTTATTTCACCCGATAACAGTTCTATGATATTTAGATACTATTATTATCTCTGTTTCACGGGTGGGGAAATCAAGGAATAGAGCGGTTAAAAGATTTGTTCGCGTGTAAGAACAAGCAGGTGTTGGAGGCGATTTGAGCTCAGGCCGGCTAGCTTCAAATGCTGTACATCAGACTGCTTCTGTTTCTGGCACTTGCTTTGACTGGTCTATTCTAGGCAGGCTCTCAAGAGCCCGGCTTCTCCCAGGGTCCTATAAGGAAACATTACCCTCTCAAATGATCACGGCTGACAGGATGCTGTAGTTTGGATCTAGAATGCTCCCAAAGGCCCATGTGTTGGAAGCTTGGTCCCCAACCTGTGGCACTATTGGGAGGTGGCAGAGCCTTTAGGAAGTGGGATCTGGGGGAAGGAAGGAAGGTCACTAGGGGTTAGTATTCTTGAAGAAGATATTAGTAAAAATTGATAAGCTCCATTAAATATCTCATCTTGGCTGCAGTCTTAATCTGCTCTTTCACCTCTCCGTAGCACTTTGTTTCCTCCTCCCAGTCCTCTGCTTCCACTGGGGCATGGGGATAGGATATTTGAGGGGGAACTGGGACTTCCTTTGTGGAAATAATCCCAGGATATTTGCCTTCATTTGGGTCTGCTCCTTCCTCTCTCTGATGCCTGGCTGCCATGATGTGAACTCATGTCCTGCACTATGCGCTTCCATCATGTCCTGCCTTGCCACAGACCCAACAGCAATGGAGCCAACCAACGACGAAAACCTCTGAAACCATGAGCCAAAATCAACATTTCCTCCTTTGAAGTTAATTCTCTCAGGTGTCTTGTCACAGTGATGGAAAGCTACAGCACCTGTTCATGAATTAGTTAGGGTAAACAGTCATGAAGCAAAGTGAGAAACTATCCTCCTCTTAAGCTCAGAGGTCTGTCTGATTATTGGGTTCACGGTCACTGTGGTGACCATGGGACCTGGAGTGAATTTCTATGGTGCAGGAGTGTGACCTGGATAATCCTCTGGAACAGGGCCCTGGAGTCTTTGCAGAGCATGAGGCTGCTGGTTTAGAGAGACGAGTTCAGAATGGGCTAGCAGCTACTCCTCAGGAATAAACTGGAAACTCTAGGAATCATGAAAGAACTCAGACACAGGATGAAGTTCTCTTTCTACTATCCTTCTCATTCTGACTTCTTTTTTTTTTCTCTCTGGTCCTAGAAACATATATGCAGAGAGTGCAAGAAAGCCATGGTGGTTAGAATATTCATGGTACTTTTTGGAAACAGAAATAGATTTCACCTGAAGGCAGATATCCCTGGGGTCTTTCCTCAGAGGAAGTAAGTCCCTATTCCCCCTCAAGTGATCGACACCCATGCCCCAGTGGGAGTAGAGGACTGAGTGGGAAAATAAAGCTCTCTGGAGAGGTGGAAGAGCATGTTGCAACCAAGATGAGATATTTCATGGACTGGTGAATGTTACTAGTCTTTTCTTTCTAGGAAGGGATGTAAAAGTGAAGTTGACCCTTGTGGAAACTCAGGCCAGGTTTGATCTGTTCCTCCCAATATTGCACAAACAGCTCTTTAATCTTGACATTGTATCTCCTACTCAGAGATCCAAACTCTAACTTTCCTCTTTATATTACAACAATTTTTTTTTTGTGAGTGGTGGGGATCAGAGAAAGAAATCTGGGTGGTATGAAGATTAACTTTGGAAAATTTCTGATAGAAAGTTTAGAAGTAAACACTGAAGAATCTCATAAAGAAACATTCCACAATATTTCTTTTTTCTAACCACCTCCTGTTTTGGTTCCATTAATCCTATCTCAGCATCACCTACTTAAAATATGTCTTCCTCCCTTTCAGTTTCTAGCGAACTTCTTGTAAATGCAATATGTCCTGACTGCTGCTTTCCATCGTGACATTATAAAATTCAGAATCTCTGGCCTGATCTACAAGATTTGTATATTAATGTTTCCATTTTACTATTCATCTCTACATCTTGGTGCTAGCCTGACAAGTATCTTCAGTACTTTTCTCAAACTTTATGGGTATTTTTACTAGTAAATCTATCTTCCATCTTGCACTGCCAGATTTCACTATTTTTATATGTGCAACTAAAACCCCATCTTTTCCACAAAGTTTACCCCACCTACCCAGACCACAGTGGTGGTGAAGTGGATCACCATCACTGGGAAAAAAAAGCAGAAGTGACACTTCACTTTTTAATTTTAATTCGTAGCATGGGGATGATAATAGTCATTCTGTCCACTTCAAAGGCCTCTTCTGAGTATGAAATGAAACAATAATTGTCTATGTGTTCTATAAATATATAAGATTGTCACTGATCTCTTTTCAGCACCTTGAAACAAAGACCCAGGTTTCTTATTTCTGCCACCTGGCATCTATGGTTGGATGTTATCAATCCCAGCTTTGAACCTTCCCTCATTCGATGGCACTTTGCTGGTTAGCAGTCATAGCAAGTTTTAGAGAAAAGGGTCTAAGGGTTGGAGAAGTGGGTAAGGCATGATGCCCGTTAGAAACTGAATAAAAGGACCATCTAGAAAGCCAAACCCTTCTCTAGAAAGTGGCCTCTACTTCTCTAGAATCAGGCCTCAAGCGTCTTGGCCTTCCAATTCCAGATGAGTCCATCCATGGGTCCCTCCTATCCTGCTTTTTGTTTTGCTCTCTCTGTTGACTTTATTATGAGGCACTCACTGATGTACCGAAGCCTATTATTCCGACTAATTTGAAAAAACCTTTCATGTCACATGTTATAGGTTTACTTTGTCGAGTAAAAAGAAAAAAAAACACTCTGCATTTCAATTCTAATATTTGTGAAGGTTTTTTTTTTTTCCCCTAAAGGAGTTGAAATTTTGGATTAAGCCAAGAATTAAAAACTGGTCCATTTTTCTTTTTCTGTACCCTTTTTGGTGCCCAAATTGGTGTAAGGCATCGAGACAACATCTGAACATGGCCTCTACTCCCCATCACCATCAACACTCACACAACCATTCCAAGACCTGGGTAGCACAGCGGTTCGTTTGCATTGTTGGCTCTGAACCCTCCGGCTGGCAGTTCACGTGCTTTCTCCAGTGCCTCCCTGCTCCCACTTGACCTTCGCCTCCAACTACCTGCCCTTTCCTTTCTTTGCATTGTTTCTCATACTGGATATTAAGTGCCTTGGCTCATTTGAAATCACTTCCTTCTCTCAAATGCTTTTTCTGACTTAGGACAATTATTTTCACATAAGTAGATACAATAGAAGGAATACAAAATAAAACAAGCAGTTTCACAGACTTGCAACTATCCTGAACCAATTTCAATTTATATGGGCAATTTTTTCCTAACTCTTCACCATGCTTTCATTTTCTCCCTTTAAAAATTTTGCCTCCTATTACTTGGGAAGTTGAGAGGGATCACATAGGGCACATCTCTTTGGGAGGTCAGCAGAGAGTAATAATTTCAAAGGCTATAAAGTCCTGGTGTCACATTTATGGGACTATTTCCATTCTAATTGGTAGTCTCCTAATGATGAGAGATCGGTCCTGGGACAATTAAACAAAAAATGTTTTTGCTATAAAAAGTAGGAGAATGTGCCAACAGTTGGCACCTTCCTTTAAATTTTTATCTATAGAACTTCAAAGAATGCTTTTGAAGTAAATGCACTTACTGCAAAATTCTCAGGTAAACCTCTATAGGTTTGAAGTCATCATCATATCCTCCTCCTTTACCCCATAACCTCAAAAATGATATCAGTGTTTCAGATAGGATTAAATGTTTAAATCTTGTAATGTCATTTCAAGAAATATGGAATATATGCACAGTTCCTGTTCTGGGCTTACTCAGCACTGAGTTTGAGAGCTGACTCAACTATTCATTATTTTTTTCATTCAGGGTACTCCTAAGCATCTGCAATGTGCCAGGAATGGTTCTGAGCCCCACGGGCTTCTGTTCTCAAAGAACTTCCATTTCAGTGAAGGAAGACAGAAAACAAGCAAGGAAGCAAACTCCTAAATAAGATTATTTCAGATAGTGGTAAGTCCTCTTCTCTTCTCTTCTCTTCTCTTCTCTTCTCTTCTCTTCTCTTCTCTTCTCTTCTCTTCTCTTCTCTCTCTCTCTCTCTCTCTCTCTCTCTCTCTCTCTCTCTCACACACACACACACACACACACACGAGATTTAATAGAAATTGTCACTGGGGTAGGAAGTAGTGTGAAAGACTAGATAGATGTTTTTTAGGAGGTAGCACTTGAACAGAGTACTGAATGACTGGAAGGAACCATCCTGCAGAGACCCACAGGAAGAGCTTTCTGGGTTAAAAGAACTACTAGAGCAAAAGAAGCAGCTGCTCAAATCTGGAGTGTGATGGGCAGTGGAATCTTATGGTGGTAAGGCAGGCAGGAGCCAGGTGAGGTAGGACCTTAAAACCTATGGTGAAAGAAGTTGGTTTGAATCAAAGTGTGATCGAAAATCTTCAGAGGTTTCAATGTGGGAATAATAACATGATCTGATTTATGTGTTAAAAAATGGCAGATTGGATTGGGTGTTGGTGATGAAGATGAAGAGGACAGTTTTCAGGACAGGCTATGGAGACAGAATCAATAGAACCAATCTGTGTTGAATAGAGAAAGGACCTGCTATGGAGTGGACATGGAGATGTTTGGGGTGAAAAACTGGGGGATGATGGTATCATTCCAAGTGCATCTTTAGTCTGGATCCTTACAGGAAGCCTCTTTGATGAGCCTCCTCCGTGTCTCTGGGTGAGAGGGATAAACTTTGCCTAGCACCAAGGAGGGCTCTACTGCATGTAGCTTGTTAACAAAAACAGATGTGTCAGAGAAAGGGAATAAGAGTGTCTAGAAGTACAGCATTAATTTTTTTTTGCCATCTCAGAAACACACACACACACACACACACACACACACACAGAGTTTTCTCATGAAATTTCTGTAGATCTGAAGATATAAAGACTCAGCTTTCCAGAAGCCAACATCACTGACTCAAGATGCCCTCCCTTAAATATGCATACAGTGTGAAATTCCAGGCTATAGGTTATTAATGAATGCACAGTTTGATCAAAAAAGCCAGCATGTCTGTTAAGCCTTACCTGTTCTTGTTTTCTAGTTCTGCAATCAGCTGCCTTTGTTGCTTATTTGCATCAATGGTGAAGGAGATGTCAGGAGCACTTCTCTGCTGAGTTGGCTGCTGCAAAATATGTAGTTCACATGATTTATTACTGGGAATGTGAACCCACATGTGTTTGGGAACATAGGGCGCATGAGATAGGCAGACAAGGAAGGGGAAACTATTTCTATCACAATAAAGGACAAAAACATAAAAAATTAGATTGCTATTCCTTTCCTAAGAACCAACTTTTCTGCAGCTCTAGAACATATCTATGCAGTGGAAAACAGAACATAATTTGTTGGCAGGCAAATAAACAAAACAGGAAAAATTTGTTTTTCTGTTTTCTGATTTGAAGTCTTTTGGAAGCTATTTCATTCTTGCCATGTGTTCCCATGGCAATTATTCTGTCAATATAGGTGGGTTAAAAAATGTTACTGTTGAGGTAACTCTTTCTGTAGAACTACTGCTCAATCATTCTTATTGTAGATTTCAAAATAGTTAGAAGAGAGGATTTTGAATGTTCCTAACACAATGAAATGACAAATATTTGAGATGATGGATATGCTAATTACTCTGATCTGATCATTACATATTGCATATATATTTACACATATTACATGTATATACATCACACTGCATGCCATAGATATGCACAAATGTGTATCAATTACAATAAAAGTATTTGGGCTAAGGATGTAGATCAGTAGGAAAGCACTTTCTTAGTGCGTGCAAGACCCAACATCAGAAAAAAAATACAATACAGGGGTAGAGAGAAAAGATGGGAGGGGAGGGGAGGGGGGATAGTAGAGGATAGGAAAGGTAGCAGAATACAACAGTTACTAATAGGGCATTATGTAAAAATGTGGATGTATAACCGATGTGATTCTGCAATCTGTATATGGGATAAAAATGGGAGTTCATAACCCACTTGAATCTAATGTATGAAATATGATATGTCAGGAGCTTTGTAATGTTTTGAACAACCAATAAAAAAAGAAAAAAAAAGAAAAATACAATACAATAATTAAATAAATAAAGGTATTTACAAAACTAAAAATAGAATTCTAACAAAAATTTCAGTTTTGAAAACAGTTAATTTCTTTTTTTCTTCTTTTGGTCAAGATGCTTTCATGTATGTCTTTATTCATCCATGTAACGTTACATCTATGGATTCATATATATATTAGCTTCTTCTACCTTCCCACAGCAGCCCATTATTCTCAATCATGCAACCAACTTTAATAACTAATATATATGCAATCACAGATATCTTCAATCTCATATGATACATATCATAAATTCTATCATATAATATTTTATGTATGTCTGTATATGTGTATGTGTATTCATTCAAGGGTTTATTTGGAATTATTTTATTTAAAAAGGGGGTCAGACTAGGTACTAGTCTTGCTTTCTTTGTTCCACAGTACATTATAGAAATTCCTCCAAGCCAATTTTCATTGCTTTGAAAAATCATAAATAATTTTTTCTACCAAAGAATGTGAAGCCTTTAAAAATGGTACTTGCTGCCTAAATTGGAAGACACAGAGAAGTGCAGCCTGCTTTTTAATGCCCATAAACCTAACTGTAGGAAAGGTTCAGAATAGTAAAAGTCTGGCTTTCCTAAAATTCTCCTATGATTTTTATTTTTCATTTCCTTTTAATAAGGAAACAATCTATGTTGCTAATGAAAAATTCTGAGGTTCTGTGTTCTGTATCCTAATTGGCTTTTGATAGTTAAGTTTGACATGTGACATTTTTTACCTATGATCCAGGTTTTCCTTGTGAACTTGCTATATTAAGCCTCTCTTTCTTCCATATGTTTTATGCATTGATAAAAGAAATTTATTTGAGCAAGTTATGGATTTCAGTAATTTGTTTGCTATTTGTATTAATGGATCAGGAATCATCTAGATGAAGGAGGTGTTAAGTGGGCCTAGCAATGTTATAACCATAATATCTAAAGCTATGATTTTTGCTATACTAGATTGTTAACTGAAAAGTGAAAAAATGGAAGAGACCATAAAGTAGTCACTATTTACTTCAGCTGCTACAGTATGTAAATAGCCATAGATAATATGTAAAAAAGTGAGATGGTGGTATTCTGATAAAATTTTTACTTGTGGACATTAAAATTAAATTTCATGTAATTTTCACTTGTTACAAAATATGACTCATCTCCCTTTCCCACCAATTGAAAAATTAAAGATTATTTTTAGCTCATGTACAAAAATGGGCTGAATTTGGCTCTAGGTAGTTTGTTGATTCCTCAAGAGTTAAGAAGTCTCTTAACTTATTTGCAATCAATCAATAGTAATCAACATAGAGGGAAAACAATACCAAGCTATAAAATGTATAGCATCTAACTTACTTGATTTAAAAAATTAGGACTAAGAATTTAAAGTCAAGAAATATAAGAAATAATATATGGCAAGTCAGTTCTATATATTAGGCCTTTTGAGAAAAAAAATAAGAAAGAAGAAAACAACCAGAGATTTGAATTGGAGGAGAAAAAATAAATATAGGCAGACTAAAGGGAAGTAAAAGCTAGAGATGAAGGGAGAAATCAAAAGAAGGGAGATATTTATTAATTTTTACTGTGTTGGCATACTTTAAATATGTAATTATATTTAGCCTCTTTAATTGATGGAATAGAGAGAGAGATAGAAGAAAGCAGATTTTTAGAATATTAGTCATAAAATATAAGATCACCACTTTTGAAATTTGGTATACAATTTTCTGATCTTACTACCTACTGGCAACATTTTGGGGCATTATAAGGCACCCAAACCAGCTAATTTTATGTAGTCATGTCTCAATATGTGGCCTTCAAGAAATCCAAGTTTATATCCTTATGTGGCTTTTAAAGTCTACTACATTTTCATAACAGACTGTAAATATATATATATTTAATATATATAAAAATATATCCCATATTTTATATATATATATATATATATATATATATATATATTCCATATTTTTCAAAGACCAGGTCTAGCTTGTTGATTAGCCATATTCTATTAAATAATTTGATCAATTAAAATTCACATGTTATTTTACTATCTTGTTGGATGCCCTTCAGACTCAAGTTTTGAATTTGAGGACATCCTACTCTTCTCATTTGAATAAAATTTCCTTAAATTTTAAGTTGCCTCAAATATACTGATTCATTCATTTTTCCATTCAACACATTTTTAAATTCAACATCTATTATGTAACACATATTGTGGCTGATGTCCTATATAAAGATGTTTCTTATTCTCAAAGCACGGACAAATATAACTGGTATTATTACTACTATGGTTAAAGTAGCACAAGACTCAATAGAAGCACAGAGAAAACATGACAACATCATTAAAGTAACCAGGAAGGGAATATTAAGGAGATGACATTGAGTCGACCTATTAAGTGGGTGGAGGGGTCCTCTGCTGGATGGGTGAACTCTAGGTTTCTGCATGGTGTATTTGGAAATGGATAGACCACAGGGTATGAAGTGGTGAGGGGTGGAAAGGCAGAGTGCTATAGGAAATCTAGTGACTGAATAAAAGAGCACAGTGAGAAAAAGGTGGGATTTTCCATAGAGAACACGTAAAAATGGACCCAAGTAAATGACCTTTCTATCTCCATTCTAACCTGGAGATATCTTGCTAATGATGATTTATTTAGTTAACCATAGCATTCTTGAGATGTCATTATGAGAAGATTGACAAAAGAACACAAATGAATGTAAGAATGTTATCATTCCTGTGATGGATCCACAAAGGTTGTATGTGATATAAGTAGGTGGACAACACAAATAACCAGTGTTCTTAAGAAAGGAAAGAAACAGACCGGAGAAGTTAGTGCCATCTAAATGATCACAAGCACACAGAGAGTTAACACTGCACTAGGAATCACTAATTCAAATGTTGAGTGGGGCCAGGGAGGTAAAGTAAATGAAAGAAGGAGACTAGGGGTGGGGGTTGTGGCAAAATGGTGAATGCCTTCCCTGTCCAGAGTAAGCAAGCAAAGGAAGGTTCCTACTCCAGGTACCTGCTGCTATGAGGAACACGGACCTGGTCTTGTTAGTCTTTCAAGATAAACTGAAAATTCAGAGTTTTAAGGTTAACCATCTGACTTGTTAATGCTGACAGCTAGTAAAGAATTGAAAACACCGTGGGGGCCATATAAAACACTTCTGTGGGGAAAATTTAGACATAGACTATATTTTTTGTGATGAATAACTTATGTGCCATGTTCATAGTTTATTATCTCATTTGACCCTAATTATATGTAGCACTGATATATATATATTCAAGTCTGCCATCCTAAAACTGGGAATTCACTACTACCAAGAAGCCATAAATGTAACAACAGACACATGAATCAATAAACTAGTACTATTTTCTTGGTAATTAGCATCAACTGTAATGATAATAATGGACATGGCATGTGAAATTCAAGGATCCCAGATGCCAACAGATGAATCCTTTCACTCAAATTACTTTTGTATATATATAAAATTATAATTATACCTATTTATAAATGAGGAAACTGAGTTCAAAGAAGTGGTGCCTTGCATGAGGTCATGGAGAGCTGGGACTCAGACGCACAAGCCCATACTGCTGAGTCCACGTCTTACTGCCCCACACCTTCTGTCCATAGAGATTCATGCATGAACAAGGGCCAGAAAACTTGGAAAATAAGTCTTGACAGAAATCGTGTTTTTCCTTTCTTTTTGAGTAAATCCCCCTAATGGGGTTACTTGTCCTAAAATATAGTTCTCTCATTCTTTCAGTTGACTTTAATTTTCTTGAGCACAATTGTTTTTTATTTATAGCATTTAAGATTTCACAAAGTCCAATAGTATCTCTGCTTTATAATAGTGCACTTTCAGCCGGCCTGCATCCCTTACCATGTAGATCATGGTAATTTCTAAAAATATTACAGTTGCTGATATTACAGAGAGCAAGTTCCAGGGCTAATGCAATGGGTCATGGTTTCCATTTGGGATTATTATTTAACTGCTCAGCATGAAGGACTCTGATAATGGCAACATCCCTTGTGAGAGGGGCAAGTAGCAGATTCCTCACTTTAATATCCTACCACTCATTGTTTTTTGCAATGCATCAATAGCAGCTCATTCTCAGTTCAGCATAGATGAATTTCAAATAACAGTGTTAAATTATTGCTTTTGCTTTAGAGATGAAAGCAGATGGAGAAAGATTTGAGTCCTATTTCCCCTACTGGTGTATTTCAAGTGTCACTTGCAACTATTCTGCCTTTAACCTAGTATCTTTGCTAAACATACTTGCTTTAAATTCATTGAAGAATCATAACCAGTCCTTACTCTTTTCTTTGTGTGCTCATATGGGGGACAGGACTAGGTAAAGGGGGTCAGATGGGCTTCTAGTTTGACCATATTGGCACATTACATATTTTGTTCTTCAAGTCTGCCATTCTAAAACTGGGAATTCACTACTACCAAAAAGCCATAAATGTAACAACAGACACATGATTCAATAAATTAGTACTATTTTGTTGGTAATTAGTATCAACTATAATGATAACAATGAACATGGCATGTGAAATTCAAGGATCCCAGATGCCAATAGATGAATCCTTTCACTCAAACTACTTACAGACGAGGAGGATTCTGCTGCCAGTCTTGCTGCGTACCTGGCGATCAGCCTGTGCTCTTCATCAAGCCGGTTTGAACTCTCAAGCATACTATCCAGAATAGAGCAAGAAGTAGAGTGTTAGACAATCGAGAAAGATTGACATATTCATATCACCATCAAGGGGTCTTCCTATTTCAGTTTTTCAATGCCCAAAATTTGCAAGCTGTACAAAACCCTGCTAGGTTAATGATCTCCAACTTTGATTCATGACATAATCTAATATGTGGACAGGAAGTTGAATCATAAATCCTGAGTTCACGCAATTCAATCATCTTACTAAGAGAGCTCCAAAGAGAAATGACTTTTATAATCAACATTTCTGATATAAAAATTCATTCTTTAATTTAGTTTTGTTGTCTTTAATATTTTTATTTCCCTATTATACGAGTAAGGCATGGACAGAGTTCATAATGTTAGAAAATATGACAGCAAGTAGAAAGGAAAAAAAAAATCCCAGCTGTAGTTAGTTTCCAGTGACCCCTTCTGCTAGTTTTGACATCCTTACGTAATTTCTTCCCCTCTAGTATGAGCTGGCATTACTAACTTGCTTCTGATGAATAGAATATGGCAGAAGGAATGGAATGTTGCTTCCAAAATTAGGTCTAAAAAGACCATGGTTTTGATTATGGGATCTCTTTCTCTTGAGCTCTCTTGAATTGTTTACCTTGTGGAAAGCTTGCTGCCATGTCTAAAGCATGTCTGTGGAAAGGCACATGTGATGAGGGCTCCAAGCCAGCCAACAACCAGGTGAATGAATCCCCACCAATCCCCACCAGCACAGCCTTCAGATGAGCTCAGAGCCCCAGTCCACAGCTTAACTGTAACCTCAGGAAACTCCTTGAACCAGATGCAGCTCATTAAGCCAAACTTGGATTCCTCCACAAAACTATGAGTTAATAAATATTTTTTGTTTTTAAGCTGCTGAGCTTTGGGGGTGAAGGTTATGAAACAATAGATAGCTAATACAATTCTTATCTCTAATATCTATAATATTAATATCTATAATATTTACTTTCCAGGTAATTTACCTTTTATATTTACAAAGAAGTGGCTCCCCATAACATTAATGGTAATTGTTTAGTGTCTACTATGAATTTATAGAAACTTTTTTTTACTAAGCTGTTCTGAATCCCTGAAAACTAGGGCAGGTAGAAGTATTATCAGTGTTCCCAAATTTCGGAAAACTTTGTCTTCTGAAGCCCTTCATTCAAGCTTCAGTTTGGGGTGCTATTAAAAAGAAGTTCTATGAAACATACCAATAACACTAATCCTGTTAACAGATTAATTGGTCTTAGTTTGTCTTATCAGTTATTATGGTGTACATCGGTCAGAATCAAGATTAGAAACTGGTTCTTCTCATTCCCAAACATGCTGTATTCTTCTCCATTGACTCTTATACTTTCGTTTCTTAATAAAAACATTAGCATTCATGATTATACATTTTAAAAGACACACTTCCATACAAATAGTAAGGTTATAAGAATTATCCATTGGGAAGACTCAGATCCACATGAATAAGATATAACTATTTATATGTTCATTTACATATAAATTAAACATGCAACACAATTTTTAAACTTTTGTTCTAAGGTGAGAGAATGAGCAGAGTTTATTACCTACTTCTGGTATGTTGGCCTGCCACTTCAAAATAGCTCTCTCCTGGTTGGCTAATCCATCACTACAAATTTATTTCTGGGCATTTGGAAGACTTTCTTGTCTCCATTATCTCTGCTCCTCTCTGTACCCATCACATATATAAACTATACCTATTTTTAATCCTGAATACATTCACTCTAGATTTAGCCCCTTTTCTGGGCTACAGTAACAAACTAGAATATTTCCAAATTTCCCTATTTACCAACTCACAGCTTCATTCTCAGAAAGAGGTATTTATTTTCTTTTGTCCAAGTGGTAATACATGTAAAAGATGTCAAGGTATCATCATTGTGAGGAACACATTAACAACCTAAAAAATTTCAGATAGTACAGTATTACTATTTTGCCTCATAAATATCTTGAACAGATTTGTTAACAATTCTTGTCTCTTTCAAAAATTTCATCTACTATCTGTATGGTCCAGAGCAGTGCTTCTCAAACTTTAAAATCAGAGCTATAACTTAGGGATTTTGTGAAAAGGCAGTTTCTGAATTCTGTAGTGGGCAGTGGTAGAGTTTGGCCTGGGAGCTGAGAACCTGAATTCTTTTGAGATCCCAAGAGATACTGAAGAACACTTGGAGTAGAAAGGATCTAGATGGTCTTGAAGACAAAATGGGAAATCCAAATATATGAAGTTAAAGCCCAGATGTAAGTCATATAAAAGAGATATTTTTCATGAGAGTTTAACTGATACTCACATAGCATGTGTGATATTTTTATAAACATTCCCTGAAGACCAAAAATTCTAGGAAATGGGGCTCACAGAATGTGTAGCGTATCCTAAAGTAGATTGAGATCTCAATCAGCACACAAATTTAGACTTGGAATAAGAAAATAATTTTCATAGCAAAACCCAGAATTATTTCTGGAAAACTGGTACTTTAAAGCAGATGTTGGTCTTTATAAAACAATGTCTGCACTCTACAGTAGTTAAAAATAACTAAGTTTCTTAGTGTAGTTCCAACAAGAAAGAGCAAGTTACACTGTCTTTGCTTCCAGACAAAGAGCCCATTTCTTTTGATTTTAACATGTTTCTCACTTCTTGCTGGCATATTAGAGACTATCTGCCTAATTCATACAGTTTGTATAGACAAAAGGGACTTTTAATCCAAGCCCAGGATGATGATCTGTTTGCTCAAGAGTGACTTTGACCAGCTGGGATGGTGGCTCAGTGGTAGAGCGCTCGCCTAGCACATGTGAGGCTCTGGGTTCAATCCTCAGCACCACATGAAAATTAAATAAAGGTATTGTGTCCACTATGACTAAAAACTAAGAAAAAAAAGGGCTGACTTTGACAGAAATACTCATGAGTGTTTTGATAAACAACAAAGACAACTTGATGAAAACCTCTTAATGTAATTTTTATCATGAATGACCAGCAAGTGTAAATGATCTGAAGGTTACATTCTAAAAGCCTCCTAGCAATGTAAGTTGTGAAGTTATGGGGCTCTGTCTAGCAGGCGATAACTCATATTCCATGCCTTCCTTCCCCCCACACTGTGTGAACGAGAGCTGGTGTGATATATTACCTCTCTGTGCACACGAAAAATTTATGAGTCCACATGTTCCTTTTCAGTATGTTCAAATTATACAAAGGTGAATGAGGCATTCTTCTGATGGATTCCATTATTTCAAGACTTCAATTACAAATAGTTGAGAATGAATAGCCAATAATCCCTGAATCATTAAAATATGTACCAATCCCAACCCTTCCTCCCTTGCTAGCTAATAATTTCAGGACTTTATTTTCAGTAATCTTGCTACAAGACTATGATGAATTAAAAAGTGGCTGCTGTGTTGACAGCCTTTCAGAGTGGAGAAATCCATTATTTTGAAAGCTCTCCATTTTCTCTCTTATATGCATGGATGGAATTCGTTGCCAGTGATTTCAAATGACAATCTAGGACACTCAAGTGGCCCCATCTAAGCCAGGACTTACTAAATTGTGATTCAGCAACAATTTCTGAGAACTCATGATGTGTTCACATTTTGATTTCTTGTGGGCTTGATCTTACTTCCAGGGTGGGACAGTCAACCCCAAATTGTTGTGATCCAAGGGGTACCACAAATGCTTCTCTAGTTTTTTCTTGGTATTTTTTTCCTATCTATCTAGGAATATTATCACTAGAGCTTAATTTTAAAGCCATCCAGTCTCTTTTCTGGTCTTCTATTAAAATACAAGTAGTTAATGGGAAGATTATTGTCTAGGGAGGCATTATTATTTAATGCTTAACTGGAGGGTTTCTTTTTCAGGTTGTTTCCAATCTTTTGCGGGTGATTGAGAGCAAAATGCTATGGGAAAGTGCACTGTTCAGACAGTTAGGAGTCACCAAGCATGAGAGAGTAAGGGTGGAGAAGAATGAAATGGTACTGGGGCCTGAGCAGTGTTTTCGTGGGACTAAACCTCAACATTATGATACTTTAATGAGTGGTTTGTAAGAAATAGACAGGAAATAATGGAATGGAATTCTCCATGGATAATAATAATTAAAAAGCTTACCATTATAATGTCTCCTCCTAGGGATATCTTCAAACTCTTTTATCAAGATTCTGACCTTAACAACTCACTATGTTACAATCAAGGTCACACGCTCAATCAAATCTTAGGTTAACACATTAAAAATACTAAAGGCATACAGTTTAGTGGATTCAATGTTGAAGTGTGTTTTGAACTGAATTTAGTTCCCCCATAAATTCATATGTTGATGCCCCAATGCCCTACTTTAGAAAGTGACTATTTTGGAGATAGGGCTTTAAAAACAGTAATTAGGGTTACATGAAATTTTAAGCATGGGGCTCTAATACAACATGACTGATGCTCTTTTAAGAGGAGGAAGGGATGTTAGGTATGCATGGGAACAAGGAAAAGGTTATTTGATGACACAGTAGTGAGGTGATTATCTGCAAGCCAAAGACAGAGGAGAAACCAACTCTGCTGGCACACTGATCTTGGGATTACAGCCTCAAGAACTTTGAGAAAATAAATTTCAGTCCCTCAGTCTGTGGTATTTTGTCATGGCAGCCTTAGCAAACTAATAAAAAGTGGAAGAGATCAGAGAGCATTATTTTTTTTAAATTCTTGCACAATGTCACTTTTAATTTTTCATTTTATTAACCCCTATTAATTGGCTTTGCCACATCAGTGAATTGCTGGTGCTTGTCCACATTTAGCACCTCTATCTACATAAAGCTTAATGGTCTACTTTTTCATCTACTGTATACTTCTATACCAAGGAATAATAAGGGCTACTCTACACAGATGATTGTTTTTAATGGTAAAAATATTTATTTTATTGTTAAAATATTTATTTTATGTTAAAAAATTTCTGCATATCCTGACAATTTTGTTCAGGGTAAGAGGGAATTTTAGGTACAGCACTATCAATATTCTACATCTGCAGGTGTTTATTGGGCACCTACTGAACACCAAGGACTGTGTTAGGTGCCAGAGAGGATCTGTTTCCTGTAGAGGGGAAGATAGATGGTAAATCAACCACCCACCCACCCACCTAAGGATGACGGTTAAGATGAAGAAATAAACAATATACCATGACAGTGACTTATATAGGAACCTACCAGAGGTGGTGCCTTTAACCTAAGATTGGAACCCGGAAGAGTCAACACACATGCATATGGAAGGTGGGTAGCAGTGCAACAAGGAAGAATGTTCTAGATAGAGGGAAGAGCCAGCATCATGGTCTTGATGCAGGAAAGAGCTTGGCTTGACTTAGGAATTGATCCAATGCTGATGTAACTAAATATTCTGATGGCGAGGGAGAACCCCATGAGAGCTGAGACTGGGGAGGGGTAGGCAAGGGGCAGCTCACACAAGGGCTTGTAGGCCCTGGTGAGAGGTCTGGGTTGTAAACTAAGTGCAGTTGGAATCCAGCAGGCAAGCTGATGAAAGTTTAGACCTCATAAATGAAATCCAGAAGTGGGTATTTTAAGAATGTGGTACGTGTCTTTTTTTTTTTTTTAACCAAGTATAAAATATTGTAGAACAATTTCAAGCTACTTGGGTTATCAATCCATTTTTCAAGAAATCTGTTGGCATTACAAAAGTACAGTCTCTTGTACTGGAGGAAAACACAAGCAGAACATTTTTAACCAGTTTTATGAGAAGTCTAACCAAATGTCAGCAATCGATTGTGACAGTGAACTACAGACTGGAGAGTTAGGCTGTTTTCCCTCCGTCCCTTCCAGAGTTAAAAGAAATATGCTAGAAGTTTCTGAATGATAAACATGTGGAATATAATTGTGGTTGGAGGTAGAAGTTCTAGGTTTGTTTCTAATCTTTGGTCTGCCAGTCAGAGACACTTTCCTGTAAGTCTCTGGTAAACCCAGACACTTGGTGAATTTAGGGGAGAGCAGAAAAGCCCCACTGTGGTATATTTTGAGATTCCTCCTACCTGAATTGGAGAAGGTGCTTAAAAGCCATAAAGGATTTTTTATTTTTAAATTAGGAAGGCAGTAGCAGAAATTCTCCCCTGAGCTGCTATTATCTTACGGGGCTTATCTGACATCAGAATCAGCAATGACTTGAGTGTTTCTTTAATTTAGCAGTGGACTACTTACACATGGTCACTTTCCCATGGTAGTAAGTAGTTAATATAGGATAGAAGAGTACAAGATTCCCACGTCAGGAGCCTGTCTGAATAGTGGCAGATACCAACCTTTTGATGGAGATCAACTGAGGTGCCCATTTGCTGAGCATCTCATGAAGGATGCAGACAGGAGCCAGAAAGAATGGGGAGGAAAATGGATGGTGACTAGTTTTAGAAAACCTGTGTGCAAGCCCCTAAAGACATATAACCTTGGATGAGGTCTTAATGTCGTGGGGCTTCCATTTTCTTAATAGGGAAATGGAAACAATATCCAACCTTCTAGGACTTTGAAAAAATAAATTAAATAATGTGTGGGAAAGGACCCTGTCATTTATAAAGCACTTCATAAGTGCAGAATTTATTATTTCCATTTTGTCTATCTTGATGAGATAAAAGAAAATGAAAACAAAATTCTTGCCTTTTTAGAAGCTTAGAATTACTATGAGAAATCACAACTCATGGAGCTAGTTGACAGAAGTTAACTTACAGGCAACCACCATTTTTCTTACCTATATGTGTTCAAAATATTTATTAAAGGGAAATAAAAAAAATCACACAGTAAGAGATGCAACTGCAGAAGTAAATATGTGTAGGCTGCAGTGTGGAGAAATTACCCATGAAAGCTTCCTAGAGGGCAAGTGTTGATGCAGGTTTTACAAAAAGTGATGCTAGCACAGTGGCCGTGAACTTGGATGGATAATAGTTAAAATCTCTGCTCACTGTTTTGTAGCTGTGTGACCATGAAAGAGTCAGGTAAACTCTTTAAAATGATTCCTCTGCTCATTTTTAAAATGGGAATGGCTGTATTTACTCTGTGGAGTTACTCTAAGGATTCAGAGAAATCATGTGCATAAAGTTTTAGCAGAACTTAACATGAAGCAAGTGCTTTAAAAATAGTAGCTCTTATGATTATTACCATTATTATATACCTCACCGTTTTGAATGATGGTCAAGCATTAGAGTTCTGATGACAATATAGAAGGTGATAGATCACTATATCATTTATATAAAATCATGACAGGTGTGAGAAATTGTCAAGACCTAATAAAACATAAAGGAAATGGAGGGAAAAAATGAGAAATCTGAAGAAGTTGGAACTTATTAAGGGGATGGAAAAAGCAATGAGAAATATGAAAGCAGCTGTTCAAATGGAGCCTGCTTCATTGATCAGTCTTCATGCTGCTTTGTTTTCAAAATATAAATCCCTTGTAGCTTTATCAGGCAGATGTAAGGTGTCTCTACTGAGACAGTACGATGATCTTAAGTGACCATCAAGTCAATATGATTAATCATCTGAGTAGGGTAATGGTTAGTAGTGACAAAATCTGAGCTTTCCTCTTTGGAGATTTCTTTGTTACAGCTTTAATTAAGAAAAGGTCAAAGAAGAGTGGTTGAAATGACTGGGATGCACTTAGAATTATGGGGGAGAGGATGGAATGCTATCACATCACTGCCTTTTGATTGAATCTCTACTGACTGAATTCTTTGAAGATTACAGATACGTTTTTAAAAAAATAATTCTTTATTCTTTCAGCTCCGTTAACATCAGGGTACTAAATTTGTTGGTAATAAGATTAAGGCAGTCTTGTAGTTTTGCGAGGTTGAGCTATGAAAAAGTAGCTGCTACTGAATCCAGAAGCTCAGGGAATTTGAACAAAGTGATGGGTTTAGTCAGCTGAAGAGTATATTCTTATTCCATAAGGAGAGGATTAAATTAGCGTGCTTATACATTTTTTAACACACAAATTAATAGGTATTTATTATATTAATCTATTAAAACAAATGAACATTCACTAGTTCATCAAACCTAAAATTGTCTTGGGCTAATCTTGCAAAAATAGGTCTAAGGCGTCAGAAGCAGTAATAGAAAGGAACTTTGGAAATAGTCAAGGCAGGAGAGAGTTCTAGAAATGAAGTGGTGAGCATCAAGCAGTGGACATTAAGTGTTTCAGGGATGCCTTTGTGAAGTGGAAAGGGGACCTGCTAATGCTGAAGGTGGAAAGCACTTTAATGGGAATTTAACCCACTAGTTCACTTAGTAGTGGTAACCTCAGGAAAACTATGGACCCTTAGCTCAGAAAAAATTGGATTTGTTAAGCAAAATTAAAATATTTCCAAAGAATTGGTTGGCTAAATAATTCTTGTATAACAGTAGCCTAACCTGGATTGAAACATATATCTAAGTGTATAGTCTGTTCTCTCATTTTCATTCAAGTTGCAAATGTACATTTATTAAGAAAATCAAGTAGTTTTAACCAATCTCCTATGTCACAATTAAAATAGAAAAACTTCATGAATACCTTTATCCTAACATACAGGGCTACCTGAATTCCATATTTACACATCTGAAAGCAAACTTTATATGTTCTGGGACTTGAAAGCAAGCTTCATCAGTATGGTGCTCAGATATGTTCTTAAGTAATCGAATTGTTGAAAGACAAAGAAATGATTTCCATATGATCCTATCATACTACTTTTGTTCTTTTTCAGTTCTATGTTAAGTGAAAGGGCGTTGTTTCACAAATTGGCATGTCCTTGGAATGAGACAAGTGTCTGCATCACCAGCCTGTGGTCATCTGATAGGAAATAGCAAAGAACCGACTGGTGGGACCCAGTGTCCTGCATCCACCTGAATGCTCATCTTTGGCACAACACCCATTCACACAAGTTTTCACCTTAGCTAAGACATAAACAAGGTTACAAATTCTATGATATATTCAAGGGAAATATCCAAACTAACATGGCAAAAGACTTCTATATTGAATTAGGTGAAAAGTGTCTTCGTGACACCTTTGGCATGCCGTGGCTCTGCCCCTTGCTAAGACTCCTTGTCACCAGCTCAGACTGTTCCCCTAAGGACAGTCAAGAAGCCAAACCTGCACTAACCATGATGGGTTGTTCCGGAGCATGTTGACATACAGCCCGATGAGAACATGTTCATCGGCTAGCCTGTCTGCCACATTCAGGCTGTACTGTATCCTGAAACAGGGCAGGAGGAAAGAAAGAGAGGTGAACAGAAATGAGCAGGACAAGCAGGAGTGAGTCTGTGGTAGAAAAAAAAAAATCTGGAAAACCGAAGCCGTAAAGGGAGCGTCTAAACAATGTTCTAAGAAAAACACAAGCAAAACCCAGGCAAAGAAATTCACAATTTCATTTGACTAACTTTACAAATGAAGACTTCCATTTAGGCTGAACAACTTATTTTAGGAAAACAGATCTGCATTCTTTGACCATGAAGGCCAAGGAATTCATCTGTACTGTAAGAGGTTGCAAGCAAAGCAAATTTTTTTTAAAAAAAAATCATATCATCAGGTTAGTCATTTAAAAGAAAAACAAAGGCTATTAGAAAGTGAATAACAACACAGATGTGTCCACGCAAAATAACTAGTTGGTGCTGTTAATTGGGTTATGACAGGTCACTGCTTTCACTAAACTGAATATGCTCTTTCACTCACAGAGCATTTTTGCAAAAGAAACTCCATTTTTAGTTTGGTTAGTTCAAGGTTCCAGTGCACTCTGGCTGTAACTTACCCTTTGCCCTTCAGCAAAGCTGGAGCAGCCCTAGCCAGCATTTTGTTCTGCTCTACTTCACTGTCCTTGGGAGGAGAGCTGGTTAATAAGATGGGAAAGCCAAGAAGAGCGTAAACACGGCAACGCATTCAAGACAGAAACCGGCAACAGAAACTCCCAAGGCTAGATCCAAGCTCTATTTGCAAAGATCTGCAATATTTTGAAACTTTCAAGATGTTTTCAGATCTCCACAGAGTTCGACTAGGAGTGAAAACTTGGTCTGAGAACTGGAATTAGAATTTTTTACAGAGGCCACCTCAATTCCAGATTTGAGCTCTGCTGCTTGCTCAGTAAGTGAGCATTTATATTTCATATGCCTAGACGTCATGAAAAGTTTCTCCACATCCATTAGCGGTTAGCATGAAAACAGTCCAGTAGTTCACCAAGTCCTGCCAACCTTTAGATCCCACTCTAAAGGAATTCTTCTGTCGTCCCTAAATTTTCCAGCTGTCTATGTTGCATAGACTTGAAAAGTACCTAGAAATGGCTGTCACATTAATAGTGTTTTACTACTTTAAGCACAAGTCACTCGACCTTGACTGAGAAGTTACAAAGAAAACTGTCAGAGAAACAGAAAAATATACTCTGGAGATTATATGTGTATTCGTATTTCTTATGTCAATATTGATATATAAGTAGTGAATAGAGTCCTGTCACTAAAGCCATTTTTAACATAGGAATATTAATTTCATTTAGTAATTTAAAGGACAATTTTAAGGTTTGAAATATTGTTTTATAATTAATCAAGTGTGGCCAAGCCAAAGTCACCTAAGATTTACTGTGATGAATAGGCATACTTCTCTGGGATATATGGTATTTCAACTAGATTAGTAATATTTAGTAATATAATATTTAATGGCATTTAGTAATATAATATACTAAATACCATTAGATATATGGTATTTCAACTGTTTTAAGAGAGTTTGCTCCTTTGTAGGTTAAGAATTTCCCAACACATTTGTGTACCTAAAACTATCCCACACTTCATGGAAAATACAAAGGTAAACTGTCCAATTTTGTTAAAATACCAAGTATTAGCATGCTATCTAAAAGTATAGGGTTTTGCCACAATTTTCTCTCAATTATATATAAAGTATTCAAATCTTACAAAACTTTTAGCTACAAATTTTAAGGTACTACAAAGTACCACTTTTTCAGACAGAAATGCAAAACACAGAAATGTATAAATGAATAGCCTTAGAATTATGCACATTGTGATTAGTATTATTACTTTGTAACAGTGTATACAAAAGCTTCCTTAAATAGTGAAATCTGATAAATTTATGTCAAATTTGATTTATAAAGAAAATGTCATGCATAGAGTAGCCGATGGTGTTTGTGAGTATTTGGCATATTCACTTGGCCTTTTAGATGGGCATCTGTAACACAAAGTATTTCTGAGCTTAAAAAGTATAGCTGCACATAAAAGAAAAGTGACTTTAAAGTAGAGTGTGGGGTGCAATGTGATGTTTTGTTTTGATGTATGTACACATTATTGAATGATCAAATCAAACTAACATTTATCATATCATATACTTATTTTTATTGTAGTAAAAATATTTAAATCCTATTCTTTTTGTGGGGGGGATATGGGGGTATCAGGGATTGAACTCAGGGGCACTCCATCACTGAGCCACATCCCCAGCCCTATTTTGTATTTTATTTAGAGACAGAGTCTCACTGAGTTGCTTAACGCCTCGCTGTTGCTGAGGCTGGCTTTGAATTTGCCATTCTCCTGCCCCAGCCTCCCAAGCCACTGGGATTACAGGCATGTGCCACCGAGCCCAGATGAAATCCTATTCTTGCAGCAATTTTGAAGCACACAATTCGATGCTATTAACTACAGTCAACATGCCCAGCGATAGAGCATTACAACTTTGAAAACAATAAATTAGATTAATGTTCTAGGAGACTCTTCTTTCCTGATGGCCTTATTTTTTCCCCAGTATATTGATCTTTATATTCTAAGACTGAAATATGCCCATCAGGGTCAAAGACCACCTTAACCCCTCACAGGTGGTGTTTTCAGTGATGTTCCCTTATCCCACCAACACAATATCCCAAACCTGTCTACTATAGTCTTTCTATTGCCCAATATCCTCAGTGACTTTTTTTTCTGACTTAAGGTAGATTTATCTATCGTATAATTGACTTCAGATGTTTGCAAAACCATTTGGAACACTGTGTAAAATATCAATGATTCTTTCCTCCCAACTAAAAGATTTCCCTGCCTTATTGTGTTTCTTTGTTCTTTGAATCCCAGAAACAGTGTAGCAGTATTTCTTTAAACCAATCTAATAATGACCCATGTATATCCACTGATGCTGAATGTGTGAGATAAAAAGAAAAGAGAAGAAAAAGAGCGAAAAGGAACACAAGAAAATCAACCAAAGAAATATGTTTGCTACAAACTATTCTGGTGGTGCTTTATGGGAGGAAAGCATGGTGGCTGTGGTAAAGCCCAAAAGTGATCTTCCCACCACTTGGTCACTCCACAAACATGGAGGAGCTTGCTGATATAAGTACCTAGTAGGGGACAGGGTGTCAGGAAGGAGGCAACTGATTAGTTTTTCTTTGGTGGCCTTATTTCTTTTTCTTTAATTATTTGGCCTTTTCTCTTTCTTCCTCTCCTCCATTACCCTGTTTTCCCTCTTCTTTCCGGATCTCTCTTTCCCTCTAAGAGATGAGCAGATATTCTAAGTAGACACATCTCTTGGGGTTTTGTTATTTTCTTTGTACTGACCCTTGCCAGTGTTGGCTTTCATTTTCTTTTTCCTCCTCATATGAATTCTTGGAAAAACCTGTTGCTGAAAAATATAAGGGTGATACCATGCACATTTTTGAGTTTGTGGAAATAAATTATTTTGTTTTGCTACAGGAGCAGGAGGATTTCTGCCTTTTGGGTACTTACTGTTCACATAGTTTCTACACTTCCTGGAGCTAGATTTAAATTCTCATTACTTGTTTCTGGGAAGTCAAGAATATGACCATGCATGAAGGTGGCCAAGGGCACAAGAGAAAAATAGCTACTCTTTCAAAATAAAATGGATCAGGAACTTCAGAGAGTTGAGTTAGAGGCAGGTTTTTATTTAAACTTGAGTCTTTAAAGTCTTCCACCTGAGGTACCTTCCCCAGAATCCCTTCTGCTGCTCCCCAGGAGCTTGAAGAAGGGAAGCAAAGTGAAATTTTGTTTTTCCTTCTGAATTGTAAAGACATGACTCCTTGAGGCAATGTATTCTCCTACCGTTTCATGGAATAGTTTAGATTTTTAAATTTTCATCTTGTAGCTGGGTGGCTTGCATAGAGAAGTGAAGTGGTATTTCCAGTTGATTATGGGCTTTAGGGTCAGGCACATGGATGGCACCTCTTCCTCACCCAGAAGCACTGACAGCATCTCAGTGTGTCAGAATGCAATGATGACATTATACAACTCTGGCTATTGCTCCCAAAGCTGTTCTTTGCCCTGTCTCAAATCAAAATGCACTCTTCCTTTCAGCCTCTGAAACTGGGAACTACTTGGGGCTCCCTCCCTCCACATGGCTGATAACATCTTTCCTAATCTAAGTCTCAAGGAGAAGCAAGACCACATTCCCAAATCATATATATATATACATATATATATACATATATGTATATATATGTATATATATACACACATACATATATCTCATTTTTTTTTTCTGCCAGGCTCATGGCAAGTTATACAGACATCCCTCTGCACACATATCATCATTGCTGTTTACCCTGGAGGGCACAGCAGGAAATTTTACAATTTGTGTGTTCTGCAGGAGGCAAAATGGCAGGGAATATTCCTTGAGATTGTGTTTTATTTTTTTTCCCCTAAAATATCTTCAGCAATTTACTTTTAAAAACCTCTCTGGAAAACAGCATATCTAATGATAAATAGTCTTTTCCCAAAAGTTTCATACAAAAGCCTTACAGATATGCAATGACTTAATGGATTCTGGAAGGATAGATATATTCATGTTTGTTTATTTTTAATTCTCCCCTTAGTTTTGGTAACTACCAAAGCCAGTATTTTTAGTTTAGTGCGAACATTTTTAGGAAATCCTAAGGTAACAAAATTATACACAAATTCTCCCTGGAGTCTTACTTGAACCTTGAATGTGTTTTTAAAAGTCACTTATGAGTATGTTGGATCACTATACCAGTCTTGGTCAAATAACTTTTTTCTTCTACTGAGCACAGTATTTAAAAAGTCTGGATAAGAATATTATATAATCAAATTGGGTAATAGGAAATATAATTATTACCACAATATTTAAAAATAAATATTTATTTCTATTGATTCTTGAATAAACCTGTGTGGTATTTGGAGTTGTAAAGAAGGATTTGTAAAGTTGACTCCCTCCTTAAGTAACTTTCACTTGTGAATAAAATTTTGCTTCTCACTACAATTTACACAGTTTAGTAACAAAGTCACCAAATTAATTAAGCACAATTAGAGTCCATTGATCAGTTTTAACAGATAATTTCCTGAAACATCCTGTTTCACTTTCTTTTTCTAAGCTTTTAGTAGCTTAGAACTGGAATGTAAAATGTCTCTTATATGCAAACCAGCAAGCATATAAAAAATAGGTTAGCATCTTAGTAGAAAAGTTAAATGTCAATCAAGTCAGGCAGGCATAAATGTTGTCTCATGTTGAACAGGTACCAGTCCTGCTTACTATGATGTCCCCCAGTATTATCAAGTCATAACAATTGCATTTTGCCAACAGAACCTATAGAAGAGTGTGCTGAGTGCACGGTGTGTACCAAAATCACCTGAAGCATGTTAATAAGATTAAAAAGGTTAACAAAGGAAAAAACGAGAGGTGATTGTGGTTTTAATTATGCACTAACAGTTAAATATAGGAAATTGTTAGAATTGAGTGCAAAGACTGAGTGAATTCAAGTTTGAAAAAAATCTAGTGCATACGTGGCTCTAGGGATACATGAAATAAAGAATTATCTACAGAGGGTAATTATTTCAGATTTCATGTAATTTCACACAATATCCCCAGAACAGTGTAAGACTGAAGACATCTTCAGGGTGGTGTCAGATGCTGATTTATCTATTTCTCCATTTTTATGACTGAAAATGGATAGGCTTCTTAGAAAAAAAAATAGTCATGGAGAAAACTTTTGATTTTCAGAAGCAAAGCTACATTCAATATGTCAGTTTTATTTCTAGACACTTTTGATTACCAAATCACAAATGCTTGAAAGTTAGTTTGAACAGTTTAATTCAGATTAAAAGCCTTGGTTGTTAGGTAAATAATCTTTGGGTAAGCAAAAGCATTTTGAAAAAAAATTAAAAAAAAAAAAAAAACACAGTGAGTTAGTTTTTCTTTGGGTGAAAACGCAACCCAATTAATCCAATGACCAAGAAAGAGTCAACCAACAAAAACCACCAACAAATGCTACTTCACCAGGAAGAACTAGGATTTGGGAAGTGCTTGGGGTGGGTGGAGAGCCCTCCTCATAGGTATTATAGAGCCTAATAATGTCAGTAATAACCAGTGTGACTGCAATGAACCAGAAAATGGTATATTAGACTGCATTCAGCACACTATATGAATTCCAAGTCATTTCCTAATAATGACAGGATGATAGGAGCTGGCTAGGTGCTCTGTGTAATAGCCCAAAAGCTTCCTTTTGTGAGTGATTACCACCTCAGAAATTGCAACTATGAAAAACCTGTGAAGTCTTTAAGCAATATTTCTAATATCGGAGGTAAAAGAAACTAGTCATTCAAACTTCCAGTGTGCCTTATAATGGCCAATGAAGAAGTTGGGCCATAATCAAAGAAGTTTATTTATCATAGGAAAGGCCTAATTAACTCTCTTATAAATTAAACCAGGATTTTGGAAAGATAATTAAGATTTTACAAGAGGCACCAACAAAGAAAGAAGATCCTCAGAGGCCCGAGGCTGTGGGCAGTGAACGGGAGAGAGGGCCATATGAGCCTGGCTTTGTGGTCAGTCCTTGCGATGATATTTGCAGTAAGGCTATGTCATCTTTCATAAGCTTAGATAAGATTGCTGGCTGCCATGTTTAGCTATTGGAGGCCTCTTCCTAGTGAGCATGATTGATGGCCATCAATCCAGCCATTCTTTCCTATAAATTTACAAGAAAACAATCTTGGCATAAGAACATAAATAATGATCAAGAAAATGAATGAGGTGAATATGTCTATAATTTATATTATTTGACCCACATCCTACCTAACTGCTAATCAGCATTGAGTGCACACATGTGCATGTGTACACACTCAGACATACACACACACTCACAAGAGGACTTCAAAGGACTAAAAGAGAGTGCCTTTGAGAGTCTCTTCTTTTAAGTAATGGAAAAGTGTATCAAATATATCACTGGAAAAGGAATAGGGGATGTGACAGATGGTGGTGGTAACCAAAGGTACACACTCGTAAATCTGTATGAGGTGGATTACTCGGATGTCAGAAGACTTCAAAGATTCATCCTAGTGCCTTTTGAAGATCAAAGTGGTAGACTTGTAAAGGACTCTAGGTGGGGAATGCCAGGAGTGTGGAGAGAGGATTTTGCAATGGTGATTTTAATTCATCCTCACTCTGTTTTATCTTTCTAAAATCTCTGAGATTTCTAAGTTAAAGTACAAAAGACTAACAACTCAGGCTAAATAAAATACCTGCATGGCCAGCTTCCCTACTTTATTAATGCTGCCCTAATACTGAACAGTACTGTTCTTGGCCTGCTTCGGTTTAATTTGATTTTAAAGGGGGCAGTTGGGGGTGCAGTGGGGTTGAGGGCAGACTTCTAGGTAATATATCTTTAGTCCTGTTCCAACCATAGAAAGAATAGGGCCTTTAACTCATGCCTTCATCTGGCATGATGGGTTTCCATCAACCTCAGTGTATTGACATACTTCAGAAAGCAAAGTGGATCACCATCATTATCAAGTGATAGAAACCAAGCTCTGATAGTTAGAAGCTGGTTTTGAAATTGCTACTCCTACAGGAATCAGACTGTTCTTCCTGGGGGAGAAATGGCCCTCGCCCAGTGGAAGAGAAAGGTCTTAAGGGTGGTTAAGTCCTTAAGTCTTTCTTTAACTGCAGTAAGGTCCAGCCACATGACATAACATCCTACTTAGCACTAAAGATCATCCCCAGTGGCTCTTTAGTTCTAGTGTCTTAGAAGTCATCATCTAGGGTCTTAGAGATTACACAAAATCAGAGAGCTGTCCAAATGAGAGCCAGCACGGTACTCTTCACATATTCACTTCATATGTACTGGTATGAAGGTATGAAATGAATAAGAAAGAAAAGAGCTGAGAAGTCCAGCTTAGGTTGAAAATTTTCTACGGAAGCTCTTTAAATCCCAGAAGAACTTCATCTCCACTAGGACATGCGATAGAAGGATTTTAGTGCTCTAACAGAGAGACTAGCCATCTAGCTGGGGAAACTACTTCTATGATTAGTGATTCAGGGATGCTGGCATACTGACCGTGTGCTGTGGTCAAGCTGATTTACATACAGCTTTATGAGCGAATGCTCTTCAGCCACAGGGCTGGGTGCACTTATCCCCTCAGGTAACCTGAGGGATGCAAACAATGAGACCTCATTAAAACCTCCATGGACAGAGCAAGGCCCACTCAGAGAGGAAGAACATTCAGTGTACAGAGCTTTATTGAACAGCACCCTTCACACAGAAACCAGGGTCCAGTCTCCATGGTGACAGGAAGAACTGCACGCTTTAAACAACATGTCTGTGGTTCACAGGGAACATGCCAAAAGGACTGAAAATGGGAGAAAAGGGAAATGATCATGTTTTAAGTTAATGGGTACCAAGTACCCTGGAGAAAGCAGAACAGCTCAAAGCATTAAAAGGCATATTTTAGGGTAGAGGAAGTCATGTTATCCATCTAGACGCATCCACCATAAGCACCGTCCGAGCTGAAATGATATAAAATGACCTTCAGTAAGGATGGGGTCTACCTCTGCTTGGCATTTACAGAATGTAGAGCTTCCTAATAAAAGCACAGTTACTCTAAATATCACACCGGTCCTTTCCTAGGTAGATGAACAGGCCTGTGTGTCTTATAGACTTCACAGGTTAGGGTTTTCTTTTGAATTTGCTGGTGGTTCTGGAAAAACCAACAGGAAGTTAGTGAGGACTTAAAATCATCATTTTGCTGTGGATGTTCTGCAGTACCAGGGCCTCCTCATTTCTACTTGTTGGAAATAACATGTACTGCCCATTGTCCTAATTCTGCTTGCTATAATTATGGGATGGTGGGAAACATCTTCATCTCAGGTTCCCATTGATGGGCAAATATAGGAATGCAGGGAAAAAATTAACAGTGTGCTGAGTCTTGCTGTCTTCTGATCCTTACTAGAATATGCCAGGATATTTGTGAAACTGGAACTTTACAAAACTCTTTGGGGAAAAGATGGATTATGTTTTTTTTTTTTAAATATGAGCTTTTTTTTTTTTCTGGTGAAAGGCATTTGAGAGCTTATGTTCAACTACTCACTCCAATTTTCCTTACCTCTGTTCCTGATTTCCTGTAAACCTTCTCCATGTATATACAAAACAACTTTCAGGTGCTTGATTTGTGATATTTGATCAAATGACTCAGAGCACCTCTTGAGCCCTGCATGTTTCCAATGCTAACTGTTAGAGAGTACACTTCTCCTGTTCCTGAATCCTTGTGCGAAAAAGATGAGACATACATCCACCCTTTTAAAAAGTTCTTGTTATCATCCATTAAGTTATGTATATGGAAACTACACTTCTAAGTTTGGTCTTCAGCCTCTAGCCTAAGGAACTCCAGAAGAGGACTTGCAAGAAGAGGATTCCTTTATATCTGGAGCCTCAAATAATGAGATATTTCAGAATCTATATAATAACATGCCACACATCTTGAAATTCCAACAGACCACTCCATGTGCTATAACATGACTCACTTGGTGAGATGGAATACCTGTGCGTCCATAGTGAAATTAGAACACCCCACATTCTTACTGTAGGGGCGATTAGAAATGCAGGTTTCCAGAAATGACATGAACCCCAAAGGCATCCCAGCCCTCTTTAAATGCTTCCAAATAACTGAAATTGAAGACCTGGGATGGATATGCACAAGTCAGTTTCCAATAATAGTCTCCTGCACTTGACTTACAATAGAATATTTTTCTTGCCATGAAACCAAGGCTTATTTCACAAGAGGACTTAAGAGGATTGGAACTTACCTCCTGGTAATAAAAGGACTTCCTGAGGAGGGAACAGAGTGGGAGAACAGGGTGTCGTTCATGCTGGTTACAGGTCTGGGAGGCCTAAAACAGAGAACAGTGAATGTGGACAGTTAAAGCAAAGCTGAGTCACAAGCGAAAAACTATCCACAGCCTTTGAGGATAGGGGATGGGAAGATGTTCTACCCTGCTCAGGATCCATACAAAAACAGACATGCTCCAGTTAGATTATCAAGTGTTTTAAAGTTCCATTTCCTTGAGAATGTAGCATCTCAGTAAAACACAGAAGGGAGATCTCTGGACAACATGAGCAGGTTTATTCATGGGCTTGGAGCCTTGGTGTTTCATTGAATCATGTTCTCGAATGGGTCAGGATGTGGAAGAAGGCTGTTGCCTTACTTCTATTAAAGGGAGAAGTTGGAAAACATGATGATCAGAATCCATATCCTTTTGGAAAAAGGAGGATTCCTGAACTCTTGGAAACTCCCCTCTGTGTTCCCCATGACAGTGGCCCTCTCTAATATACAAAAGGGTACAGGCTGCAAACAATATCTTGCCCTATTTGCTCTTTATTTTTTGTTGTTGTTGTTTATAAAATTAAAAAAAAATTTTATTTGTTCTTTTTAGTTATACATGACAGTAGAATGTATTTTGACATATCATACATACATGGAATATAACTTCTCATTTTTGTGGTTATACATGATGTGGAGTTACACTGGTCGTGTATTCACATATGTTATGTCTGACTCATTCTACTGTCCTTTGTATTTCCATCCCCCTCCCTTCTCTTCATTCCCCTTTTTCTAATCCAGTGAACTTCTATTCTTCTTTACCCACTGCTTATTGTGAGTTAGCATCCACATGTCATTGAGAACTTTCAGCCTTTGTTTTTTGAGGACTGGCTTATTTCACCTAACATGATAGTCTCCCATTCTATCGATTTACTAGCAAATGCCATCATTTCATTCTTCTTTAAGGCTGAATTTTATATATATATATATATATATATATATATATATATATATATATATATATATATCACATTTTCTTTATCCATCCATCTATTTGCTTTTTATTCTAAATGAAGGTACAATGAAACAGCACAAGGACTCACTGTTTCTGATCTTGGACTGATCCCTATAATGGGGTGCATGGTGTAAGGTATCCCCTTACTTCACTCTATTCATATGATGAGTGTAAGGAAACAGGATTCAGTGTTTTTTAGAATTTTCCTTGGCCCTAAACATCAATTAAGTGCATTGAGTCTGTCTTCCATGGTCTTTCTTCATTTTATTCTCTCTTTCCCTATCAAGAATATTTTAGTACAAACAAAACTATGGAGCCAAGTTCCCTATCTCATCTCCAAGCAGTTTTTGGTCTTATTTTAGGTTCAATGTAAGATACTGAACAATAAAGTGAGATAGGATTCAGAGTTCAGGAGATGGACAGGGAGGCAGGGAATCATTCTCAGTCAGACGAAGTTTTGGTTTTACTCTAATTCTATATTTGAATTTGACAGTATAGAATTTCTTGAAGATGAGGCAGTATTTACAGTAGCCCAGAGGATCAACTCAATTAATGTTGGCTTGGTTAAAAGCCAAATTTGTAAATAGTTTAATTTTTATAGAACCAGAGTTAGTTGGGGATTTTACAACCATGAGACTCTGGGGAAAACAGACTTGTCTATCCCAATGTATTTATTGAAATGGACATGACATCCCATAGGTATTAAAATGTCAGTATCATATGCAACAATTCTTTGACATGTTTTCCTGGTAGATGGTGCTAAATGGTGTTATAAGACACATTATTTATTGGAGGAGGTCAAAATAGCAGATTCACTATTTAATCTACTCTGGTTACATTAACTTAAGTTCTGAAAGTGATCTTAATGTTTTACATTACCTATCTAGGGTGTATCTTGTCGTAAGTGAGCAACATGAGGATGATTTAACTAATTCTTTCTTGAGCCAAATACTTTATAATCAGGATGCTAATTTTATTCAAATTTCCTCTCTAATTATGAATTTAGGTACATCTGATTTTAAAACACTAAACAGAATGGAACACCTTCATTGTAGCTTTGCAAAAATTTGAAAAGAAAATAAAAGTGACTCCTCATTTCTGGTTCTCTTTTGTCTGTTTTTAAAAAATGCTCCTATCTTGTTTTATTTGCAGAAATTGAGAAAACAAGTGGCTCTGGAATGCTTTTTAACTAGCTTAGTAAATTTACTCTATTGAACCTGGTCATTGCAAAGCTGATATTGAGATTTCTTAGTAAATGGCTTCATGTTTAAGGTTCACTATCAAAATGTTGCACTTGGAACACAGAATGGCTAACTTTGGCACCAAATGATGGCTTTCAGAAGGAATGAAGTTCCTATTTCCTCCATAGCCAAATGGCAAGTTGCCTTAATCCAATAAATAGGTCACATTGGGAATGTTACACATATTGACTCTCATGAAGACAAAACAGTTCCACAAAATGGAGAAAGTAATAAGGAATAGTACAAAGTGTTTTTTTTCTCTCTTCTGGATAAGATCTTTGCAGAAGACATTTTTATAAAATAGGCATCTTTTTTTTTTTTTTTTTAAACTCAGAGTTCAGCTCAAGGCAGAATAAGTTTAAACTAGCCTCATGTTGCTTACTTGTTTTGTGTCTCATGACCATTTATAATTATGATTCTAAATCTTTATAAGTACACAGGAGACTATTGAACTACTTACCAAGTATCACTTTTGGCAGCAAAAAAATCAAACAGAACAGAGACTGTTAATCATGGCAACATTTACGAGCAATACAATAGATAAGAACAAATGCCAAAAACCAAAATGCCACCACCTGCTTGTTTCTATTTAGGGACTAATTCATGGTTGGCAACACCTCTTTACTGCATGTGTATAAAATCCCTTGGCTATAGTAAGGGCATGGCATTTTTTGTGTTACATGATTCATTTCCATATGCAAATATGTGTGAGATAGCAGGATCACAACCTGTTTAAAAGTTCTATTGATTTGATTTCATTTTACTCTATCTTAGGCTTCTCTTTTCCAATTTTTTTACACTTAAATGTTCAAACCAGAGTCTTAAATAATAAAAATATTTTCTAATCTATTTATACACATATTGATCAAGCATAAGCCATGTATTTATGTCTAATTTATATCTAGAACTTTTTACTTCTTAAGACTCACACCCATACATATTAGAAAACTAGTGCCATTTTTAAAAACACAATCATAGCCAAGAAGTATGCATTTAAGAAGACTGTATAATGCTCAGCATTAAATTCCATATTCGTTAGCTTCAGAACATTAAATATATTTCATTGTTGCCAAGGGACATGCATTCGTCCTTTGCATGAACATCTGCATCATGTGATTTTTTTTTCTAAGTAGTATCTTTGAAGAATTTGCACTAATTGACACAATGAATATACTTTTTTATAATAACAAAGAAAAAAAATGTTCTTAGTTATGCTGTAATGCTCAGTGTCCCAATCCCAGGTCACCCAGAGCATGACAGAGTATGCTCACCAATATTGTCAGTGCCCACTGCTTCCTTCTTACCTTTGTCTCTAAGCTTCTGCATGTGTGTAAGTGATATAGGCTGAGATACTCTTGTGAACTTACATGAAAATGTTTCCAAGGCATGATAAAATGTGGTCTGTGCCACAACTGACAAATTGATTAATAAACTATTTGGAAAAGGTTTGGGATCACACTGTCAGGGTGCTTTTTGCTAGAGACACAAACAATAAAGTTCACTATACGTATCCTTGTACCTGGGTAATATTCCCTCAGCTTAAGACCTTTATTCTTTAAGCCATATTGGAGAGCAATAAGAGAATTAAGTGGGAGTGTGAGTATTGATGTGTTCTTCAAGGGTTCATTCACTTATTTTCACTCTCTAGACATGGTGCAATGGCTTATGCTAAAAGGACATGCTATGGAAAATCAAATATTTTTGTCAAATGTATCAAAATTACATCTATAATAAGTTAAAGAATTGTGAATGTTCATTAACTTCTCAGTACATGCTCATTACAGAAGATTAAGGTAACATTCTTTGTAAAAGATGAAAAATATGCCATTTATTTTGTCATTTAAATGACCTGTATGTACTTGTGTTGATTTAGAATAGCTAAATGAGCAGCATAGTTTAAAATTAGAAGTTTTAGAATATCCTCACCCCTGAAAAGGTATGCATATCTATTCATTATATAGCATTTGACTAATGAAACAAATATGGGGGAGATTTCTATAGCTAAAAAATACAAAAAGAAATTCTAATATAAGTTGGACTTTCTACATCCAGAATTTCTTATATATTATTTTAACAATTAAATGCCTCATATAATTTGCATTTTAAAAATAAGATGAATTTGGAAAAAGTATTTTATCAGTGAGTGTAGATCAGTATTTTGATTAAAAAACTTTCGGGAATCTGGTTAAATATATGGAAGTTTTATCAGAAAAAGGCACACTTTGTGTAGATTTTAAGGGAATTTTGAAATTTCTCCCTGGAACTCCAACCAAGAACCCATTGTAGGGGTTGGGAGTATAACTCAATGGCAGAGCATGTGCTTAGCATATTTGAGGTCCTGGACTCAATCCCCAGCACCAAGAATAAGTAAACACATAAAATAAAGTACTTATTGTGTAGATATTTCCTTTAGTTAATGCAGCAAATAACACATCAAATTATATTGTCCCTATAAATTTAAATTAAAAATTTTTTACTCAGTCAATTAACACACAGAGACACACACACTCACACATACATGCATACCAACCCTAAGCACTGTGTGTGAGGCGGGTAAATGCACACTGAAAGTGACTTTCATTTCATGGTGGCTCGCTTTCTAATTCTCTCTAGAACTGAGCAACAGCATCCTCATTCTGTTCTCCTGCAAAGTTCTTAGTTCCAAGTGGCTCACACCCATACTCTATTGCCTTTGTGCCCATGAAGGCTGGTCTGTCCTCCTGGGCTGGTAGAAAGTGGCTCTGGGCAGAACTCACAGCATGGACTTGCTCTCTGTGTTATGTTCCTTCACTAGCAACTTGGTGATGTCTCTTGTTGACTATAGGAAGAAAAGTTGAGACCTTAATAGGAACAGCTCCTATGAAGCAGATTTCTCCAAGAGGGAAATTCCCCAGATTTATTTACTCCTAGAATATTTTTAGGAGAATAATTTCCATAAATAATTTGCCCAACGTTTTCCATTTTGGTTTATATTAGTTTTCTGGATGCTTGGTTCAGACCAGTGTGTTGCCAGAGAAACAGGAGACTCTGTTCTGTGTGTATTGTTGGGGTCAGTAATCCCTCAAAGCACACTCAGGAGCAAACAGCACAAAGCCCTGCAGTATTTATACAAAGCTCATAAATGCAATATAGCACAAAGAAGTCGATGTATTTGCTTGGGCCCACCAGAGGAAAGAGTTACTGCTTTCATAAAGGTCTTATCCCCCCTAGTGCCTCTTACAGCTCATGTTTGGCCTGCCCAGAGCGTGAACTTTGCATCAGTCAATTCCTATACTGTTAGGTCCAGGACCCTGCCTGCTGATGTCAACATGTAAATTCAGACCTTGTGATGTGGCAGTTCCCACTGAACAAAAGGTAACCCAAAGGAGGAGGAACCATCTATCCAGAGACGCCTGTGACTACACAATTCTTAACTGTACAGAGAAGCAGACAAGGAAAATTTTTCTTTTGAGCCCAAGTTCACAGCAAGGAAGAAGCACTTTCTTTTCCCTGAGCCCCTTCCTGTGGTGGCTGTCCAAACCTCAGAGAGGCCCCAGGGCCTGAGGCTTTGGGAGGTGGCTGGAATGGTGGCTGCACATCCACTGGCCAACCTTTCTACCCACAAACTCCAAATACTTTGGAGAATTTATCTATTTGGGTGCGGGTAGAGTGCTTTTATGAGGACTCCCACCAGTTCCCCCATTCAACCTTCTCATGCATAGATCATGAATTTTCTAAAGTTATGTAGCTTGGAATTAAAAAAAAACCCCACAATTTTTAGATTTGCTGGCTAATTTTAAGGTGACTGGCTGTGCAGAGAAATGAAACAAAGGGATTTTAGATTTGGGACTCAAAGTGCATTTTCTATTAAAGTATGATATGCTTAAATTTTTTAAAACCATGGTAATTCTCTTGAGCATTAACTTCCAATTGTGAAAAACCTACTAACATTTATATTTTAAAATTAAGCTTTTGAATGTTTTTCACCGAAAGGAGAATTATGTTAGTGTTGCCTACTTTACAGTCAGGCAGAAGAACTGAATAGGGCAACAAGGAAAACCTATTACTTTGTTTCTTTTTTCTTTTTTTTTTTTTAAGAATAAAATTTAAAACTTGGATTCTGACAACTGATATGAGATTGCTTCTGTATGGCTTCAGACAGGTGTCAGTGAAGTAAGATGATTTTCACCTTAATCTGGAGTGGGGGTGGGGGGAGAAGACACTCACACAATGTGAGCCAAATTGAGTGGCTTCTCAGGCTGATCCGGAAACATGGGGTGCAAAGGTTCACGGCTGGAAGCGCAGCTCAGGGACTTGCTTAATGCATTGGTTAGCTTCTTTGCAGGTGATTTCTGGAAAGAAGAAAGGGAGAAGTGATAACAACTAACCATGATTGTAACATTTTATCAGGTGATTTGCTTTTTGTAATAACCCTTCATTTGTTAGTCATTCATTCATTCATTCATTCATGTGCAAGAAATCCTTTTTGAGTGCTCAAAGTCAGGAAGCTCGGACTAGCTTGCTGCAACCAGCCACCAGGTACCTAACTCCTGCTGCTTAGTGCCAGCAAATGTTGTGATAAATGGAAGCAGTTACTGAGTATGGGCCACCTCAATTAGATGGAATTGATGAGTCAGCAGGAGTCTTTCCGACAAAAACTCAGGGGACTGGGAAGATGATTCTAGATGGAGGAATAAGCAACTAGAAAGGCAAGAGGAGGAGGAACAGAGTCCATTGTGGAGAGGAAAGCAGGAGCAGACATGTGTCTTTGTCTCTTGGGCAAAGGGAGGTGATGAAGACTTTATAGGGTTTACAGGATGATACCTCACTTTTGAAGGATTGTTTCCACTGAAGAACAGAAGGATTGGAATGAAGGAGCTGAGCAAGGTGTTGCGGGAATCTAGGTGCCAGATGTTCCCAGCGTGGCCCAACACATCCAGTTAGAAGTAAAACTGGAACTTCAATCTGTGTCTCTCAAGTTTAAAATTCATGTTCTTCCCAGAGCACTGTGTGGCCTTTTTCATTTGAAGGGATGGAATCTTTTTCTTAATGTGACACCATCGAAATTATAAACATATAATGTAGTTTTGTAAGATAGAATATTGTGTCCATATAATAAATCCCTAACCAAATTTTCCCTTTTGGGGAGGAGCCATTTATAATTTTGGCACTTCCTTTTACATGTGGAGTTCATAATTATTAATATAATAAAGTGTCTTTTGCCCTTATTGTTTAAAGCATTGTTGAGAAGTCCTGCTCTATTGGGAGATGTGATTCTTGGGACTCTTAAGTTGCTAGCAGGAACAGAGCTTCACCCATAAGTCCTGGGCACTTTGTTCTCTTGTACATTTGGATCCAACTTTGTACATGGCATCCTGTTATACAATTTTAGAGTCCACCGTACTTAGGAAAGAGGCTCCCTATATAGCTTCAGCATTTACATAAAAACAACTAAAAAATGATTAGTCTTCAAACATAACCCTGTAGCATCTGGAATAGAAGTTTGGAAACTGGTAATACGTTGATCATAACAAAATAGAAAGTGTTTGCTTCTATCTTCTGTGCTGAATTGTAGTTTATGATCCATGTTCACATATCTATCCTCAGTACGTGATCTGAGCCATATAGAGGGATGGCCTATGACCTGGCAGGAAGCTCTCATGTACTTTGCCTTAGTGAAGAACTTGAAGTCAGAATATGACAGATGATGAAACTAAGAAGTTACACTGAATATCAGTTCTCTATAGTAATTTCTAGAAGGAACATTCTCATTTAAGATGTATGTTCAGAAGATTTTTTTTAAAAAAGAATAGTAAGTTACCCTTTAAGTAAAGACTATATAGATGGAATTGAAATGCACTTACATATAGAAAATTCATACAGCTATGCATTTTCTTGTGACAGAGCTACTTTAAGAGAGGCTGGCAGGGCTGGTGGTATATGTTACAAGAGCAACACTGCTAGAACTTTGAGCTGAACTGAGATAGAGGTAATAAAAGTGCAAACCATGAACAGACACTCTGAGTGAGCCAAATTCCTCCCATAGACCCAGCTGTGCTCTTGAGAATACATCATCACATGAACACTCACATATGACCTTTCCCAAGCTGGTCACTAACACTATTCATAAAAAGTTGACTTGCTAATATAACCACAGTTTCTCCTCTACACTCTCTGGGAAAAGGAAAAACACAAAATGAAATAACATTAAGCCCAAACACTCACACTTTTTTCACTTTGTATTCTGTTCATGGATCTAAGGAAAGTGAAACTAACACTATTTTCCAGCATTTTCTGCAAAAACAAAACAAAATAAAATTTGGAAAAACCCTTAACTTACTGTGAAAATAAGACTGTTTTCCAGAAGATGCTTGCTGTTCAGTTGTTATTTAAATCAGTACCGAATTGTCTATATTCCAAGAAGCAACATGATTTGAATCTCTCTCTATTTAAGTCTTAGGATGCTACTCTGGGTTCAGACAGAATGAGTAAGAAATCCCAGTAAGCAAGAGAGAGGGGAAGCGGCGGGAATGTTAGGACTGGAGTGAGAGTTCAGCCTGCTCCTCAACTCTGTCAGCATCCTTGATGCTCACTTTCATTCCACGCAACACTTGCACACACCCCACAGTGCGGGGACCTTGCCTTACCCATGACGTGTACTCTTTCATTTGGTGCTGGTTGCTATGGGAACCACCAGCATGCCCCCTCCAGAAGCAGTCCTGACAGAGTTGGTAATTGTGACACTGTTGGCATCGGTAGCGAAATCCCATCATACTCTCACTGTGGCAGTAGGAACATTCAACCGGATGGAAGACTGGGAGGTGGGGTGGGGGTGGGGGTAAATGAAGAAAAACACAAGAAAACAACAGTATGAATGAGAATAAGGAGCACAGTCTAAATGGAATTGCATTTGCTGTGTGTTGTGATTCCAGAGGATAGTCTGTTTGGCTCAGGAAAACATTGAGTTTATTCTTGGAATCTTACTACCCTTTCCATGCATGCATGTGTGTGTGTGTGGGCGGGGGATTAAAATGGGATAGAGAATAGGTATCCTTTTAGCAACACAAATCTCTGTAACGCCATTTGCTCTTTCTGCTTCCATCTCTTACACTATAAGAATATAAATTACTCAAACTGGCTAGCTTTTCCCCCAAACTGCTCTCTGTCTCTTGGAGACGGGCACAGCTCACTAAAGATTCAGAAGCAGAATGGATGGACACAGTTGACTGTCCAGGGGGTAGAGAGCAAATATCAAAGAAATGGAAGAAAAAGAAAAGGAAATGGGGAAGGAGTAGGAAAAAGGGATGAGAGATTTGAGTTACTTCTTAAAAAGTGGAGTGGCTAGTGGGCTTATTTAAGAGTGACACTGGCTTCATCTAGCATAGTTCTTCTTCTCTGAGGCAGGTGGAGAGGACCCCCCAAAGATGTGTAAATTATCTGAATGTAGTTCAAGAGACACTTCTCTTTCTTTGGCAAGAAATTAGAATTGTTAAATAGGAAGGTAAAATATTTTAGATTTGAAACTAACAAAAGATCAAATCCATTTAATTGCCTACACACTCTGAGCTAAAGATGCTAAAACAACAGTACAACTGTTTTTGTGTTTGGTAAAGTATTCTCTGGCTAACCAGCCAGGAAAAACAATGCACATAAGAGCAAATGAAGATAAAAACAGCGTGAATACAAAGATCTAACAAGTTCTGGGTGCACTGTCTTCTAAACAAGGTCGTAAGTCCCTTTCCTGACTCTGGGAAAGAAAGACAAGAAGGGGGACTTCCATCTCAGACAATTGTACTAAGACAAGTGCCTAAAAACAATAAAAATAAAATAAAATAAAATACAGAAATAAAAAAAAAAACTGATCTCCTGCAACAGGAAATAGTGAGAGGGCAGAAATGAAATCATAGCTTTAGGACTGGAAAATGATTAATCCTGCAATTGCAAACAGTGACTAAGCTCATCTTGCATCATAATATGAGCCTCAATTCCTCTTTAATTCTGCATATAAATAAAAGCATGTTAAAAATCTGATTGTTAGTAATCACAAAGAGACTAGTAAATTCATCCTTCCAATTTTGCCCATGGGCAACAGGATAAATTCATAATTTTTAACTAAGAGAGCTAATGAAATCAGATGCCCCAAATTCTGATTGAGAATTTAAAAATGAAACCATCTTTAGCCCTAATATCTACTAAAGGAATAAATAGAGACTGAGATTCTAGTAAGAGACATTAGATAAATTATCTTCTATTCAAGTCTGGAGAAATTTCAAAGTTCAATTAAACAATAAATAAGAACACCTAAAGATTAGAAGGAAGTACTAAACTCTTCAGTGTTTAAACTTCTTTAACTCTGGTCCTATATTATATTTCATATTTTAATTTGTATATACTAAAAGGAAATACTTTTATTCTAGAAATACTTCCAAAGGAAGTTCTTAAGAATGCTATAGAAATTTCATTACTCTCATCGTTAATGTAAATATAATTTTTGAAAGATTACAATTTGGAGCATATGATTAAAGATTAACAAGGTGCTACCACTTAATTTTTTTTTTTTTTGCCATCTCTACCATCTATTCCTGGCTGACTGTTTTGGGAGAAATAATCAGTGCCACTTATGCAAAATTGGAAATTCACATCTCAAAAACATACCAGAAAATGTCACATTCCTTATTGAAGCTCTTCTATTGAACACAACACAGAGGTGCATGATGAGATTTAATGAGCTTTTAGAACTGACAGTTCTCATTTTGCAGTGGTCCTACAAGGTTTTATTGATCAAAGAGATGAATTAATTCTTGGGCTTAATAACTGCACACTTGATGATCTAATTTCAATAATTTTAAAAACTGCCTTGGCTCAGCAGTAACTGCTCACCATTTTCTACATTTGCCAGTCGATGCAGGAGAGGCAACCAGACCAGACACTGAGGGGGAGGATCTGACATGAGCGTGTCCAAGAAACCATTTAATGTGACTTTTTTCTGCATAAAAAAAAAAAAAAAATCACAAAAATTTAGAACAGAGAATAGTTTTAACTTACCTGCTATGTAAATATCATTGGAGATAAAGACATAATCCATCATTGAGGCTCTGGTTTATGAAGAAATAGAACTTGCCCAATGTGTTATTGAACTAGTTCAGAAATAAAGACATTGATTGCTTCATGCACCTGAACATACATGAAACTGGATTAACTCCACCACTGGATGATGCTGGTGATAAAAGACTTTTATCACCAACATCATCAAGAGAAAAAAACTCAATTTCATATATGACAAGGAAAGACAAAGAATTGAAATTCTCCACAGAATTACATTCAATAGCGCATCATAGCACACTCTGTGATTCCCACATCAGTCTTCTAAATTTGCAAACGGCTTCCCTCCCAGCTCCCTCAACTTGCTTAAGTACTCAATATTTAGTGGTTATGTTGAATGGCTCTGTTATGTAAGATCAGGAGGGGATTCTGTGAGGAGTAATGTTCTAAATTTTAAAAACTTCTCATTTCTTCTCTGTCTATAGCTTTCCTTCCAATTCAGTCTCCTCTGTCTCCTCGTCCAGGTCTTTTCTGCTGCAGAAAAGGAATGTATCATATCTATACACTTCTTTCAAACTTTCATATTTTAAAGTAATAAATCAGTCCCCAAAGAGATATAATGTCATTTTAAGGCATACAGCTTATACTAGTCCTTGTAGTCCACTAAACAAATGTTTTGAGACCCATTAATTTTTTTTTCATTATCAGTGGAAATTTATAACTTAGTTTTTCCTCATAATATTAAATATTGTAAGCTTTCAATAGGGTTGATATCAGTATTACTATTAAAATATATATTGTGTAAAGTATTTTTTAAAAGCTACTAGAATTTATATGTCTAAAAGGAATATTCTCTTTCAAAACTATCACTGGGCGTAGACTTTAAAAAAATTTTTTTTCACAATATCTTTATTCTATTTATTTATTTTTATGTGGTGCTGAGGATTGAACCCAGGGCCTCACACGTGCTAGGCAAGTGCTCTACCACTGAGCCCCAGCCCCAGCCCAGCATGGACTTTTTTAATGAAGCATTTCCAACATTTTGGGATTTTTATCCTTTAAACTGTTATAAAAATATTAAGACAAAAATAAGCTGATCTTTTTATTTTTAATTTGGGTTACCTCATTTTGTACTTCAAAGGATCTTATTAATTTTAATCATTCACCACATTGGCTAACAATTACTCCTAGAAGTTTCCAAAACTGTTATTATTTTGACATGTATCAATTTTCATCACTAAGAATATATAAATGATGTCAAAATGGGAAAACCTATAGGATATTTAAAAAGTAATTTTTGGCATAGGGATATCATATAATTCTCTTTGAGTATACAGTTCCTTTTAATAATAATAATAATAAATCCAGGCCCAGAAAGACAAACACTGAATGTTTTCACTCATGTGGAAGCTAAAAAGTTGATCTTAGAGAAGAAAAGAGTGTGATTGTGACCACTGGAGGCTGGGAAGGATAGGAAGAAGGGAGGCTAGAGGGAGGCTGGATTATGGGTACCAAAATACAGTTGGAGGGGAGGAAAAGAACTCCAAAGGGAAATTATTGAAAGAAGGACATTCAGTCTTTGGGGGCAGAGGGAAGCAGAAATGAATTCATAGGAGCACATAAGCCTGCCTGGGTATGGGGCACAGGGGTATGGGGAGGGCCAAAAAGGACTTCCAAATGGGGTGACACAGGAGCAGAGTTAGCATTTAGTGCAGTGAACCAGGTCTTCTTTGCTACCACTATGGATGCGTTTATGGGTCCACCTAAATTCATGATTCTTAGGGATGACGATGCAGCTTTGACCTCTCAGGTCACCAGGTACACAGAATGATGATATTTGCTAGCTGGACATTCAGTGAAGTTTTCCAGAGGCTGCTATGCACTGATTTTATGTATATTTTGGAGCATGGAAACATCACATATAATTCTTTTTAGCATGTAATAAATTTGGAGGGAATAACTAATTAGTTTGGATTTTTAAAAGATTATAAGCAAACCTTCAATTTATGGATTTATACACCGTCTCTGTGCTGCATGTAGTCTTTCCCTATGATCAGAGAGGTGTAAGTATGGAAGGATCTCAAACCTCAGCAGCTTCCTTTGTGCCAAGTTCGGTTAACGGAACCCTAAGTGTGTCATATTATGGAAGACTTAGGCAGCTGTCTGCCATACTTTGGGCTGCTCTGGTCACATTGAAAGATTTGGGGCAACTCCTTTCTACTCTCCTTTGCTGAATATTAGGAAAGTCTGGTGCTGGGTCAGATGTGTCTCATGTGGGGCTGAACGACAGTTTAGCCATTTCAAAAGTGTAATGATAATAACGATGATACTGAGAGTCTAGGGTTGTTGTAAGAATTAAATTAGATAAGGAAAGCAGAGAACTTAGCATGGCACCTGTCTCACAATCAGTGAACACCAGCTTTTGTTATAGTCCAGGTGTGGTAAGTTTGTTAGTGGCTCAGAGGTCATTTGTCAGATGCTGGAGGAAACACCCCCAGTATGTCATGAGGAAAGATTGTCTATGCACCTGTGACTGGGAACCACACACAGAAGGAGAATAACAGCTATTTGAGAGACATTTCCTTAAAAATGTTACCTGTTGGGAGAAACAGGATCTAGCTGATTGTTCTGTGTAACCAAATGAAGGACCTTCAAAAACTGCTGTGGGTAGTTTGAGAACTTCCCGGAGGAATTGGTCGTACCGTCCATAAACCATCACTCCACTGGAGTCAGAAATCATTGAGAAAATATCTGATGGAAGGGAAAGGATGGAGATATTTATTCATCACATGAATATTCTCTACTGTTCTGGTCAACATATCTGCTGCAAATAACTAAACTGTGGCAGAACATACACTATCTTTATGAAAGAACAGTACAAAGCTGATTTTAGCAGTTTTTTCATCTATGTTATCACCAAAACTTTTGAGTTTTGGTCTAAGATATCTGAAAAATGAAAGATGCAATAGGGATAAAGATATAATAAAGACACTTGATTAATTTCCCACAAAAGCAGACAACGTCCTATAAATCATAGGGTTCTGAGTGGAAGGCGTTTTGATTTACACAGAAGGGTCTTTTGGCTCATGTAGTGAGGAGAAAGCCTTGCAGATGATCAATGAGGTAAAAGTCAGGGTCTTGGATTATTCTCCAAAGTGCCTCTGGCTTCACTGAAATTCTGATCTTCAGCTTCTACCACTGGGTCCACTTAATGAATATTAATGGCATAATTTCCCAAGGTGCTTTAGAATTCCTCTTTAGAAAACAATAGGGCAGAAGGATTTGCTATTAGTTTATCATCATGTTAACATAATTGTCACAAGTCTAGCACAGCTGCTGGGATAAATTGCTCTAAGTCCAGTGTGTTAATTTCTGTTCATTTTGGGTTTAATTTTTCCAGGTCCAAATGTAATCTGAGGACATTGCTTTTATACTGCAATCAGGTATTAAACATATTATGGAGTTTTATTGAATTATGTTTTAAGCATGTGAATTGACTCTCATTTTCTTTAAACATCCCAGCTATAAATTATTTCTACTATATTTCAAATAGTCTATTAATTATGAGACTATAGAAATTTTATCTGGGGTTAATATCCCAAATGAGAACGTCTACAACACAATAGTGAGAAAACAAATAGCCTGATTAGAAAATAGGCAAAAAAACCCCCAAAACAACCAAGTAGATATTTCCCAAAAGAAGACATACCACATACCATGTACAACAGTTATATAAAAAGTGTTCAATATCACTAATTATCATGGAAATGCAAAACGAAATCACAATTACACCTCACTCTAGTAAGAATGGCTATTACCAAAAATCCAAAAAAGCCAGGCATGCCTGTAATCTCAGTAATTTGGGAGGCTGAGACAGGAGAATTACAATTTAGTGAGGCCCTAAGCAACTTTGCAAGGCCCTGTCACAACATTAAAAAAAAAAAAAAAAATTAAAAGGGCTGGAGATGTGGCTCAGTGGTTAAGTGCTCCTGGGTTCAATCCCCAGTATCAAAATAACAAACAACAACAACAAAAACCCAGGCATTGAAGAGAATTTGAAGAAAGTGGAAACCTTATACTCTGTGGGTTGGAATAGAAATTAGTATGGCTATTATGGAAAGCAATATAGAGGCAATGTGAAAAGTTAAAAGTAGAACTACCATGTGATCCCGTAATCCCACTACTGCATATATATCTGAAGGGAATGAAGTCATCCTGATGTGATATCTGTACTCCTGGGTTTATTGCAGCTCTATTCATAATAGTTAAGATATGGAACCAACTCAAGTACCCATCAAAAGATGAATGGTTACAGAAAATGTGATATATATTCAGAGGAATACTATTCAGCCACAAAATAAAGGAAATTCTGACATTTTGCAAGAACATGAAGGAATTTGGAAGACATTATGTTGGGTGAAATAAGCCAGGCATGGTCTTATTCATTGTATGTGGAGTCTAAACAAGTTGACTTCATGAAAGTAGAGAGTAGAACTATGGTTACCAGAGGTTTGGAGAGTTAGAGGGGAAGGTAAAGTAGGGAGATGCTGGTCAAAGGAAACATGGTTACAGTTAGATAAGAGAAATTCAAGAGATTTATTGTGCAGCATGGTGACTACAGTTAATGACAATATATGGTAATTTTGAAAAATGCAAAGAGAATAGACATTAAGTTTTCTCACCACAAAAATAACTATGTGAAATTATGCATATGTTAACTGGTTATATGCAACCACTTGATAATGTATTTAAACATCAAAACACATTGTACATTATCAAAACATACAGTTTTATTTTTTAATTTTTTTAAAAAGAAATTCTATCTGAACAAAAAACAATGCCGTTCTCATTTACCACATAACGTTGCTTACATAGTGAATTTCATCTCACAGTCCATTAAATTAGTCAAAAAACAAATAAGAAAGGGAATTGCTAGTTGCAAAAACTGTTGTGTAATTCCAAATATAGCAGTTGGAGAATTCTGGTCAAAAGGGAGGAAATAATCCCAGGAACAGTGAATTGGCTTTCTCATGAGAGCTGCCATCGTGTTTGGGGGCAGGGTGGTTGGTTATAATGGGGTCACACTGATGTTCTTCCAGGCTCTGATTTTCCAGGGAACACTAGGCTTTTCAAGTCACCTGCTGAAAAAATTTGGGAAACATCTCTAACTAGAGCAAAAGCAAGAGTACCAATGATGACCTTCCACATACTTGAAAACTAAGTAACCTCATTTGTGTCTGCAAGCAATAGATAAACTAATGCTAGGCCAATGGAATTAATTGGAAGTGGCTGTTAATGCCCACTCAGGCTTTAATAAAGAACTGAGTGGACTCTATGAATGATACTAAAATGATATGCATTTGTACTTTAGTTTTTGGCTTAGGTAAAATGTCCACTATATATATATATATATATATATATATATATATATATATATGTAGATGACAGGATTATTTCAAGGAGTAAATTAGTAAATGTAAATAAAGCACTCAAAATGATGCTTTCCATATATATTTTATCCATTTTTATTATTAATTTCATATGGCATCATTTTGCCATTGACTTCATATGTTTAGGCTTTGCCTCCCCACTAGGATATTCAATAAGGTTCCAAATCAATTCTAAACTACCTTTGTATTTCCTGTAGCACCTAACAAGGATAGGTACTTAAAAGAATTTGCAGTCACTGAATGTCTCATTCAACCATAATCAACCTAGCACATACTAAGCATGTGAAACTGTGCTAAGCAGTGAATATACAATAAGGTCAGAATAGAGTTCTTTCCCCCTGGGAGACCTCCGTGTATAGAGGGTGACAGAGAAGCGCTTTCAGAATGCATCTTAGAACATCCTGGATTATAACCTCATGTTGTGAATACTGGAAAAGTAGCATGAATGGATAGAACAGGAGCCGGGCGAGAAGGTTACCAGAGAAAGGAGTAGGTCTGGGACTAGTGTAAAGGCTAGTTAGGGGCTAGTCCGGCACAGATGAGGGAGTGGGCTTTAGGAAACAGGATCAGGACTGCAGTGCAGGCACAAAGAGGAGAGCAAGCATGGATCTTCGAGGAGGCCCTGTGGCAGGGCTGGGGGTGCACACCAGGGTGCGGTGGGATGTATAGCATTACATGAAGAGCTTTGAAAGCTCTGTTATGTCCAGAGGATGCTGAGGGAGATACTGTAGTTCAAGCAGCCAATGAGTTAGAAACACTGCCTTGAATGTATTTGTGGAGGCAGATCAATCAGTTCAGTGACACTCAGTAAATACAAAGTGTTTGCCGTGATGCTCGTCTTTCAACTAAAGAAAGCAAGTACTTCTCAGAAGCAGTAGATGAGCCCATGACATCCCAGGCTTACAGCAGTGGATTTAGAACTCCTTAAGATCTTTAGGACTGTCCAGGAGCTCTGAAGCAGAAGAACCCATTGAAACAGTAGATTACAATCAGGTGTGGAGCAATTTGACAGAAAAGGAGTATATTAGGTCAGTTGATGTTTAGGGTGCCATGTCACACAGCTGCAGGGGGGAACCCTTTTTTATTTCCTAGGTTGGATCAATGATATCCCCTGGAATTACACAGTGAACACCCTGAATCTCAGTTGATGGCTCTGCGTATTAGAAATCATGACATAACATAGAGTTCTTGTCCTTTTTAATGCATTTAAAAGCATTTTTTAAAATCAGCTTTAATTTTTTCTGTTTTTTCTCTCTCTCTCTTTTTTAATTCCTAATTGATTTTCAGCCAATTATTCTGGCTCTATGCTCTCCAACAAAAGGGGCTAGTTGGAACAAACTAAATATCCTTCATCCCTATGCACAGAAATAGAAAAATCGCCAAACAAGCACAGCTGGCCCATTGGCTTAAATCTAATTAGAAAAATTTACAAAAAAGGAAAACAAAACCTTCAAAGCCTGAAACATTCCATATCCTTTCATTTCACTTTTTTTTCTTATTACAAAAGTCATGCAGAAAATCATGACCTTGTGTGCTTTGTTGTTGAAATGAAAGCCAGCCAGAGACTACAGAAAATACCCATCATCCCACTTACCGGAGAAGCAGCCATGGCTGTTTGTGGGTGGATTTGCCCACATTCGCTCCTTCAATCAATTATCATCATTTAACCTGGAAATATGGGTGACTGAGGATTTTCTTTTTTGACTAACGTTTTGGAGAGATTCTTCCAACCAAACTGCTTCTACTTAAGTTGTTTTTGGTCAAATTGTTTTCAAACAAGTTACCTGGAACCCACCCAAACTGTCTTCCTGGGGTTACCTGTTTGAAGAGGGGACACATGAGACTGATTTTGGCCTACTGATCTCAAAGAGGGGAGCATGATAAATGGTGGTCATACTATCTGTTTTTCTACATAGTTTGTGACATGGTGGGACTTGTTTCCAAACTGCAGAGCTTAGTCTGTCTCCAGTGGCACTCACGCCTCTGCTTCCTTTGCTGTCCTCAGGAGGACTTGACTTGAGCTCCTAGGTAGCATGCCTGCTTTGCTTTCTGGAGAGTGATAGGATGGAGTGTGGAGAAAGCACTAGAGCAGTTACACTAATGTCTGGATTTGCAAGAGAACCACAGGGCTTCTGGGAATTATTACAGATCTGCTCAAAACCAGCTTGTGCTTCACAACTGTGCTGACACTGTAAACTGCTTGCCTAACAACCATTCCCTTCATCTTTATTGGCACCAAATTTGTTCCTGGGCTAAGAGAAAAGAGTAGCATTTCCTGACCCAGGAAGTGAAAGTGGATTGATGATGACTGTCCTGGTCAGGCCTCTCCTCTTATAGCAACTGGTTTAGGAATTGGTCTGAGTTGCTGCCGGGGGCAATGAGACATAAAGACTGGGTGGAGTGTGGTGAGACTCTAGGCTCCCCTTTCCTGCAGGAGAAGGGTGAAATCTAAGGAAGAGGAATGCTGAGTGGGAAGATGGGAAGCACCTAGGGTACAAGATTAACCTGGGCTTGGAGAGGTTCTAAAGTTCAGGAAACTGGTTTATCAACTTTCCTCACACTTATTTTAATAGGGGACCCTTTTATTCAGGTACCTCTTACCATGACATTGGATAATTACTTGAAAATATTTCTCAAGATTCCTCAGTATAAATGGCCAATTGTGACACAAAGTGAATAGGCAAGGCCCCCAGGGCTTTCTTCCTCTGCTTTGGTTCATTTAGCTAAATTTCCTCTTCCCAGCCTGAGGAAATACCTCCTGGATGACCCTGAAGCCCCTTTTTAAAAAAAGGCATTGGTTGCAGCACTTTCTAATTGAGCTATTCTCTCTCAATCAAGCATGGAGGTAGGTAGTTTTCGTTTTCTATGTCTTTTAGAATAACCAAAGAAAAACTAAACTGACCCTCATAAGGTCTGGTTGGGCTTCTCTGGATCCCGGCTGCATTTGGTTGCTCAATGAAAGAAAGTTTCTGGAAGTGAAGGAAGCCAGGTGGTGACTTGGGGCTTGGAGGCCCCTTTCACTTATCTCCTGGGCCACTGAGACAACCTCCTTAGAGCATTTATGTTGAAATTCCAAAGAAGGAAAGGGTTTTTTTTTTTTTTTTTTTGGAATCTTCCTTCACTCTTTCCCTCTTGGCCATCGAGAGGCAAGAGATACACTCAGAAGCTGACAAGTAGCAGGAGAGAAAGAGCCTCATGACGGTGAGTCACAGATGGTTGCAGCTGGGAGCCACCATCCAGTCTCTGATCCCAATATTTAGAATGTGGCAGGAAGCTGAGGACTAAAGATATGAAGTAACTTCCATAGGGAAACTCAGCAAATAAGTCACAGCTGGGCTTGCAACCTGGATCTCCCAACTCTATGGCGCTACCCTTTCTTACAGCATTGTGACCCCATTTCTACAGTAGTTAGGGTAAGGGATACTGTGAAACAAAACTTTCCTTTAATAGCAGCATAAATATAATTTTAAACTAGTTAAAAATAAAAATTATTGTTCCTCAGCCCCATTTTAGGAATACCAAATCAGAATTTTTGGAGGTGAAACTCAAAAGTGCAGGGTCTAAAAAGCCCTCCAGGTGATTCCAATGCATATTGAACATTTGAGAACTATTTGTTGGAAACATATCAGGATTAAAATACTGGTACCATCTTAGCTATATGATATGCTCTCTTTGGGTCTCAGCTTCTTTACTTAAAACAGAGAAATAAGAAAAATTCCACTGTTGATACTGGTTAAAAAACTGTGCCAGTTAGTGACAACATGTACATGAAGCTTATAGTCACTTGATGTCCTTTAGTTGTGCAGTTCCTGGTAATCTGATTAGCACTGGCTTAAAAAAAATGAGGACATGTATCAGGAGCTTTGATTTTTAGAATATTTAAGGGAGAAAGATGCTCAATTTGACCTTCTCATCCTTACACTGATGAACTACTACTATAGTGGTATTATAGAACAAACTAGAAAGACTACTTATTTTTCTTTAATATCAGAAAGAATCTATTTGATGATACTCAGCAAATTCTAAATAATAATAATCTGTAAGTAAGGAAAATGTTCATTTCATCAACATTTATCCAATATGAAAATATTTCTTTGACAAAATCCCATGCTCAAAGAAGATTGCATTTCAAACAACTCTCATAAAAGACACAAATGGTCAGGGGGACATGGCAAGAATAAAGGAGAGGAAAAGTGGTACATAAGAGAGAAAATCAGGGAGAGGTGCAAGGAATAGTAACTTACATCTTAATTTGTCCATGATCTTCCCTCCACACAATGTCGCTAAAGCCATTTTGACAGCAAATACTGAAATTTTACCATGGCCTTCCCTGTTTAGTGATAATAGAAAAAAAAAATCATGTCATTTGGAGTACTTCCAATGATGAGATCTGACATTTTCTAGTCTGTATAAATCATAGAATATGTGGCTGCATGCATTTTATGAACACATCCATTTTAGAAAAGGTTGTGAATACAATTCAAAGCACATTTCTGAAAAACTGTCTATTCAATGTTTCCTTTCTTCAAGAGACATGAGAATCTTCTAGTTTATTCTTTGTATATGTCACTTGCTCAAAACATGGGCGGCTAGCCAGAGAAATATACACTAGCTAACGACGGATTTAAATAACACTACATGCTTTTCATGTTAGGCTTCTCAAGATACTTTTGTGTATGATGATTGCTATCTCTATGATTTATTTAAACAAGCTTTGGAAATACATACATATTTCTAAATATATACACACACACTCACAATTCCTGAACTTGAGATTTTTTTCCATCACATAATTTTTTCAACTATCACTTCATACCAAAAGGTCAACTGTGCTTATGTTACATATTTGCTATTCAAAGGGAGTTGCTATTTTAAAGGGGCAGGAGTAAACACTTTGTTTGAATGCTGCTACTTCTATCTATATTGACACAAATACTGCCAAGTCTTCATTGATACAGGAAGTACAACCAACTTGTCCTTCATAAAATGTGATATAGAGGACATATTGTAAGAAGTATAATGTTTTACATAAATTATTTTCCAGCTGGAATGAACTATTTATTTTTATATTCTTGGAATCAGAAATAATACCATATTAATAATTAATTGCTTTGTTAGTTGCTACTCTTAAGAATTATCAAGAGTTATTCAAAATAATGTGGCTGAAAGGTAAATAAAGTCTACAATAACAAGGATTTAGTACATTGAACAAATCTTTTAAAAAAGTAAGATTATTACAAGTTGTATAGCAAAAAGAATAAGATGTATTAAATGATTGTGTCTTTCTTCCTAGACTTAAGAAGGGTCATTTGCTGTCCATCTTTGTTGCTGTCTTTCTTAACACAATACCTGAAATACAGCTAGCAAGAATGCAGATACTAATAGAATGCCATGCTAGTAACTCTGCAAAGCTACTTTTAAGCCTGAGTACCAGATTTATGTAGTTATTTATTGGAAATTTCCACTGGTATACCACCTGCCAAATCAGGTATGTTCAAATTAGAACTCGTTATCTTTACAGAGCCCTCTCACAATAAACCTTCTGTAAAAACTAACTGCTTTTTCTCTAACACCCTTCTTCTAGTTGTGAGAACCACTATGAACCTTGATACCCCCAAATTGATCCTGGAGCAGGAGTCACCTTTGATTTCTTGTTCTTCCTTAATTCACCAACATTCTGAAAAAGTGTTTGAGGCACTGAAAAGTACCTCTTAAATATATATTGGGTCCATTCCCTACCGCCCATTTTCATGGCCATTGCTTCCATTAGTTCTTGCTTTAACAGTTTAAAAAACCCCAAAACAATCTTTCTACTTGTACATCTCTATTACAAATTTAACCATCTTATTTAAAATTGTTTAAAATTCTTGTTGCATCCTTTTCTTTTACACGATGAAGTTCTAACTTTTTCTCATGGCAAACCTCATTGTTTCCTCCAGTCTCTGAAGCCAGCCATGATTTCTGTTGTTGCAGGGCATACCACAGACACTGTTCAATGACTCCTGGCCCCTGGTCCTCTAACTGTGGTCTACCGAGGATCCTTCCACCCACTCTTCAGGATGTTGATCAGCACCATCATTCACCCAGCTTTTCTCTTGGATGGGGAGAGGATCACTCCACCTTTAGTCTTACCTATCATGTCATGCCTATCATATCAAGATTCTTGGAGGAAGAGATGATTCTTATGAACTAGTTAAATTCCCAGTGCCCACATTTTTATTTCACACAGAATTAGCAATTAATTAAAATTTTTATATTAATGAATGGATATTAATCATTATGATAGACAACAACCCTAGAATTTTGAATGTCCATTCATTAAGTTGTTCAGTAATTTCAGGCCACGTAGCTGTAGTAAAAATGTGACAATTCTGTAAAAGCCATCTTATTCAAAATTATTTTATGTCCCCTGATTCTCAATTGCAAGGACAAACATTTTACTTCAGGAAATAGCTTCTAAGTGAGACCATGGTTCAGACAAAAATGGGAAAATCCACCAAGTGCAGAAGATTAGGAATAATACAGCAAAAAGGAGTCTTCAAAATGCTAAGAATTTCAGGAGCATTACATGTGAGATTTCAAGAGCAATACAATTTCCTTTTAATGATTCAGAGAGAACAGTTTAGCTCAAGGGAGAGGATTGAGTACCGAAGACGCTGGAACAGAGAGTTCTCCAAATAACTCACGAGTGAATTCTTAAACCTTAGTTTTTAATGAGGAAAATAACAGGGAGATCACCAGTCCTGTCTTTTTCCTAGAAATGGAAGACCAATCATATTAAATCCAACAATGGTTGTAACAGAACTATTCTGCCAAATTGACACAATAAATCCAGATAAATCACTGAGTGGAGGGCAGAATGAGTTTTGCAGGAACTCAAGGATGAAATTAGGCCACTGGAATCCATTGTTATGCAAGCTACTGTGCCAGACTGCAAATGTGACCCCTGTCAGGAAGAAGGACTGCAGGGTGGGGGATAAGGTTGCAGGGATTTAGATCCTGGTAAGCACCAACACTGATTGAGTTCAGACCTTGCTCACTCACTCCAGGGGCACCAGAGACCTAAATGCAAATAGGCTTTTTTGTTTGTTTGTTTATTTCTTAAAGCACATTTTCAGTGCATATAATAGAATGGAGAAATGAAGAGGAAAAATTTTTCTAAAGGACTTGAATAAGTTCTATACCAAAGGCCATTGCTTGGGACCAGGTCACATCAGGACCAGAGTCCCTAATTTTGTTGTGAAAAAGGAATTGGTATTGATGCAGGACGCATCAAGGAATAGAGAGAAGTTGGTATGCCACACATGGAGACTGTGAGAGTTATGTTCACCAGAGATTGTCATTAGTTGGACCCTGGTTTGATTTATGAACAGTCAGTGAAATCTTTTAGGGGTCTGAGAATGGAAAGACAGACTCATGAAGATGGATAACAGGAAGTTCCCAAGAATCTTATGCAAAGCAGCAAAATAGTAGCATATTGTTCCAAAATGAGTCTGAATGTCCCGGGACTAAAATAGTCCACTGCTCCTTATGGGATGCTAGCAATCAGCCATAACTCATGAAGGAAGCAGATTGTCCCTAGTGCCCAGGTCAAACAACCTGGGAGCAGGCAACACCAGGAACAGTACAACAAAAGGCTATGCTCTCATGAAAAACTATGAGAGCACACCTTCAATTTTACAAGGGGTTCTGATTGTCACCTCATAGTTTGAGAGTGCCTCAGGCACCTTAGTGTATGCATTAGAGTTGCAGACTTAGGAGTCAGTAATCAAAGACTTGTCCATACAGGCTTTTCTTCATGAATTAAAGCTGCTAGGGCAATTGATTTCTGTAGTAGTGTAGAAGGCACGGTAAGAGCTTAAAAAATAAATTAGGATTAGCAGATCATTTTTATTAAAATAATTTTATCTGAAAAATAAAATTTTACTGATTCTAAGGTTTTTCCCTTTCAGTGCAGATGGAGGGCACAATGCATGCTTTATTCCTTTTTTTCCATTACTGTCTTTTGACATAAGGGAATTCATTCTGGTTTTAAACCAATTATCCCAGAACTTTTTCTTGGGCAAACTTTCCTATTCTAGCTTGATATCCAAAAATATCCAATTAAATTGTTCCATTGGTATTTAATGAATACCCAACAAAGTTATTTCAAAGAATTACAAATTATCAGAGGTACAAACTGAAATTCCTTCATAAAAAGGATGATTCTTTAACTCTTGTATTTCTCTTCACAGTTTGTTGTCTAGATACTTGCCAATTCTCCCAGGGCACAACTGATTGAAAATGGAAAAAGGAAAGCACTTACCCTGTGGCTAAAATATATATGGTGAGTTGTAGAGTATCTCAGGAAAACATGACTTAAAGTTTGACTCATCATAATAAAAAGTAACTGCTTTACTCTGGACTGGGTTTTCCATTACCTGACCAAGAGGCAAACTGAGTTTTATCAACTAATATGTTATTTTTAGTGGAAAGTTGCCTGGAAGGGAAATTTTGCTTTTGACAGAAATGAAAGCAGCAAATAGATACTGAGAGGCCTGGGATGCCAGGCTGACCTCAGAACAGTAAATTTTCTACAAATTGCCAAGAGAGTTTCCTATTTGAAGCAACAGAATACCATGATAAATTTTTTTTTCATCCTCAAAGGAAAAGCTGAATTCTGACTCATGCTTCCTTGAACAGACCGAAGAAATTATTTCTCTATAAGAGTACTAAAATCAGAAGCTCTTCTTTTACCAACATATTTGACAAAAACATTTGGTAAGCATTTTTGATAAGCAGATGCACAGCACTCAAATTGCTCTTTCTCACACACTTTGGTGACTTAATTAATTGAGAATTGCTTCCTCCCCTGTGCCTCCCCAACATGACACATTTCTTTATCTGGGAATTTTTTTTGCTCATAGAGATCAATCACGTAGTCGCTCACTAAATATTTATTGGCATTTGTTCCAGAAGTTGGGGATAAACAGATGAATAAGAAGAGGTTTCTACCCTCCATTTGCTGACAGGCTGTGGGAAGAAAGTCTGAAACAGTTAATTTTAATACAACACTCCCACCCCTGCCCCACAGCTGACACCCAAGGGCATCTCATGTCACTTCATCTTATTTTTTTTATTGTTTATCCCCAGCCTATCACAGCACCTAGCACATAGAAAACTCTCCACATGTTAATTAAATTAATAAATGCATGAATGAGAAGAAACTTTCTGATTTGCTGTGTGATGTTTATATTGAGAAATACAAAGTTTTAAGTAAAAATACAGTGATCTACTTTATGGCCCTTAATACTAGATTGTGCAGTTATAGGGTGCCTTGAATTTAGAAGTGATGACCTACACTTGTTTGGGGATAGTAAAATTAATATAAACAGAAAGTATTTCTCTTTACAGTTTATTTGGCCCTGGCATCCCTCTGGGTTTTCTACAATGTCAGCAAAACACCCGGGAGAAGAATTCCTTACAGCCTTGGGCCAGGTGAACTTGTCAGAGGGTTATCCAGAATGGGAGGGGTCCATAAGTTGGAATGTACCCAAGCCCCTCTTGAATTTCCATCTGCCACTCATTCAAAGTGTTAGACAAAAGATGAGTGACATTTAGGATGTTAAATTTATTTACATAAAATAAATTGTGAAAATTATTTGGAGAAAGGTTCCATTTTAGCAGCATGTAGGAATCTTTTTTTAAAGATGTTGATAAACCTTTATTTCATTTATTTTTTTATTTTATTTTTTATATGTGGTGCTGAGAATCAAACTCAGTGCCTTACATATGCTAGGCAAGTGCTCTACCACTGAGCCACGCCAGCCCGCATGTGGAAATCTTGAACAAAGTATTTTTCAACGATTAAAATTTTTGTTACTAGGGGAGAACATTCTACAGACATTTTAAATTTAAAATGTGCTAAGAAAAAAATCATCAAGCCAAGTAAACACTTTTAAATACCTAGTTTTAGCCATAGAGATATAGAAAAGAAGAACATTTAGTTGTATGTAACTCTTCTCTCTTTCCTTTGGTGCTATACATCTACAATATGTTTTGTTGGCACACAGAGAAATGGCAGTGTGTTTTGTAGTGCTTCTTACATTAAATATTGAGAAATTTCTTAAAATTTAAAGGGCAGTAGAAATTTGGCAGAGTTTCAAGATCATTTCATACCTCTGCATTTGAAACAGTGCCATGGTCCCTTTGCTGGTGTAGGGGGCTCAGCAGTGAGAATGGCTGTTTGCATGGCTCATCAAGGTGGGATATGTCACACAGAGAGGAAAATGCCAGGATTTTGTATTCTCTACGCACATCATATGAAGGATTTGTTGTTCTGGGTAGTTGTCAAAAAACCGACTCTCGGGTTACAACATAAAGATTTGTTAAGTGCAGATATTTCCTTTACATACGTTCTGTCAAATATGTCTAAATATCTCAAACTGGAAAGGTTATGAATGTGAGAATAATACTAACATTCTGTAATAAGCCAAGATAAGACTGAGAGAAAAAAGTGTATTCATTCTCATATTTCAAAAATTAAAGAAAAGCATATTAGAGATGAATTAAAACCAATTCCTGAGATAAAATGATCTTTTTTCCCTCATGCAGTATGAAGCTATATGATCTGCAAATTATTTAACCTCTTTGTGTCTTGGCTTCACCACCTCCTCAACCTGGAACATTATAATAATATAGTGCTAAATTAGTAAGATTGCTGGCACACAGTAAATGTTGAGTACTTCTAAGCTATTATAATTATTATAATTAAAGAATTGACATTAAAAATACAACTTGACCCCTTAAATAAGAAAATCACTATTACCTTTAATACATATTACTGACATTACTATGATTTCTGAGTGACTGAAAATACGTAGAAATGATATTTGCTAAAAACAAGGCCTCTGCCACATGATCTATGAGAAATCGACCTAAGAAGAGAGGTCCTATTGTGTTGAAGTAAGACCAAGTCAAGAAGGAAGTTGTTAGTTTTTCCCAGGAAAGTAGGAACCAAAGAAGAGAAGTCCACTGCTACTTGTAAAAGCAAAAGAGAATAAAATCATAGCATTTGCAGGTAAATGGATGGCGTTGGAGAAGGTAATGCTAAGTGAAGTTAGCCAATCCCCAAAAACCAAATGCCGAATGTTTTCTCTGATATAAGGAGACTGATTCATAGTAGGATAGGGAGGGGGAGCATGGGAGGAACAGACAAACTCTAGATAGGGGAGAGGGGTGGGAGAGGAAGGGAAAGGGGCATGGGGTTAGAACTGATGGTGGAATGTGATGGACATCATTATCCAAAGTACATGTATGAAGACACGAATTGGTGTGAATATACTTTGTATACAACTAGAGATATGAAAACTTTGTGCTCTATATGTGTAATATGAAATATATATATATAAATAAAACACCCACATTAGTAACCATGAAAATATGGGTGACCAGGACTCACTGGTTTGGGTAATATACTAGAGATTAAGGGAAACTTAATCTTGAAAAAAAGAATTTTAAAAAATTAGTGTAACGAGAGCTAAGATAAAAGGTTAATCTTTGATTTTCACCCATCAATTTGTTCTTGAACTGGAGACATGGTCTCAGGAACAGTGTGCATAAAAGAATAAGCCAACATCCCACCCTGAAAAGCGTCAGACATGTGCTGTAAGAGGACAGTAGAAACTTGTACAAGGAACAGTGGGTGGGACCTGGGGGAGGGTGATCAATTTGACCATGAGAGGCAAAGGGCTCCACAGAGCATCAGAGTTTGTGACCACATCTCCAAAAGGTTGCACATTTCAGACTTTTAAGAATTATTTTCATCTTGTAAGTTTTGGCCCTATTGTTTTTCTTTGGAGGTATTCTCCATTTCTTAAAACAAACAAAAAAAAATGATAACAGCAGCAGTAAAGATCTTTAAAACATTTTAAAGAGATTTATTTTCCCCATTGGCACATAGCCAAGAGGTGTAAGCATAGGATGTTGTCAGTTTGTTAGAGGATTCTGAAGAAGAGTGCCACAGATGGATGGCTCCCACCAGCAAAGAAGGGAAGGTGGCTGGCTGGTTTTTGGGGTACACAGAGGAAAGACAGAAGAAGAAGAGATTGGCCCAAACTCTGATAGATATATTATATTTCCTAATATATTCTCTTTTCATCCCATTTTCATCTTCTGTCACCTCTTTTCCTCATCCTTCCCAGGCATATCCATTCACTTCCCTAGATACCCTCGAAAGATAGCTAATGGTTGTGGGAAGCATTTGCCTAGAAGTTGGTTTAATGCTCCCTGGGTGAACTCCATTCCCGGAGAAGTGGCCTTTATTAGAAGGAAAGTCAGGAGGAACAAACATCTTTTAGACTCAGAAAACACTATCTCCTAATATTGTGCAAGCATCCTACACATGCTGCTCTGTACCTTGTCTTCCAAGAGTCCTACTAGGCCAAACAACAGAGAAACCTTGCAGCTACAAAACATGATTATCTGCAGGAAGCATCCTTGTATGAGAAGTGAGGTCCAGATTTTTTGGGGGTGTAGGAAGTGCTATTCTTGGGGAACTACAGTTGTAGGAAGGTGAATCTGGTTTCCAGGGATACCTCTATGTGAAGTGGGCTTTGATCATTATTTTAGAGTCCAGCTGGCTGGGTCTGATAAATTTTAAGACACTGCCAAAAGCATGAGCAAGTTTCTTTGAATGTGAGTTCTTAGTCTTCGTAAGTTTAAATTGCTATTTTGTCTCTCCTTTTAAAACATTATCTCTTTAGGGTACAGCTTCTTAAAACATCTCTATTTTTTCATTTTGAAAAAATTTTTGTTTTTTAAATATGTCCAAGTAGCAAATAGGATAGATTTTCTAAATGTTTTAGTGATTCTACATCAACAACAGCCCATCTTTGTTTTACTAGTATCAGACTCATTCATATTTGCCAAAATAGAAAAGTTTGTCTTAAACACTTGGGCTCTGTGATGGGCGGTAGGAAGTGACTTCAGGTTTCCATACTAGAGCTCGTTTGGGCGAACAGAAGTTCACTGTTCTGAGAAATAGAGTTGAACACCAATTTTATTCCTAAGGTTCTCTGGTTACATTCACTTCTAAGTTACATTTCCCATTAGTTGTATGTTCTAATGGCTTACATTTCACATTATAATTTCAAAAGCAATCAGATGGAAGATTTGAGCACAAGTAGAATTGCCTACATGCATTTGCTCTGCTAAGGGAGAGATGGCAGAAGTGTCTGCAGACTTGAGTTTCTTTGTAAAAAAAACTCTGCAATGAAACTTCTAGATGTGGATGTGTTTCTAAATTTACAATTGAGATTAAAGAAATACACATTAAGGGCCTTCCGATCAGTAAGAAAATAGGTAAAAAAAATATAAATATTTCTTCTGAATATTCTGAATTGCTCCTTACCTTAAGATAGGCCCTAAATTTAGCATCTATCAGTCTTGAAATGATTCAGCTACAGGATCAGTGGCTACTTATGGAACATGTATGACTGTGTTTTATAATGATCTAATCAATATTTCTAAATAAGAGTAAAACATCTAACTCTTTTAGTTGGAGTCCCATAGATTTCACAGAATACTGCCCCCTTACCATTAACCTGGCCTGGATTCTGTATTCATGCAGTGGGCACAAACTATTACTTAACTTGGATTCTCTGTGAGTCTTTCAGCGATAATTCAGAACTTGGTGGTAGATTATATTTCATTTTTTATATTTTCCATTGTTACATTTTGTTATGGTTTGGATCTTAAGTGTTCTCCAAAGGCCCAAATGGTGAAGGCTTGGTTATCAACTTGTGGCACTATTGGAAGATACTGGAACCTTTAAAAGGTGTGGCCTAGTGGAAGTCAGTTAGGTCATTGGAGGTGTTAGTTTTTTGTCACTATGGCCAACATACCTGACAAAAATAAGTTGAAAGAGGAAAGTTTATTTTGGGCTTATGGTTTCAGAGGTTCAGCTTTTGGTCAGTGGACTCCACTACTCTAGGCCTAAGATGAGGCAGAACATCATGGTAAGAGAATGTGTGCCTAACTCTGGAAAGCCAAGAAGGAGAGAGGGGTGGTTGTGGTGTGGATGGGGGTGTGAGGTAGGGACAAAGTACAATCCCCAAAGGGCACATCCCCAATGACCTCCTTCTCTAGTCACATCCCACCTGCCTACAGTTACCACTCAGTAGTCCTTTTAAATTATTAATCCATTAAATGGATTAATCCACCTACTAGTTTATAGCTATCATAATCTAGTCATTTAACCTTTGAACATTCCTTCATTGTCTAATATATGAGCTTTTGGGGGAATACCTCATATTCAAACTATAACAGGGATGTGCCTTTGAAGTGGATATTGGGACCCCAGCCTCTCTTCTTCTCTCTCTCTCTCTCTCTCTCTCTCCTTCCCAATCACTATGAGGTGAATAGAATTCCTCTGCCACATGCATCCACTATGATGTACTGCATCACCACAGGTCCAAAAGCATTGGGGCCTAGTATGGACCTCTGAAACCATGAGCCAAAAAAAAAAAAATCTTTTCTCTTTATTAATTGACTATCTCAGATATTTTGTCACATTGATAGAAAGGTGATCAATACACAAGTAAAACAAATAAGTCCCATGTAGTCTTTAATGGCAAGTCTGAGAGCTGCCACACTCTTTTAAGAGGCCAGGACAGAAACGCTGTTGTAGAGACTCCAGGGCCTGGTTCTGTTCTGCTGCTTGTCATGTGGAATCACAGCCCTTTCTACCTGCCTCACCACTCAGTTACCATAGCAATGAGGCCAGAGCGGAACATCTAGTACTGAAGTCTGCACAGATGAAGCAAGGAGTCTACCAAGCTGGACTGCTCATTTTAAAACTGCTTATTTCAACTTTAGAATATAACCATCATGGTGACAATAATGTATGCTGGTAAAACCAAGCAGGGACAATTCTGTTACTACTCTAGCTTGCAAAGTGACAGCTGGTACGTAGCATAATGACATTATCCTGACTGGAATATTGCCACTACTAGGGGGAATGCTCCCAAGCATTGACCAGACAAGGAGACTAAACAAAACCTTCTGAATGTCTTAAAATGTGCTAAAAGGTCAGGTTAGCAATTTCCCTTTTTAATATTCAAAACAAGTCATGAAAGTGGAGGTAGTGACGCTCTGTGGAGACTTGGTCACAATGACAAAAAAAAAGCCCTTTTGAAATCTAGGGCTGATAATGTAATTCAGTGGAGTTTTCACATTTCAAGAGGCTGTCACGTACGCCTTGGAAAAGAAACCTTAGCTGAATACCTAAGTCCCCACTCTGCCACTAACATGCTGCGAGACACTGGATAAGTGACAATCTCTTTGTGCTTCAGCTCCTTCATCTGTAAAATGAGAGATCTGGATGAACAGTCTTTAAGATGTCAGCCAGCTCTGAAATTCCCGGATTCTATGAGGGGAAATTATACAATAATGAGGCTGACTTCCAACGGTGGTCTGTGAACAGCAAGCACCGTTTTATGGTGCCACCTAATTGACCAGCCATTTAATGCAAGTCGTGGTTACTTTGACTAGAGCTAGTCAAGAAAGTCTTTGCAGTTCTTTCCCGTCTGCTCTGGAGTCTTGTTATGACACCTCAGAAACACTGTCTTAGACAATTTGCGAAGAAGAGAGTTAAAAACATCTTCCTACTTCACGCTTCATTAAATCTCTCCACAGGAATGCCATCATGCCACACTCTCATGAGCGTCCATGGCTGCGAGGTAGTGTGGGATGAGTTAAATAAAGGTCAGCTCATAAAACACAATTGTCCTCACATTCCTATGGCACTCTATTACTCTCTAGTCTTTTCCGCAGCCTTTAAAGTTTCTGTCAATCACGTGGAGTCTTTATTGACATAAGCATCTGATGAAGGGAAAAGAGATAGTTAATCTGGAAAAGCATTTTGAGGCAAATAACCAAGGAAAGAAAAAATAGAAATGGAAACCAAGCATGCAGAGAGCAAGTGACAGTCAGATGGAGCTTACGGATCAAAGGCTGCAAGTAGGAAGTTGAGCAGGAGGCTGATGGACTGCTCCACATGGATTTGGTGAGTGGTTGGCATCCGTTTGTTAAGCTGGTAAAAAATGGTGGAGAGCACAGCCTCCAGGCGGGCCACATTGAGCTCTATGTTTGGGTCCAGGTTGTTCAGAGCATTTTCCCGCAAGGCTTCAATGACATTCCAAATGTCCACCAGGTGCACTACAATTAAAACAGAGTTAACACATTAGCCCAAAGTGCATGGAAAGGCAAGTACGTTTCTTTACATGTCCATCTGCTCTGCTTTCTCTAGGCTCTTCACATGTGTCCCGCTGTTGTAGGGGTGGACACAAATAAATGTACATACTGCGTGATCTCTAAGACTGGAGGTACAATATTTTGCAGCAAGCAAATGGTTTAACAAAGACTGCAGTAGATAGTTATTTCCAGTCCTCACAGTAACCCCTGAAATCTAGCTATTATCCTCATGTTGTATGCAAAAAGACTGAGCATCAGGGAAGTTGACTGACAGGTGCAATGGTGCAAGGCCAGTCAAGGGCAAAGTTGGCATTCAAATCCAAGTCTATTGGTCTAAAGCATTTTCACATACACGGTGACTCTCAAAAAGAAAAGAAGACCAATATCTACATTCTAGTTGCTGAAAGGATAGACAAAGTACATTTGAGTATTTAAAATGTCTTCATTTATTATATATATATTTCTAGTAGTATGTAGTTTGAAATAAGAAAACAAAGGGAAGTTAAGGTATGTAGGACAACAAGGGGAAAAAGACAAGTTATTTATGTGGAGCAGCAACAGAATGAAGTCAGAGATCACTTGCTAACCTGGTCAAGAACAAAGCAGTTTCTCCACTCCATCGTTGACTAGATAATCTAACTTGATTCATGGTTCCTTTCATTAGGGTATTCAAGAAATCTGTTTCTGTTTTTTCTCATTTGCCCTGAAGTATTTTTATGACATCCCAGAAACCATCACCACCACAAAGACAATGAACATGTATGCCACCCCAAGAGTTTCTCTGGGCTCCCCTGTAATCCATTCCTAGCAGGCAGACAACCTCTGATCTGCTTGCTTCCTGTCACAATTTTCCAGAATTTAAAAAAGCTGGAATCATATAGTATGTACTGGTTTTTCATCTGGATGCTTTTACTTAGTGTAACTACTTTGAGATTCATCTGTGTTGCTTCAAGTATCAGTAGTTGGCTCCTTTTCATTGCTGAGTGGTTTTTCATTATATGGATTTGTCATTTTTTTGTGTTTGTTTTGTCTTGTAGCAGGGATTGAACTCAGAGGTGCTTAACCACTGAGCCACATCCCAAGGCCTTTTTATTTTTATTTTGAGACAGTGTCTTGCTAAGTTGCTCAGGATCTTTCTAAGTTGCTAAAGCTGGCTTTGAACTTGCCATCTTCCTACCTCAGCCTCTGGAGCCACTGGGATTACAGTATATATCACCACTTGATTATGGAGTCACTTATGGATGGAGAGTTGTGGGGTGGTATAGTAGGTATATATTTAATTTTAAAGAAACTTTTCAAGTGTTTTCCACAGTAGTTTTACTGGTCCATAATCCCTTTAGCAGTGTATGAGTATTCCTCTCCAGTTCCTGCACATCTTCACCAAGTTTTAGGTTCACTTTTCATTACACTTTTGCATATGCAAATAAATATTTTGTCTTTTCTCAATGAAATGTATTCACATTTCAGTCCTTGAGGAATGTGTATGCCACATAAGTTTTTTCTCCAACAATTCCCTAGTTTTTATCTCCTACCTTTTTGCTCACCGTGACACTAAATTTAAACAAAACAAAACTGACATCTATTGAGTGGCCCCCATGGGTGCCTGGTGTTGTCCTGTCAGATGTGTTTTGTTGTATCCTCTTTTCCTTTTGTTTCTTTATGCAGATTTTGTGATTTCTTGTTTTTGTACAGCAGGACTTTATTACCAACAAAGAAAGTCTCTTGAAGTCAGATTCAGAAGACCCTCATCACTATACAAAATACATGTATGAAGATGTGAATTTGGTGTCGACATACCTTATATATAATCAGAGATATGATAAATTATGATATAATGGTGTATTAAAAATTGTAATGCAAAAATAAATAAATAACTAAATATTACCAAAAAACCTCCCAAAACCAAGTTTGGCTCTTATAACTAACTTTATATGCATTTGAAACCAAAGAGGTAAGTGGATTATGCAAATCTTAAAACTGTTAGTTTTATAGAGCCTTCACCGTGTCCTTCACTTGGATGTTTGCAGTTGCTTTTAATAATTACTTAAAATAATGTTTTATGTTAGGAAGGGAAGAGACCATGCTTAACCGCAAGGAATGCTGGAGGTAGTTTGTATTAGAAATCATTTACCAACTGAAATACTTTAATATTTATTAGATTTGAAAAAAAATATGATTTATTATATTTGGAAAAATTCTGATTTGATCCCAAATATTCAATCTTTTCTGTATATCAAAAATATTAAAGAAGGCAATTATTTGTATGTCTTAGCATCATTTATTCGATTTTCAAGCAAGGCATAACCAGAGAAATGACATTTATAAAGAGAACTGGTTTATTTTAATTACCTAGTAGAATATCTGGGATTCCTTACATATTTGATCTACAAATCCTCTGGATCTGATCCTTGGGGGTGTATCTGGGCGCAGGATGAAAAAAGGACAGTGACAGTGAGATCTAGCCTGTCTTCCTGGCTGGTCTCTGTGCCCAGGTTACTCCCAGAAGCAGGCTCCTGGCCCTTGGCTGTGGATCATGTGGAACAGGCCTCTGAGGAGGGGAGCAGAGACTGTAAACTGGCACCCAGTGAGGGGGCTAGCGGTATCAGCCATGGAGATAGTTGCTGGTGGACAGAAGGAACCTGGATGCCCCTGTCTCTCCTGTAAGCCTCTGAAGGCTAGGGAATTCTCCTGGGATTGCCAGGAGTGGAGTCATACAGGTCTACAGGAGTGACCATTATTATACATGCCCATGGGAGTGTCCAACATGCCCACCTGGAGGCCCCTTACATACTTCAGCCTCAGCTTGCACAGCCTACACTCAGAAGGGCCAAACTGGATCCCTGGGGTTCCCATCTTTGGTGAATGGCACTGCCTCTTCCTGCCCCTCCCCCAACGGGAATCTGTATCTCATCCCTGGATCCTGTCAATGTCCAAGACCCACGAATTCCATTCAGTATCACTTTAGTTCCTCCATTGCCATGGGCCCTGATGGCCACCACCCAACTCCTTCACCCAGTGCTATCGGGAGCTCTTCCAGGTTAACTGAGCCAGTTCTCTCTCTTGGTTCTTCACCCACTTCAATGTTTTCTACACACAGCAGCCAGGGTTGATATTTCTGCAAATATGACAAGTCACTTTTAAACTGCTTAAAGTCCTGTAATAACTTCCCATTATTTTGTAATCCCAACATGCCTTGCAAGTTGTCGTTTCATTTTTCAAATCTGGCCTCTGCTTATTTCTCATCTATGTCTCTTTTATCATAACTTAGCGTCAACCCCACTTCCCCAAGGATATCTTTCTGGATCCCCCCTCTCCAGTTTTCCCACTTCTCCTGTGTCCACCTTAGAACCCTGTTCTTCCTCACGACAACATTTAGGGAACACTCGTGGTGCGACTGGTTGCCTCGTTTCTGTATGGCATGTGCCCCAATGCAGGGAGGGACTGTGTGTGGTAACTGTTCATATCTCTATCCATCACAGTGTTTTACACAACAAGGGAGCTCAATCAATATCTGTTGACTAAGTGATAAAATGACAAAGAAGTGACTCAACAGTGAAGCAGGGTTTCCTACGGATTTATTTGATTTCTAAAAGAGCAGTAAGACACAGTTGTGAAGAATTGCACAGGTATTGGTTTGAATCCATGATGTATCATCAGTGGAGTGACTTAACTTCTCTGAGCTTTCACCTTAGAAAAATGGAACCGATAATAACAACTGCCCTTCAGATGATGACAGTGAAGATTAAATGAGATGCTGCCTGGAAAACACTTGGAATAGGGCATGTTGCATAGGAAATAATAATTGCTTATTGTTGTGAAGCAATAAAATACCTAGAAATCATACGAAAGTTGTTGATAAATAACTATGCTCCATCTTTGTGTCCCCATACATTCAAGATCTCAATATAAGGAAAATTAAGTATTAGTTCTGGATAATTGTAAGAATAGGTAGTTACAAATGATTTAAATAAAACTAGTTTTCATAATTGTGTGAAAGACACTATAGTAGGTCCTGGGGGTTCAAAGGCAAAACAATACACATGTGGCTGCTGCCTTAGGGAGCTAATAGTCTGGTGGGGACACAGTTTCACATAACCACTCAGACCAATCCCTCAGAGGTTATGATACACTGTTACAACCAGACACCAGGTTCAAAATGGGATTATGATACCCTTGTGATGGGGCCAATCCCTGGAAAATATGTGGAATAACATGCCACATGATTGCAGTTTTTTTCTGCATACTACCACCCACCTATGTAAAAATACCACTGTCTACTTGGACTACAATAGGCTTATCAACTTCCCACTGCCTGCCTGTCCATCTCCATTTCTTTCTTTCCTACAAGTCAGAAATAATTTTTAAGCCACATTTCTGATCATGTGGCTCTTCTTAAGCTCTGTGTCCTCATACTCAAGACCAAGTCTTTCCCACACCTACGGTGCCCTCTGGCCTCGTCTTGTCTTCCTGGCTCCATCACACATAATCATGGGCAGAAGGGTGCAACATCCTGGGTTCTATTGGGCTTCCCTTACCAGCAATGGGGACACTAAGAGTTCCCCAATTACAGTGTTATTGTGGGAATTGAAAGAGATAATACACATAAAGCATTTCCCACAGGGCTTCGTACAAAATTAGCATTCAAAATATATTAGTTATTATAATTATTGAGAAACAAGTATTATTAACCTCTTGTTTATTTAAACAGGAAACTGAAAAGTGCTGTTAGGAAATTACTAACTAGTGTGTTTTAAAAGTCTGACAGCTGTGTACATATGATGCTTACTGCTGTGCTCTGAAATCAACTCAGAAAATGAGGACATTTAGGATGTGCAATAATGATTACACACCGCTAGATGGCACTGCGCCTATTTTACTAAATAGCTATCAAGCTTTAATTGTTCTTCATAAGACACCTGCTAGTAGGAACAGGCAATAGGAAGCGGGTCTCCCTTATCCTACAACTGTATACGTTTCATACTAATGTTCTTGGTAAGGCATCAGTTTGCATAATGAGTTTCCTTAGTTAACATTAACCATATCAAGAATAAACAAAACGTATTCTTAAAGTACTCTGTGTGTCTAGAGATATATACATCCCTAAAGGCATATTAACAAAATATATTCATTCCCAGCCTAACCACAATTTCTTCTCTTCTAATTAAGAAAGCAATCATAACAGAAGGAGTGAATTTCTTAGAAATGTAAACTTCAAACCCCTCTAAACTAACCCCTCTAAAATAAGGTATCTGTTCAAATAAGGTGTCTGTTATTTTATATAATAACAAATACCTTAAATAATAACTAAGCACTTCATATAATACCCAAACTAAGAATATTAGTGTTCATTTCAGTCATTAATTATTAAAACCTAAGAGTTTTTCCTTATAATTAAATGTAAATAGAAAAAGCATCAATAGTATGCTGCAAGTTTAGCTAATGTCAGAAAAGGCGAGGTCAGGGTGGAATAGGGAGTTACAGGTGGGTAGGGAAGAGTTCATTCATATAAAAAATGCTTGTTATCTGCTAATGTCTTACACTATTTTAATAGGATATGGACTCTTTAGTTCATAGTTAAGGATAATTTCAATCTAAGTATAGCTGGGAAAAGTGATAAAATGATAGATGTTCAACAAATGACAGCTGTTAGTATTACTACAATTTAACACTCACTGATTTGAAGTCATCTGTACTTTTATCAATTCATAAGATCTAGAAAACCCACTAATAACTTCACAGAAATGACTAATGTCATGAAGTTTATTAGGAGTAGCAGGATCATATAAATAGAGTAAAATATGGGAGGGGGTGGTACAGAAAGGACAGGGATGATAGGGATTTAGCCTTTTTTCAGGATTGAGTCCAAGGCCATCCTTTCTTGAACCAAATTCTACAGGCTGGGTTCAAGACACTAAATTTAAGCTTGGTGCCCTGTTTCTAAAACACCTGGAGATATCAAAATTCTCAACTCCAAACTCAATCTCCTCTTGATTCCAAGATTTAAGAAAGTGGGGAGGGTTTGACAAAACCTTTCAGGTGATTTGACAACCACTGATTTGCAAACCTTTGGAAGGGTCTCAAAGGGCTTGCAGCTGGCAAAGGTCAGTGGACCATCATCTTAGACTAACTTAACTTCTGTCCTTCTGGAGTAAAGTGATTTTCAACCTTAGCTGTGCACTGGAATCTCATTCAATGTTGTAAAATGACCCCCTGGAGCTGCTACAAATGCTGGTTAAACATCACACTTGGAGTAGAAAAGCACAGACTTTTAGAATAGCAGCATCTCAGCCCCTCAGCCCAGACCGGGGCAATCAGAAGCTGCCTGTTAACATATTCATGAAGTCTGCCTTCACAGTCGAATATAAGGAGCACTGCTTAAAGCCAGGCATCTCCAGTCCTTTGACATGAAGACAGACTGGTATGTCCTAATAGGTTGTAAGATGTGTTACAAAAAGTTGATTACTATTAATTAATTTATGAAGTTTAAGAATGATTTATATAATTATGCATATATATATATATATATATATATGATTTTAGAGGGGTTTAAAGTTTACATCTCTTAGAAGGTCACTCTTGCATCTTGCATTATGATTGCTTCCTTAATTAGGAGAAATAGCAATTGCATTTAGGTTGGGAAGAATATAATCCGTTGATGTGGCATCGGGGATGTATATATCCTTGAGACACAGATAATGTGTGTACACATGTGTGCCCCTGCCAACCTATGCCCCTCATCCTTGCCCCTGTGCTTAAAGTGATGTTGGTGGGTGTCTGAGATTTTGTCAACTTGTTTTCCCTGCTCTGAGACAAGCACCTAAATGCATGAGGAGTCCTGCTGGTAACCTACTCATCATATCCCATGACGATGGACATAGATTGTTGAATTTATCTGATTCTTCCCTTCCAAGATAGACATTTCCTGGTCTTCTATGCATGAATTTTCCAGTGTAACCACACTTTTCAAAACATGAAGCATAAGTTATTTTCTCTTTTTATTTTAAAATATTTAATTAAAAAGAAAATAAATCAAATGTAATCAAAGTGTACATCATGGTGATTTAATATTTATGCATATATCTGTTTTCTTGTATAGAGAAAAATGGGTTTAGAGATAGTAGATGGGGATTCAAGTGTATCTTCATTTGTAGAAGAGAAATTATAATATACTCCTTTCTCAATTTGCAGGTGTTCTGAGGAACAATGAAAATGTGAGAAAACAGTGAAGCACTACCTACATTTTAGGCATTATGTTTATTTTTTGAGAGAAAGTAGGCATTAAAATGCACTGTTGGGCTTGGAGCAGTGGTGCATGCCTGTAATCCCAGGGGTTTGGGAGGCTGAGTAGAAGGATCATGAGTTGAAAGCCAGCCTTAGCAACTTAGAGAGACCCTAAGCAATTCAGTGAGACTCTGTCTCTATAAACAAACAGACAAACAAGAAGGATTGGGAATATGGCTCAGTGATTTAGTGACCCTGGGTTAAATCCCTGGTACAACCCCCAAGCACCCCAATGCACGCCCCCCCCCACCCCCACCAAAAAACAAAAACAAAAAACAAAAAAAAAATAGAAAACAAACACGGTCATATTCAGGTAGAATCATAACACCCTCCCCCCAGGAAAAAATTCTTTAAATTCTTTGCTCCCCTCTGTCAGTTACAAAGATATCTGGCCCTTACTATAAGCTTTCTTTTATAACTTCTGATTTATTTTCCTTTTACTGGATGAAATGGTATTGTAAATCCATGAGGGAGTGTTGCATAGTGATCACTAGTTTAGTTCAATTTCAGGTCAGATATCTTGAAATCCACACAACTTCAGCTCATGAGAAAAAAAGAATATTTCAGTGTATCACTACTTACCATACAGCCATTGCCCATGGAAGCGGCAACATATGGAGAAAGTCTGCCCATATGCTGACACATCCAGAGTTGGAAAAGGGAGCATGAGATGAGATTCCATAACAGCTTCGAAAGAAATTAAATCTAACCAGGGATTTTTAAGGATTTAGAATGCATGGTGGTTCATGTTATAGGTGTTGGATAAAAAATAAGAATTTGACCATATAAGAGATTGGATTCCCTTGAGGAGAGATAGATTCAGATGGCCTAACTGGAGATCAGCACAAGATACTGAGTTATGAACACCACACCCATAGGGCAGGTTTTTTCTAAAGTGCTTCAGGAGCTATAAATATGAGGTTACTATTGTGAGTTGGAAATTTCGGAAAGACTTGGAGGAGATAAGGCTCAAGTCCATGTCTAAAGCATAGCACGAAGTGCACAGATGAAAATGAGGAGGGGAGAATACTCCATGAAGAAGAGGATCAGGTGGCTAATAGCCCAGAACAGTGAAGGAGGGTGGTGTGTTCAGTTTTTGAATTGACCTTACTGGGCCAGAGAAGTTTGAGTTAAGAATAACAGGAGAGCAGGATTCATAACTAAGCACATTTATCTATTACCCATTATGTTAAATTTCCCTAATTTTTTTTGATAAGCAAATCCCTCTATTTTAAAATTGACCATGAATTTATTTTTTATTTTATTGAGAATTTGCATTTTATAAAGTTTATGCCTAGTTTTGTTTTCAGACTACAATGCGAGCTAATTCAGATCTCTAACTATAGCCAACGAAGCTGGGTGGGAAACCAGAGTTGCTCTCTACAGTTTGAGTGAATCTCAAACTATGGTTTTCCACAGTTCTTCGTTCTGGCCAGGGCATCCCTAAGTATAAACAGCCCTTTAGGTGATTTTGATAGACAGTAAGGTTGGAGAGCCCCTACTATGGAGCATGAGTTATGAATGAAGTTAGACACCAGATAGGAAGAACAGGAAACTGATGTTCATTTGATCCAGTGGAATTCATTTAAAAGATATCCCAAGGGGCTGGGAGCCTCCTGGTCAAGAATGCAAGGAAAAAATTAGCCTGTTGTTAAGATTTTCTCAAATAAATAATTTAAATTTTATGCTCTGATTTATCTCTTTTTATGACAAAATATTATTTTAAAATCTGTTGGGAAGGAAGAACCAGTAAATAGTGTGCTTTGCCAGGGTCAACAAATGTATTTTGATGTGACTATATGTGGATATTAGCCATCACTCACATTAACCAAACAATGAATTCAGAAAAAAATGTTGGTGGGAGCATAATTTTTAGATTTTCAATTAGTAGTCATTTGCTAAGCCTTTATAAAATGTGAACATGAACAATGACAATGCCTGAGTAACTCATAGTTTTTTTTTTTTTTAAATGCTTGTAATCTCAACTTCTTCCTTGCTTCCAAAGTATGCTTTGATCGCTAAGGCAGTTAGTTCTCTTTCCTAAGAACACTTGGAGAGAAGCATCATATCTTAGAAAGATAACATTTCAGTTTCACTTTAATTTCCTGGTTAAGGTGATGTAATAAAGCTTAATGAAAAGTTCTACAACACATTTTTGGTGTAAAATCAAATTGAATATCATGCCAATCCTCAGAGGCCCTGGCAGTACATCCTTTGCCCATTAGGAAAAAGTATTCAGTGTTCCTTAAATTGTGTTTGTAGACCAGCTTCATTTTTCAAAATGAGGTATAATAATTGTTGCCTCAATAGCTGTCATACTATAAATTAAACTAAATTCAATGGAACCAAGCATTTATTAAGCCTATTATTTTCAAAGTATTGCACCAAGGATTGTAAAATATAATAAGGGAAAGTAAATGAAAAGGAAAATATGAATAATAATTTCTCCTTGCCAGTGCTTAACTTTGTGTAGAATAACTTTGCATTTGTTTAATAACTTTAGTTTTTAGTTTGTTTCATGACTTTAGAAGCATGAGGACCTAGTGTTTTACTTCCCCTGAGGCTAGTCACTGTGCACAGGGTTTTTAGATTAGATAACTTTGTTCAGGTTTCTTTAATAGAGTTTTTACCATTTCCCATATTCTAGTCCCCTAGTTTGGGTTTTAATACCTTCTACTTAAAAGCAGGCCTCCTAATCATTACCAGTTTTATACCTTTCTACTTATCCTAAGAAATATGAGGGTCACCTCTGGCTAGGCCATCCTTCATTGCCTTTTGAGTCATATCCAGAATGCTCAGAGTGAAAACCCATGTTTGGACTCCAGTTTACTGACCTTTAGTCTCATTTTATGCTACTCTCTAGCTTCTTCCAAGAGTCCCGTGCTCCAGACACATGAGACTTCTTACAATTCCAGAATATGCCTTGGACTTCTTACGTTTACCTGTCCTCAGTCTGCTCCCTCCACCTGGTGTAGCTTCAATCCACTATCCTTCAAGGTGATATATATATGCCATGTCCTCTAGGAAGCCCATTCTGATATCCTCTATATGTTGTAGACCTTTTCATTAAGCTTTGTTACATCACCTTAATCAGGAAATTAAAGTGAAGCTGAACTGTTGTCTTTGCTTATCTCCAAGGCTTGTCTCTTGGAATAGAGAAGGTAAACTGCTGGCTGTCTTTTGTCATGCCCAGAGTCCTTTATATATCTATTAGATCATTTATGACATTCTACATTTTCCACACTAGTGGACATATTTTTTCCCTTAATGTTCTAGATCAGCCCATAATTGGGCTTTAGAAAAAAAGTCTCTAAAATTATGAACTAAATGTTGTGTGTAAGGTCATGTGTGTTTTTTGGGAAACCATCCACAGCTTTTATGGGGGTCTCCAGAAGATATGTGGGGAGTAAGCTGAGGAAACACAGAACTAAATGATAAGCAGATTGAAGATACAGACGATGTTTTACTCATGTTTGAGTTCTTCACAGTTCCTTGCATAATACCTAGTTCAAACTGGAGTGACTCGTCATGCCTATTGAATGGAGTATAGCACCTGCTGCAAGCCAGCTACCATGCATAATCCCTAGAAGCTTTTCTCCGGGCTTCAGAATACTAAGAAAGCTCCATGATCACTGAGCATGAATTTTCACTTTACCTCTTATTCTTTACACACTATGCCTGGCACAGATGGCCAGAACCTTAGGTGTCAGAGGCCACATTCCGAAAAGAAAGTGCATCCACAGGGCTGGCAACTATGAGCAACTGTCTTCAACTTTTTCTTTATAACCTTTGATGGGCACACATGGTCCAACATGAAAATAGAGGACACAGGAGCATTGGAAACAATGAGCAAGTAGCAAGTGGCTGTGAAGTGTTACTTTCTCTGTACTCATTCAGTACCATTTCAATATACAGTTAATTGTGCAGTGAGAGTAGATAATGGGATAGATAGTAGAAAATACATTTCATTCACCAATTCACATAATATTGACAGCACAGCTTCCTAGCACACAGAGCATTTTTTGGGAAGTGGGACAAGCATTTGGCTGGTATCGTTATTAGTAGTAGCAGCAACAGGCATAGTAGTCTACAAAGCTTGCTTCATTGTACCAGTGGTTTTTTATTTTTATTATGTCAAGTCTTGACAGGTATTGTAGGACAGCAATTCTGTATACTGTGACACCTGGCTGATTTTGGAAGTTAGAAGTTGCGCTCTTATATGATTTTATCTGGTGTTCATCCAAGGAAAGCTACTCTTGTGCAATGCTCTCCTCATCTGGAATAAATAGAACTAACTTTATAATGATGTATAAGGAGATAACACAGAATTCCTAGCCCAATACCATGAAGGGTATTATAATATGTATTAGATATACGTGATTTTTTTTTTTAGCCACCACAATTGAATAACTTTTCTTTCCTTCAGAAAATGACAGATGGCTCAGGAAACTAATAGGTTAGTATTAGTTTATGAAAAAACATACAGCAAAGTTTTAGAGTGCATCTACTGTTTGATATTCACAAAATCCAGATCTACTATAAAGAGAGCACAATCATTACATTCTGAACTTGAGCTCATCCTATTACTAAATTTGTACACCAAGGAATACAACTATCTAGGATAACCTAAATTAATGAGATGAACTCATGCTGCATTTTTCCTTTTTTTGTGCTGTTTCAGTTAATTTTTTCTTTTAAATGCACTTGATAATTTCAAGAATCAGCACCATGATTGACAGGCCTCTAAATGTTCCTATAGATGCACTGTCGAAAAGGGGGACTTTAAAAAGCAAAGAAAGGGACACACTTTTATTGCCTATTTCAGACTTTCAGCTTATTTGCTACTGTTTAATATTTGGAAGATGGTCAAGTAAATCATACAGATCATGCCAAGCAGAGATTTTGGAAAGGGCCTGACAACACAAATAATTTTTTTAAAAAAGTACAAAAAAAATTAAATAAAGGGTGAGTTTAGGCCAAATAAAAGCTAGATAAGTTATTAAATAGCTGTTTCTAGAATGGAAACAGTATACCATATGTAGATTGGGTTTCTTATGATTAGCTACAAGCTCCGCAGGGAGAAAAGCTTTGAGTCTGAATCAGTCCCATGTCTCTCAGGGTGCTCAGCAGCTCAGCAAGAAGTCTTTAAAAAGTCATTACTTACTTTATGAACACATCTGCAGATAAACATGGATTTAATATATGCTGTGTGTGGAGACTATAAGCAGCCATTAAGACACAAGTCTCACTGCCCTGGATTATTTTCCTCAGAGAGCTCACTCCTACCTAAATTGTTGTGTTATTTGCAAGAATGCAAGCTTCATGAGGGTTAGGTTTTGTTGTCTTGTTTCGTTCATTATTCTGTATACAGAATGTATACAGAACACTGGCATATGGAGGGTTAATTTGTTGAATGATTTCAAAAAATGTTTTCCTAATGGAAAAGCTTTTATTTTACAACCTAAGTCACTGATGGTTAAGAATTTTTTGGGGGGGATCACCAGTATCATTTAGTCATGTTCTTGGTTTTCAGACACCCTTTTCTATATCACAGAACTGAGTCTGTGTAGTGGCCATCGCTGGAAAGAAAATCTGATAGGACAACATTTCCAGGATTTTAAAAGATTGACAGGTACAGAGTTTTTGTTTGGTATGATGAAAAGTTGTGGAAATTGATGATGGTGATGTTTGGATAAAACTGTGAGAGTATTTAATGAAACTAAATAGTACCCTTAAATTGGTTTAAACAGCAAATTTTATGTTATATGTTTTGAAGCAGATTTTTGAAAAGCATAGAACAACTTTAGATGGAAAAATAGAAGATTATGTTAAAATAACCATGAAGTGGAGTCAGTGCCACTATACATTATGCTTCACATAATGAATTATACATTTTTTGGAAAGTTATTTTGCCTGGATATATTAGCTATTGCTTTTTAGGTAGTGAAGTAGTTTGTTTTCTGGATATTTGCATTTTTTAGAGTTTAACGTATTCATCCTTCCCCATCTTCTGTAAGGGTAAATATGTTTCATGGTTTAGAATGATTCCCTCAAGTTTCACTGAAATGCTGAAGTGCCTTCAACAACCCAGGAAAAGAAAATTTCAGTCTGCCTCTAGAACCTTCCATCCTCTGAAACTTACAAATCCACGGGGCTTACTCTGAAGGGGGTTTCTCCACATGAACTTCCAGTCATAGATTTAATAGGTAGGCTTCTTAGAGCTACTGCTGTTTCCTCACAAACATGGGAATGAAGTATAAGTTTTTGAAAGCATTCATGGTGAGAAAAGTCAAAGTTACGAAACTTAAGATTCTTCTAAGATGAGGAGGGATGAATACATTAAACAAAAAATGTACATATCCAGAAAACGAGGGCACCTGGGTAAATCTAGAAGATACTAACAAATATTTTTCATTTCTGCACCATAACACTAATGACTAAGTAGGCTGGCAGTGGTATTTTACTCATTTAAATTAATAGATACTGAACCATATACTGTCTTTGATATCACCAACTTGTTCAAAAGCTTCTTCCCAAATGGTCTCAAAAGGTCCATTCATTTGCTTAGTAAGTATCTATTGAACACTTAAGTGTCAGGTACTACAGATACACAAGTATACCCGACACACACTGATCTTTCCCTTACCCTGTATTTAAATTAGAGAAGACATAATAAATATAACAACTAAGTAAATTATATGGCATATAATATATTAGAATGTCATAAGTACTTTAGACAAAAGAAAGACAAGCCGTAGAGCAAGAAGGATGAACTGAGTTCTCATTTTTTTGGCTCTGGGAAAATTTGCTTCCAAATGCCTTTTCTTTTTTGTTAATAGAATTCAGTTCCTTGTGGTTGTAGGACTGAAGTCCTCATTTCCTTGCTGGCTGTCAGCTGTGCGTCTTGCAATGTCTAGAGATTGAGTACTTGGCTCCCTATATCTTCAAGCCAGCTGGTCTTTCAAACTGCTGGCTTTCTCTTCGGCTGATAGCCTGAGAAAATTCTCTGCTATTAAAGGGGTCAAGTGATGAGCTCAGGCCCACCCAGATAATCTCTCTATTTGATGATCAACTGTGAAATATAACAAACTTTATTAAATTCACAGTCCTGGTTGATTTTGCACAGGATTGCCCAGGAGGTAGGAAATCTTGGGGTTATTTCAGATGGTAGTCAACATCAGCTGGGAATATAGCTCTGTGGCAGAGCACTTGCTTAGACTGTAATTGAGGTAAAGGTGTTTTTGGCCAGGTATTTACCATCAGCACAGAAAGATGTAGAGGAACTTCAGAGGTATGTAAAATGTATAACTGATGAGACTTGATTGATTCAACTTGAGGTGGGAGAAGATGATTACTAGATCTATCATTTGGGCAACGTGATAGGTCTCAGTATCATTAACAGAGGGAGCAAGTGCTCTTTTAAAGGATTGTTTGAACCAATCTTCCACTGTTCTGTCATCATCTTCAAACTCTCTTTTTCTCTAATTTGCAACAGGTGAGAATAATATATTAGAAATGCAAATTTCAGGATTGCTGAAAAATCGTACTAAAATAAACATGTACTTATTAAAAGTTTGTATAGGAGAATGCTCCACTGTTCACTCACTCTCTCACCACTGCCTCATGGTCTAGAATAGGGTTTGGCATGCAGTGATCGTCCCCATTTGTTGAGTGAATAAATAAATGAATGATTGCTAAAACAAACAATGAATGTTAATGAGAACTCAGTGAAAAGTGATTCAAGGTGACATCAGGAATGGCTTTCAAGTAGAATGATGGGTGGATTTGGTTGGAGAGGCCACTCTCCCCCGAGAGTCTTTTCTTTTCTCTTAGTGTGCCCCACAGTCCCAAGATCCTGGAAGCCAGGCTGTGAGAGAACGTCCTCTGGGGGTCCCTTCATCACTCTGCTGACTGGCTCTGGGCCAGGTGTGCAAGCTCCCAGGAACAGGGCTTGGCAGACCACAAGAGAAAGATCACTGAAGCCTTGACACTTGTTAGATAGGCTCAGGGAAGCTTAGCAGGCATTTCTCTGCATGCACCTCTCTTTCCCAACTGACCAGGACATTTAAAGATGATGCTCTTTCCTAACTTGTGGAAGGAAAAGTGTTCAGTTGACACAACTTACAGGCATGATGCAGAAACAGAAGAAAGGGAAAGGAGCATTAGTCTATTATATCCAGATCCCTCGTGATAAGACTGTAGGTGTTGGCTTAGTCCACACATTGTGCTGTGGCAGCAGCTTGAGCAGACAAAGCTTCCAACATTCTGTAAAACTAAAACTACTGCATCTTCAAGATCTTAAAAATAAACACAACTGAAGGGAAGAAGCAGCTTCAGTTAAATTTATATCACAATCACCAGGTCTCTAAATGATGACTTCACTCTACCAGAGGTTTGCTCTGATAGAGAGGAAGAATTTTGCCCCAGGTTCAGGGTGCCCAAAGAGGAGCAGTTTTTTCACTGTCATATTCCATGGGTATCATTAATGGGTTTGTTTATGCTTTGCTGCCGCCACTAACCTCCCCACAGGGAAATTTCGGAACACAGGATTCTAGTGCAATGCACTTTTCTTTAGCTAAACAAGTGTCTAGAATGATTTACCATCAGGAATGAAAATTGTAGATCCCTAAATTTTCAACAACACAGAGATAATTGTGCTCCAAGGACTAGTCATCTGCCTGTCCCTAACTCTGAAGGTTTCTGCCATTATGTCCCTAACTGTGAAGATTCTTTTCCCCCTAACTCTAGTTGATTTTTTTTTCTTTCAGCTCTGTTTTTATACTCAAAAATTTCCACATATCATGATCTGCAAAAATAGAAAACCTATGTTGTCAAGAGGTCTGATAGATGTATCCTAAGATGGACTTATTCAATTCCTGACCCCATGGTTCTACATACCTTCTCCCAGCTATTCAATTAAACACAAATACTGGTCCCCCTCATTGATTTTTAGAATACGGTGATTATCTGGGTAGGGCTGACATAAATGCACTATTTCACCTGCTGGTCACAGAAGGAGAAATCAGCAAAACACACCTAACTTGTCTGGAAGAAGAAGCAAATATTAACCTTCTGAATGGCCCAATGGAGGCCACATGGCAAGAAAGAAGCTCTAAGAACTGAATGTACTCCTCAGTTGACAGCCAGCAAAGAAAATGATTTCTGCCAACAGCCAGTGCACTTAGAAGCACTGAGCCCACATGAGAACCACAGACCCAGCCAGAACTTTGATTTAAGCCTAGTGATGCTGAGCCCAGAATCCAGCCACGCTGCATTAGATTTCTGACCCACAGAAGCTCTGAGATAATAAATGTTACAGTGGCTGTTTTAAGATGCTAAATCTGTGGTAATTGGCTATGCAACAATAAAAAACGGATACAGGCAGCCTCAAATCCACCTATTTAATCATGAGGCCAGGAGGAAGAATATATTGGCATACTAGGTTGAAAAAAAATTAATGGGATATTCGTATTTGCTACTAAAAACATATCCCCAGGGTTCTACTGCATCAGACTACTCACCTGGCTGGTGAAGAATAGAACTACATAAGTATATTCATCTGTTCATTCACAGAAGAATATTTATTCAGGACCTACTAGATATCTGACACTCAGATTAATTTTGCAGTGATAGAGAAATATTTAGAAAAGCAGGTAACTGCATCCTTGGATTCGGAAACAGTCCTGAACGAAGTTTAGAGACATTAACATAGACAAAAGCACAGATTCTAACTTAAATTGCTTCAGGATGAAGCACATTTTTAATAAGTGTTTGATTTACTAAAGAAAAGATATATTGAGATACTCTGAAAACCCACCTGCAAGTATAGACTGTTTGCCCTTGTCCCTTTAGAGAAAATTTTAATTGATATGACTGATGATATGGACAGGACTATAATGTGAGCAGGGGGGTGAGGGAAGGAGCATCCCCTTGCCGCTCTAGTTCTCTTTTCACTATTAAACAGGAGAGATTAGATAGTTCTGATTTATTTTTCTTGTTTCCTTTTGATGTTGCCTTTTGAAGCTACGTTTCATTGACTCCAAAGTAATTTCTGAAAAAAGGTCTGCTGACATTGCAGGATACCTGGATCATTAAGCATGTCAATGCTGACCAAAGAAATAAAGTTCTTGTAGGAAGCAGTGATTTGTTTAAAATAAAGGCCAAGATGTTGCCATTTTGCACATGCGTATAAACCATTTATGGGTATTTATTTTCTTGTGGAAAGTGAACAAAAAAATCTGGAAGCTCTAGATAATGTTGTGAATTAGAATGGATTATTTCAACTATTTGCTTTTTGTATTCTCCATCCTGTTCTCTTTCTTGTAGAATATAAAACAGCCAGCTTTAGGCCCCCTAATTTTCAGAGGCATTAATTCTTTTACTCTAGAAGGGAGTTTGCTAGTTATGTCATGTGGAGGGAGGGCATAACAGGACATAAGAGAAAAATGATTAGGAGAAGTAGTGATTTGGAAAACCTTTCCTATGGAAAAATCTAGAAGGAACAGAAAGTCTTTTGCCTGAAAAGGAGAAGGTGTTCTTGCAATTCTTCTATAACAGGGGTTGGGGAACTTTTTTGATGGACACAGAGACATAACCAAAGATACTATATAGCTATACATGTAAGAGAAAAAGAACTTCCACACATTTTTATGGATGAAATTAAATATATAATAATCGAGGACAAATTTTAAACATTGCTGGCCTACTAATGAGAAGGGTGAAATTCTTTCTCGGGGAGACAATATCTTGCTTAATTGGGATTACATGTTAGTGTTCCTTTTCATCAAATCAGTGGCAAATATCTGTCTCTAAAATCAATTCTTAATTCATGGGATATACAGAAAGAGGTGCCCGGCTGCATTTACTCCACAGGTCACAGTTCTCTGGCCTCTTGTTTGGAGGGAAACCGTAAATCTCAGTATCCATTAAGAACTGCATCAGAGAAAATGGGCTTTGAATTTAGACAAAAAAAAAAAAAAAAGAAATCTTCTAAAAACTTACCCACTTCATGCTGTATCCAGACAATATTTATTTTTCTAGCTGATGATGACTTTACAATGTTAGTTTTTATGTTTTTTCTTCCATTGGGTAGGTTTTAAACTTAATTTTATTAATATACAAAATAAATTTTGCCCAAGGTCTGCACCTAAAAATAAACTGTTAAAGTCCATTGATTTCTGTGAAAAAAATATGATAAGGAGTTTCTAATATGGTCTGAATGTTTGTGCCCTCCCCACTCTAACTTCACGTTGAAATCTAATCCCTATTGTGGCAGGAGGTAGGGACTTTAGGGAGGTTGGTTAGGTTAGAGTGGATCCCTCATGCTTGGGATTAGAGCTCTATGGAAGAAACCCCAAAGAGCAGAACTGCCCCCATCCTGTGAGGACACAGCAAGAAGGTGCCATCCTCAGAAAGTGAGCCCTCAGCAGGTACCAAATTGGGTAGTGCCTTGATGTTGGCAGAATTGTGATGCATTTCTGTGGTTTATAAATATCCAGTTGATGGTATTTTTGTTATAGCAGCTCAAAGTGACTAAGACAGTTTTTGATAAAGCAATCTGTTAGCCCCTAGAAGGAGCTTTTAGGGACAATCACCCATGCTTGCAAAAAACAAAAAAAACTGTGGCCACTTGAAATGATGGTAAGTGTGCCTTTAAATTTTTTATTTTTTTTTGTAGTTGTTGTTTCAGAAAAGGCCTACCAGAGAAATTTATAAGGAGCCAGCCCAAATTACTAAGTCACCTGCCTCGTCCCTTTTAGGTGAGCTAGAGTCAACTTTGTTTATTATAATACTAAATTCTGTTCCCAGAGGTGTTTTACCCATTATTTTTGGAACGTGTAATGTATGAAGAAGCATGATGTTAAATCGAGGATACTCAGGAAAGTCCTGCCTCTACATGTGATGAGAGTCTGTCCTGCATGAATATGTCTGAGTTTCCCTAATAAAAGCCCCATGCTTTGTTGGCTAAGGGAGAAACACTGCTTTTGGATGATCCCCAGTGCGCTCCAGACTTGCTGCAAGGCATGATCCTCTCTTCCCTCTTTCATCTCCTGGTTGTGCTTATCAGCTTTGCACTCACGAAGCAGCAAACCAACTGAATTTGGTTACAAATGCAGTTATATATATATATATATATATATATATATATATATATATATATATATTACCTAAAATTTTTATCTTATTTATTTTGATGCAAAGTAAAACTCTATTATGTGGTGCCATAATTGTTTTGAGTTAGGTTTGACAACAGACTAAAATTATCTTCCTCTAATACAGGAGAGAAAATTCAATGTTGACTAATGTTGTCAAAGTAAATAAATAAAAGAAAAAAAAAAGAAAGAAAAATAAATCACTGCTTCTGATTATCTGTCTAGAAGGAAGTTTCCAACTTTGATTAAGATGAGCCAAGACTAATTGTATTAGTATTCTGTAAGGAACTATGAATATCACAACATTTATATTTATTGTCAGGAAGGAAAACTCAGCAAACACATGTAATACTTGTATTTAACACTTCTGAGGAAGGTAGAAGCAATTTTAGAAAGAAGTTCTAAATAATTTAGAACTTCTAAATATTCTAAATAATTTAGTTCTAAATACTTTTAGCAGAGCAATCAAATTACACTTGTTTTTTCCTGCCTGTGCCTCAACTTTGTCTAGTATCTTTTCCTAAAATGAATGGAGTTTATAAGGTACATTGTAAAGCAAATAAGAACCCCCCTCCTCCCCCCACCCCCTGCTTAATATCTGCTCATTCTTTAAGATCCAGCCTAGATTCTAGATTTCCCTTAGGAAATGAAAAGGTATGTAGCTCAGTGGCAGAGCGCCCCTGGGTTCAATCCCCAGCACTGGGAAAAGAACAAAAAACAACCAAACAAAAAGTGCATCCATCCAGTTAGACTTGGAGCAACAGGAAGTCAGGGATGGCATCCTATTCACCATAGCCCTTTCTCTGTTTCCTAACAGAGTGCCAGACACATAGTAGGAGCTCATACACTCCTACTAAGCCAAGACATGAACAAATGGACAGGTGGGTCACTTTTCACCCACTATGCACCATCATCCTCTCTTCTTTACCACTGCTTTCCAAGAAGATCAGTGTGACAGAGACACAATTCTGGATGTAGGATAAAGACGAGGTCAGACAATAATGAGAAGAAGAAGAGATGTCCAAGAATGAGAAGAGACCTTTCTCAGAGAGCAGGAGCCATGGGGCAGTGCCTGAGGGTTGCTATGTCACCTGACAAAGGATGACACTGTGTTTGCACTTTGCACTGTTGGCAGAAGAGCTGCAGCTCCCTGTGAGTCTCTTTCCTTCCCTGCTGTCCCCTCCTCTCCCTCCCACCCCTCTGTTCCTCTTTCTCTCTTCTTCCCTCTCTCTCACTTCTTTTCTTCTTCCTCCTTACCATTTTGTAGGCTTTTTCCAAAGAAAGAAGCCTAAGGAAGGCTCTGTTGGGCTAAACTTTAAAAGGGGAACAGAACCCCCTTCCCCATGCTCTCCCTGTCTCCCCAGTTTGGAGCGCCACTGTCATGCTACTAAGTGGCCAGAACTTGGGAGAATCCTGTAATTTTTCATTCCTGCGAATGTCGAGATTCTTCCTCTGGTTCTAAGGAGAGTGTTCCGTGTCAGGGGGAAGGGCAGCTTTTCCTCTCTGGGAACATTTTCCTTGTCCCCTAACCCTGGAAAGGGTTTTTATTGACTCATCGATGCCCAGGACTACAAATACAGCCCTTTTTTTTTTTTTTTTTTTTCATCTGCTGTAGCCCTTTTCTCACTGCTGCTGTGGGACTGGCTTAGTATCCTGAGAGCAGTCAAAACGCCTACTGATGTTAGACCATTGTTTTTTTTTCTTCTATCCCAAACCCCATGCTCAGCCAGTGGGACTGGAGAACAGGCTATAGCTGGGCACCTTAAAGAACAGATACACACTGCCCACACTCCTGTCACCATCAGCTATATGCCTGGAAACCTGGCCCTGGGAAACACCTGCTGGAGATTCTGGCAGGGAAGAAATCTGCAGGTGGCTGGTCTTTGCCTATGCCAAGAGTCCCATTCCCATGCCAGTTATTCAAGAACTGTCTGTATGTGCTCAGGAGAACATTACGGCTTTCACTGTGTAGAATTTGTCCAATATTAATTAGAAACAGAGACCATTATCAGTTTTTAAAAGCAGAGCCAGTTTTTCTTTCTTTCTTTTAAAAATAAGAATAATAAATTTATACACATGGAATAGGAAGCAATATTTTTTTTCCAAGAGAAAATGGATATGGTGATGGGACAGAAGCATTGACCCAGCAGGGAATGTAAACTGCTCATTGTGGTCAGTGATCTGACTCATTTCCTATATTTTAAAATTCGGGAACAAGCTGAAGCAAGTTCCCTGGTTTCTTTAAGCAACTTCCCTTCTGTCACTGTTGTCTGATGTCAGTAAATGTAGTTAATACTCCAATACAAAGGGCTGATCTTACAGCATCAGAACTAAGCTTTGATGTTTTCCAGGAGCTTGTAAACATGTTCCAATACTTACAAAGGGAAATACACACATCAGGAGGATTTAATAATGTTTGATGTTTTATAAAGTTCATGAAAACCATTTTGATGACATTGCATTTAGAATACCAAGGGTAGAGAAAAGACGAAAAACCTTTGCCAGACTTAAACCAGTTCAAAGTCGGGATGATCCATACTTCCAGATGCTCATGAATTTCAATACTTTAGTAGGTAAAAGTAATTCAGACCTCAGAATTACTGAGGAACAGTCTTTGTACCATTTGTGTATCATTATAATCCTTTTATTGTTGTGTAAACATTTTTTTATCAATACGTGCAAGAAAATCTGGTTTCAATAAACTTAGTAATACATGTAAACTATAGGATTCATAAAGGTAATTAGCTCAAACAACTGGCATACTTACAATTGCATTTCTTCTGAACAAATCTAAGCTTGCATGCTGTTCTGTAGGTGGAGAGTCGGATGCGATCCAGATCTTGAGCCCCTAGTGGGGGAGAAAGAGTACACATATGGTATGCCACGTGTGTGGAAAGGAATTATAATGTTTATAAATAAAGTAACTGCAGATATAATCATACACTTATTAATTTTGTTAGAATACAAATATTATTTTAAGACTTGAAAAGGTCTGTCTCGCAGTCCTCAGGTTCCAGGGGAAAAGGAGCCCTGCATGCCATTCAACATTGGAACCTAGATTGTCAACCAAGTGCATGAACCAGGGAACACAACATCTTCCCTGTTGTGTCTATCATTTCCAAGAACAATCTGCTCAAGCTGTGACTTAAACTAGCTAGATGATATCAGACACTATCATAAAATAAATGTACTGCTATTGAAAACATTGCTATTAGGTGACTGAATGTGAGCACCTTCTCTGTGGATCCTTCAGCCAGTTGCTTTTAGAAGCCTCTGTTTTTTCACCTGAAAGTTGGGAATAATGAAACCAACAGTACTTATTTCACAGGATTGTTGTAAGGATGAATGAACATATGCCTAGTATACTTAGAACACTGCTTGGCACAGTGTTCACGATTGGCCTAAGTGTTCACTATTATTACTAATATCTATTGCAATATTGGAGGAGGAGACTCCTTTCTAAAAATAACTTGTATTCTTTCTTACACCATGGCTTCCAGTTCCTTCCTGGCAGAGGGAACATGCTCCCTAGAGTGTTGAATGACTTTCTTATTCCACACTTTAACTCAAGAATCCAGCATGGTACCACATCTATCATCCCAGTGACTCCTGGAGTTTGAGGCAAGAGGATTGCAAGTTCCAGGCCAACCCCAGCAACTTAGTGGGGCCCTGAGCAACTTAGCCATACCCTGTCTCAATAAACAAACAAACAAATAAAAAGAATTGGGGATGTAGCTCAGTAGTAAAGTGCCCTTGAGTGAAAAAAAAAAAAAAGAATACAGCATGGCTCCCCATGACCAGAACATCAGGTCCGAAAGCTCTGCTGAGAATCCATGACCTTGTGCAGGCTCTTTCCATCTTACCTACCCAAGAGTACATCTCCCCACTCGGCCACAGAATCTCTGCTAGGCTTGGGCCAGTCTCTCCACAAGCCACATCACAGCAAACTGAGCTCCTAGTGTTTCCTCTGCCCAGATTTGAATGGGTTAATCTCTAGACTGTATTGAGAACATATTCGACTGTCAATAAATGTGTCTGCTTTTCTTTGCTTTTAAGTTTTGGGCTCTCTTCCACCCATATTCATGTTTTGTAATAGATATAAGGCATGTAGCTATATTTTGCATGTACTGAACTTTCTCTTCACCAGTGGTACCTCAGTAAAATGTGCCACGTGAATGTTTCAAAATGAAATAGCGTACCAAGCCAATCAACTGCCATGGATGCAATTATATTAGGAGGCCAATGAAGTGCTTTCTCAGTGAAACTCAGGATGAATTAGTGAGTGTCCTTCACTGACAGCATTCAGCCTTCCCTCAATTCAAACTGATCTCTTTAGATTCACTTAAAAATACTGTCAATAGTCCTATTACTTTGTGGTTTTTTGAGGAATATCATTAAACATTCATTCTTATGAAAGTATATTTGTTGACAAACAGGCCCATTGGTAGTGAACACTTACAGGTACAAGAGATGGGAGCTACCCTGACTCAATCCAGAAATTCTTTGAAACATGTTCTCAGGAGATGGACATTTAGCCAACAGCCATCTATTATTTCTAATGATGGGAAAGATTATAATTTAGCAAAAATAAATAGATTTTTAAGCCAGTAACCCTTAATTCTGTCACCTCCTAGCTGTGTGAACTTCAGCAAATTTTTTCTTGGCAATTCAATTTCCTCAGGCATAAAGTGAGGATAACAATATGAACTTGAGCAGGTGGTAATAAATATCCAGTTTTGGCCTCTGCACCAGGTAGATAGTCAGCATCTAACAGGAATGGACCTGCTTAGAGAGCGTTCTGTACAATAACAGATTTTTTTTAAACATTTGAGCTTTAATATGCCTCTTTGTGACTTCAACCCACTTGATATAGTGTCCCATCCAGAGCCACATACTCTTTTCTCCCCTGCCACTCAATAATTCTTTTCTCAAATACTACGTGGCAACTATCATTATTATTATTAGCATCTTAGTTGTCATCTGAAAATTATGGACAAAAGCCCTGTCACTATAAACTTGAAAGTTTAGCTGGGGAGGTAACTTTTCCTTCATTTTTTAATGTTAAAAACAATATGATGTCTATCATTGAGTCTGGTATGCAACAGACAGAGAAGTTGTTATTATTATTCTCATTATCATCAGGCATGGTTTTAAAGCCCTTAAGTATTCCAATCACCCTGTTCATGGCTGGTTAATATCTTCCTAAAATGAGAAACACAAAGTAACCCAAATGCCAGAGATAATGCCTCCTCATATAGAATATATAGAAAGCAGTTAATGCTTCCTTTCATAAGGATATTTATGAATGTAATAATATATGTATGTATATATATATATATATATATATATATATATGCAGATGGTTTATTTTTTAGGTTCTTATTAAGCTTGCAGTTAATTTAAAAGCTGGTTTTAAAGAATCATATGTGCTTATTTTCTACTCCTGGATTAAGGATAGGGCTGTATTTATTTGGCTAGTCTATTTTAAATTTTAGTTCATGCTTCTAACCTTTCTGATATCTTTTGAAATTTTTATGTTGTCACTGGCGTATCAAAGAAGCTCCCCAGTTTCTTGTCCTCTGTAAATCTGATAGGCTCCTGTGGCTCCCTAAGATGCCAGATAACTAGAAACAGAGAGACTGTCACAAATGCCTGAGCACTCAATCTGCCTTTCCCACCGCATGGGGATGGACTTTTATTGATGCTGAGTTTGGCTAAGTAATGAGGAGAGGCTTGATATCTATACACCATCTTTTAAAAGAAAACAGTAGGGGGCATAGACTGCTTGTGTAAGTTCCTCAAGAATAATGATTCAAGCCGCAGATAGTATACAAAGACTGAGGCAGAACGTAGTAAAGGTTCTTAGTTCCATCAAGGCTTTATCTCTGGAGAACAGTAACCCTGGTACCTCTGAGAGAGGTCCTGGGGCAATGTGGCAAAGATGTATCTCCATAGGATGTGGTAAAGAGACGCAGAGATGATGCTGAGGGACAGGGGTGTGCTGACTGCTCCCTCCTGCTCTATCACTATGTTGACTTAACAAACAGTGGGTTTTGTTCCAGGATCAAGAAGGGGCCTAGATGTCTATAAATGTTTCCTATCTGTATATGTTTTTTCTAGCTGATGATATAAGTCCTGAAGTGACATGGTGAGCAACAAAATTTAGCTCTTCAGATACAGCAGCATACGACCTCACACCCACCCACAATGCAAATGGCACCAGAGGATCCATGTTGGATTTGGGGACCCAAAGAAAACTGAGATATGCTCCATGGACTTTTGCTCTGTTTATTCACCTTGCTTAAAATAATGTGTTTTTTTTCTTTACCTCAATAAATCCTGAACTTAATTCACTTCTCCATGTGTGGTCTTTCTATAAACCCAAAGTCTACCTTGGAATTACTTGCATATCTTCTGTGTCCTCATCCAGGTCATTGATTAAAACCAAGGACCTGAGCAGGGTCAGCATACTGTAGAAGGCTGCCTTCCTCCCGCTTGGCTGACTTATTAATTACTCCTCTGGACACAGACACCACACCACCTGTGGATCTACATAATTATATGGTGACCCAGACATCACTTGTCCAACGCATAAACAACCTAAGAGGCTTTGTCGATACCTTGTTGAAATTAAGGTTAATTTTTATTTGATGATGTTTTCCTCATCTACCAGTCTGGTGACCTTATTAAGAGGGGAAATTATTTGGCTTAATTCTCTCATTAAAAAAAATAGCATTTAAGTAAATGAATAAGGAAATGGAGACATTAGAGAAATCTTTGTTTTTAGCATGTTAAGGTGTTTAGGATCACTACTACCCTTTGTCCATGAAATGAAAAATCCATTTTATCATGAAAGCTACATCAGATTCATACTATAGAGTCTAACGAATCTGTGTTCTGGGACTGTGGCTGTGGCTCAGCAGTAGTGTACTGGCATGTGTGAGGCACTGGATTCGATTTTCAGCACGACATATAAATAAATGAAATAAACGTCTATCAACAACTAAAAAAAATTTAAAATAAAACAAAAAACTAGAAAAATATCCTTTAAAAAAAGAAACTGTGTTCTTCCTTTTGAATAAAAAATGAGTATAGCATTTTTCTGTCAGTTTTTTTTAACTTTTTGCAATGTCTGCAAGATAATGGATCGTAATTATTTTTTTCATAATGTCACTTGGATATAATTTTTTTAAAACCTAGAGATTCAACTCATTTGAATTATTTCTTATATTTGTTCCATACTAGTACACAGTGAGGGCTTGGGATAAATAAATAAGGGCAGAGATGAATACTACTTTCTCTATAGCAGTATATATATATTTGAAAATTTTCATAATAAAAAAAATTAAAGTGCATTTATTTAAGGGACCTTGATGTTCTCACACCAGCTCCTCAAACCTCTCCTCCTCATGTCATGGTTGAAAAAGTGATAAAGATGAGCAAAGATAGAGGTAAGAAATTGTGTCTGTTCAGTGACCATCTGTAAATTACCCCTCATCCATCTTCTCATGTTTCTCTCTCCCTTCCTTCCTTAACTCTGTTCCTGCCTCTCTTACTTCCTTATTTTTTTCCTCTTGCTCTTTTCTTATCCATTTATGAAACCAGCTCACCCACCCACCAACCAAGCACTTTACCTAATTTTTGACTTTAGCTTCATGACACTCCAAACGTTTCCACACAATTTATGTATGTATGTATGTTTTGCCTTCTGTTTTGATAGCTCATTATATAATCTTCTATATAGTCATTTAAATTTTTAAATATCTCATTCATTTTAAAAATTTGCTCAACAGAAATTTACAGAATGAAAATGAAGCCTACAAACTCTCCATCTGAACTCTGCCATACTTGATGACTCACTGAATGGAGGCATGTGTGTGCATGTGCATGTGCACATCTATTTGTGTGTGTGTGTGTGTGTGTGTGTGTGAGAGAGAGAGAGAGAGAGAGAGAGAGAGAGAGAGAGAGAGAGAGAAGAGAGAGGAGAGGGTGATTGGGAGGGGGAGATTAACAAGTTGATAGATCAAGGATGACACTTGGATTTTAACCTTAGGCAACTCAGAGGGATGACCTGCCCCTCACTGAGCTCAGGTATAAACAGGAAGGAACAGGTTTGTAGACAGGGGAAGATGAAGAGCTCAGTTTCAGGTATACAGGGCTTGAGCTGTTCATGGGATATGGCGGTGGAGGTATCCAGTGGGCAGGGAGTCTTGACGGGGCCAAGATTGGGGATATTTTTCCAAGAGAAGACTTTGTGCACAAGTATACATTCTAGATGACATCAGGAGGCACAAAGTTGGGAACTGAAACTTGTTCCCACTTCTGAACAGTGTCCAGCTATTTTATAGTTCAGAGCCTATGTGAACTGGATGGCAGCAGCCTTGGCAGAGACATTGGCTTTTTTGTGGTGGAAACTGTTACTGGAGTCAATGATGAGCTCACCTCAAGCTGCTTTGTTAGCAGAACAGCAAGAAGGCAAGGCTGGAAGGGATGTTGGGTCTCCATGCTGACTGCTCTGGGTAAGCTGCTTCATGGGAATACAAGAGGTGGTTTTGAAGGACTCTGAACACTTGAGAGTTAGGGCAATCCGTATGATGGCTTGGGTGGCAGAGAAATCATGGGTAGAGAGAACTGGCCAAGAACAAAACTGACTTCAGGGTCTATGGGGTACGAAGAGAGAAAATATAACAATAGAGTGGTGGTGACAGAAGACAGAATGGTGATCTATGGTGTTAAAAATCTTAACAGAATAAGAAGCATGAGAAATGCAAAATCAAGTGAAAATGGTCACAGTGTTCAACATGGCCTGTGGTGATGGGAACATTCGTGTCATTTTTCTGGATTTTTGAAATTGGTGTTCCTAAAACTCATAGTGTTTCTGACAGAGCATGTCCACCTTCCTTACCAACTGTGCCCTTGCTGATTGCCATCATTCTGAAGAGGCCCGCCTGCCCTTAAACAATTCAGCATTGTTTCCTGAGGGCCCACGTTGGCCTCTTTTGATTTGGGTTCCCTCCTTCAGGTGGAGGCCAGTGGTGTCTTTGCCTTCTCCTCAAGGAGGCCCGCTTCTAGGTCCTCCAGAGGTGTTTCCAATTGCTTCCCTCCCATTAAAACCTAGCCACCCTGGGCCCCCTGGCTTCCAAGCAAACAGCGATTCAGTACCTAAGGTGAATGGATCTGAAGGTACATGCCTAGGCTGTGTCCCTAAAAAGGAGTTTTCAATAGTGAATGACACTGAGAGCGTGTGTTCACAAGAAATTGAGAGCGGAAAAACACAGGAGAATTTCATCGGAAGACAAACAAGTTATTCTGCTAAAGGCCAGTCTGATAAACCTGTTTGAGCGGATCAACTAAGTTGTTGGCTGAAAGGTCAAGGTGAAGATGATGTTTACATTTAACTAGAATTTTTTTCTGCTGTAATCCAAGACACTAAGTAGGCTGATAAATAGGGCATTATAACAAGCAGAGTTTGGGGTTTAGTACAACTCACCCAGGATTTCTTTCAAAGTAGACTCACTTACTTGTGAGTCTGTGCTGTCTTAATTGCATTTCTTTGCTGTTTCTTCCTGCTTCTGCTGCTAGTGGTAATGAGCTCTGAGTAAATGTTTAATGCATATGTTCTGCAATCTCCTAGATTTGACAAACCTTCTTATCAATTATTCTCCCTATGGATTGTCGTTCTGTCTTTATAAGGCAGGCTTAACATTCTCTGCCACCTGCCTAACTTTAGACAGATTTCTTCCTGCCTCTAAGGCCTCTGGTCTCCCTTTGCTCAGAGCCTTTAGCTTTGGAAAGCTTCCCATTATAATTCTCTACTGGGCTTCTGTGAGATGTCAATCTCCCAGTTTCTTCCCAGTTTTATAACCCAGGGATGACTTTCTCAAAGACATGGGAGTCAGCCCTTTGACATGTAGTCATTCAAGGAGTTCATGTCCTATCTCCCAGTCTCTGCAGTGAGGGAAGAGCCTAACTTTTCTCCTGCACAATTAGCAAATGTGGATGGCAGGCCTAAGCACATTGACCAAACTTCCCTGTAGTCCTCTGGTTATTTTCCACTAGGCATCCTGGTGCTCAAAAACTCTATCTGAAGTCAATCCTCTCCATTGAAAGCAGTCAATTGTTTTATCCAGTAGATTCCTACCAACTGAGGATGTGCTGATCTAAAATTGCTGTTCAAACTAATGGATGACTAAGGACAGACATGTTCAGCCGTCTTGGGCTGACAACTGAGTCATTAGTACACCCAGGGAGGAATGATGCATATTTCTTGGGCTGGTTTATGTATTCTAATCATTAATGAGGAGAACTTATAAACTATTTAATAAACTCTCCTGACAGTCTAGGAAAACTCTCTAGGAAAAGACAATTAAAATTTGGGAAATGAACACATGGTTTTCCTAAGTCTCTCTCCCTTGAAAAAAATTTAGAGTTGTTCTTTTTTTTTTTTTGTGACTATAAAACTTCTGTCCAACTTTCTTTAGTTGAACAATTTTAAGTCACTAGACATTTGCAACATTCCTATTTGTGCCTTGTACTACATAAGGTGCAGAAGGAACTGGGCATTTAAATTCAGATATGGATTTGCAAAAGCATTTCAGTAAAGCACACTTCTAGAATTCTTATAGTGTGCCAGCTGATACAGTCTTTAGTGTTACAAAATAAGTTCAAAAATCTCCGCCAGATTTTATTACCTTCTTATAGTAAATAGTACTTATTTTTTCTGTATTCGACAGGACATTTCTCCACTCTGTCCTATTGGTCTATTTTGATGCTTATGCTCCTTTGGATTTTATTTATATGGGCAGTGGCAAGTAGGTGTGCTTTTCCCCTAAAATGTATTTTTTTTTAACTTTTTCCCTCTTGCATTTTAACTTTCCAAGTATACAATATATTTTCTTTTCTAGAAATTCATTTACTTTTAATTGACAAATAATAGTTGTGCACATATATCAGGTACATTGTGATATTTCAATCTATATATGCAATGTAGAAGGATTTTTTAAGCTAATTAACATTTCTAACTCCTCACTGACATATTTTTCTGTGGAAAAAATGTTAAAAATCTGTTCTTTTGGCAATTTTGAAATATTCAATACATTATTATTAACTGTAGTCACCATGCATTATGATAGATCACTAAAACATATTCCTCTGGTCTAAGATTTTGGGAGGCAGTAACTGGGCTTCTTGCCTGTTGGGTTTGTACGTATTTTTTAAAAAAATCCCTATTCCAGGTGACTGGCTACGTCATAAGTAAAGATTCTGGTACCAAACAAGGCCTAGATAAAACCACAAGGCACTAGATGAAATTGTATTGGAATATCTTGACTGAAACTCTCAGATTTGATTTTCATCTCTAAAAACGGAAAAAGCAAGGAGCATGATTGAGATTCCCTATGTCAGCTTTAATTTTCTTTCCTCTTTGTTAGTTCTAATGATGTCTTGGTGCCTCAGATTTATTGAGAAATGATAAAAAAGAAAATCTGAATCTTATTATCTAGGACTTTCCTTTATCTACTCTGACCCTCATTCTTGCCAATCACTTCCCAACTTCCATAGCAACCTAATTTTTTCCTACTATCTTCTCAGGAAAGGAGGTTCACAACTCAATTTGCTTGTTCTCACTCTTTATGCAGGAGGGAGAAATAAAATAAAACAAAACAAAACAAAAAAAAACAATAAAAGAATCACAGGATTTTTTTGGGTAATATTTAATTTGAGACATCTGTTTTCCCTCTAATGTCAAGTTGTTGCTCTTTATGAATAAGAAAAATGTTCCATAAAGAAGATAATACCAATTATACCATGACTATGCATTTACATAAACCAATAGCCTTTATTTAATAGGTTCAACACCTGAGGCTGTAAATACAATCTTGGTTAGGTTTTCCTTGTACAGCAGGTCACCTCTAAGCTCGGTTTGTTTTGTTTTCCTTTGTACTTTAAGAAAACCAGTGTGCAGGACAGAATCCCCTTCTCCACACGAGATTTGAATGATAGCTTCTGGTTTGATCCAGTATTTGTATCTCACTCTTCTTTCTCCTATGAATAAATGATGTTATTTTGCAGGGAAGACATTAAAGATTTGTTTCACAATTTTATCTAGTGTCCACACTATGCCAGCAACTGTGACACTGCAGGAAGAGGAACACAGACTTCAAAGTTTAGTGGACAGAATCAATGTCTGTACTAAGCAGTGTTTACCAAGTGTCTCTGGGTATGTGTGTGAATATAAATACATAGGTCCATAAGCTTTTCAAAATGTAAATCTAGAGAGAGTTCAGTAACAAATTATAACAAATCACTAACTCTTACCTAGTAAGAGGCAAAATGGCCAAATGTATGCTTTATGCATTTTTCTTAAGTTTTAAGGAAAAGTACAAATGCCATAAGGATTAAGTAGTTATTTCTAGCCTTTCCATGAATATTCAATGAAAACTGTAGGGAGTTCCTTAAAAGCTCCATACTTACTCATCTCTGCAAACAGCTGTCTTCTTTCTGCCATGGTATTTCCTCTTTTCCCACTATCTTCAATCATTCTATGAGAAAAAAAATCGTTACAATATGCATTATCTTCACACTAATAAGGCAATCAGCCATTTGTATGTAAACACATTTGCTGCATTTGTGCCACAGAGAAAAACTATTTTAAAATTGTGGAGTATTTTAAAATTACAAAGTACAGCTTTACTTCCACTAATCTAAATGGCTGTACGTACTTTTTCATATGTAATGTTTTTGTATTTTGTTGAAGGAGGTATACAATTTTTATTTCCTAGCATAAAAATTACTACAATAGCAAATGACCTTATACTATAACTAAATACAACCATAGACCATCTGTTAGGAGATTGATTTAAAATATAGTGTCTCCTTTGATTCTGGGAATATCTATCAAGGCTACTAAGCAGATTTGGTGGCATCCATTAAATAGCTAAAGAGACTGAGAGTCTCATGGACTTGGTGGATGAAAGGCAGAGGACCTTTGGACATGAACATACATCCCACCTCTTTCTTCTGCTAGTTGTCCCTAGTACACGCACACCCTCAACTTAGAAACAGGAAACTTTCTATTGTTCATCTCCAAGTTGGGTTTCACAATGTGCAACAGTTTTCCTGCACATAATAATTTAAAATAAGGTGGTTGGGTTCGCCTGTCCTTAACCAGACCATTCTCTGCTGTAGAACGATTTTAAAATACTATTAAAATGATGAAAGTTAAAACAGAGAATAAGAAAAGATATAGCAAATTAAAATTTAGCTTGAGGAAAGGAAAGGAAAGTTAATGTAAGTGCTGTTTAGTTGTGTAGTAGGCTTTGGGCTAAATCGTAGTTTGGCGGACTTGAATTATAATCATATCTAATTAAACTATTAAAGACTCAAGTTTCCTCTCTCATACATGCATGTCCATATGCACACATATATATACCACAATGACTTCTGTTTTGATTTTCAGGCATGGTTGACATAAGGCAGAACTGCATGCATCTTTTTGCTTGTTTTTTTTTGTATTTATTCTAATTAGTTCTAATTATCAATGTTCTAATTTGTTTTAATTATACGTGACAGTAGAATGCACTTTGACATATCATACATATATGGAGTATAACCTCTCATTCTTCTGGTTGTTCCTGATGTGGAATCACACCAGTCATGTAGTCATACATGCATGTAGGGTAACAATGTCCACCTCATTCAATGTCACCATCCTTCCTACTCCCATTCCCCCTTCCCTCCATTACCCTCTGCTTAATCCAGAGTAACTCTACTCCTCCCTAGGGGCCTTTCACCACCACTTATTGTGAATTAGCATCCACATAGAAGAGAAAAAATTCAGCTGTTGTTTTGGGGGGAGGATTGGCTTATTTCACTTAGCATGATATTCTCCAACTCCATCCATTTACTGGAAAATGCCATCATTTCATTCTTCTTTAAGACTGAGTAATATTACATCATGTATATATACCACATTTTCTTTATCTATTCATCTGTTGAAAGACACCTAGGTTGGTTCCATAGTTTAGCTACTGTGAGTTGAGCTGCTATAAACATTTATTGGCTGTGTCACTATAGTATGCTGATTTTAAGTCTTTGGATATACAAAGAACTCAAAAAACACAGCACCAAACAAACAAACAAACAAAAAAACCCAAAATAACCCAATCAATAAATGGGCTAAGGAACTGAACAGACACTTCACAGAAGAAGAAATACAATAGATCAATGAATATGCAAAAAAAATGTTCAACATCTCTAGCAACCAGAGGAATGCAAATCAAAATTACTCTAAGATTTCATCTCACCCTAGTCAGAATGGCAATCATCAAGAATACAGGCAACAACAAATGTTGGTGAGGAGGTGGGGAAAAAAGTACACTCATATATTGCTGGTAGGACTGCAAAATGGTACAACCAAATGGAAAGTTGAATGGAGATTCCTCAGAAAACTTGAAGTGGAACCACCATTTTTGCCTATTTTTTTGATGTGTGCTATTCTTTCTCAAATCTAGGTCTTCAGGCATGTTCTTTTGGTGACTGGACTACCTTCAGGTCTCAAGTTTGTCTAAAATCTTTCCCAGCTCAATTTCTGCCTGGATTTGGTGCCTTTCCTCTGAACCTTCACAGGGTATACAATGCCTTTCTCTTGATACTGAGCATTCATTCCACACATGTTTGTTCCATCCTTCTGCACTCCAAGAACTGCGCTAACCTCTGGGCATACCACAGGTATCAAGTCACAATTTCTGCCCTCAAGGTGCTTATATGGTAGGGGAAGAGATACAAGAGCACAAAAGCATTTGAAACACAAGTAGCTGGAGGCAGTCATAGAGGTAGAAAGAAAGATGTGAAGATGAGAGAGGTTGATTTCCTGCAGCTGCATTTAACAGAACGGCAAGAAGAAGCCTTCTCAGAAGTTAATGGACTGTGTATAAAATGACTTATGCGAGAGGAAAAGAATTAGTGTAAAAATGATTTTTATAGTTTATAGATGAGGTGTCCCCCAAGAAGCCCATGTGATAGACAATACAGCAATGTTCAGAGATGAAATGATTATATTATATGATTATATTATTAGAGCTGAAGCCTAATCAATGGATTAATATATTTGACAGATTAATAATTTGCAAGGACTTCTGTACTGAGTGGTGACTGTAGGAAGGTAGGAAGTTCTTGGAGGAAGCTTGCCCTTAGGAGTGACTTATTGTCCCCTGTCTCTTTTCTCTCTCCCCACTTCCTGGCTGCCATGAGTGGCCAAATTTTCTCTGCCATGCCCTCCCACCATGATTTTCTGCCTTGCCTTGGGCCCAGAGCTATGCAGTGGGCCAACTATGGACTGAACCTTTAAAACCATGAGTCAAAATAAACTCCTCTAAAATGTTCTTGTCAGGTATTTTGATCACAGTGTTAGAAAGTTGAGTAACACAATAATGTTGGTTAAACTGGTCAAATAGCTTCATGTGTTACTTCTAAGGATATATCTATTGCTAAGGAGAGAAAGATAGACCTGAGACAGCCTTTCTTAACAGAATCAAGGGAAGAGTCTACACACATTCATAACAGGTTAGACAACAGAACCAGGGTATAGCCTAGCTAGCAACTGGAAAGGAGGAGAGTTATTAATGACCTTCTTCAATTTGTTAACAACTCACTGCAGAACATGGTCCAATCTTCTTTGGATGAGATTTTTAAATATGCAAGTATTTAGTTGACAAATAGAGATGTGGAGAGAAAGTCCCTTTCCTGATACATATCTTCCTATCTCCTTTACTCCATAAGAATTGGGTAGCTAATCACTTGACATCCACAAAATAGTTTGCCATTTAGCCTCTAGTTCAAGGTCTCAGAAGGAAGTTGAGGCAATAAGAGAGACAGGGGATGGAGCCAGTGATGTGTTCTTGTATTTGTCCATATGCTGGTATGAAATGAAAAGAACCATCAAAATAAATAATCAACAATGGCAGATTGGAGCTCTTACTGGGAATATCAGCAAGCTGAAGACTAGCATTTGAGCTCATAGCTCTTACTGCCTGGACCATTTACTTACACTGCTGTGACATCTCTTTACCTAGTTAATGTTGTGTGTCCCTTTAAAGTTTTCAAAAGAGTAGTAACTTCATTAATTTGAAGTTCTTTTTGTGTCTAGAAAAATCCAATCAACAACTGAGGTGACCAGTTAGTATCTATTAATTGAATGAATGAAAGAGGGGGAAAAATACTGGAAGTGAAAAAGAGAGAAAAACAAGAACTAAATTTTCTTTCCATGAAATGGACTTTCAATTAAATATATTTCTAACTTCTGATTCATGAAAAGTGAAATCCAAATTGTACTAGTTTCAAGGATTCATTATTTGAAATGAAAGAAACTAATTTACATTTATTATAATGTAGGATTGTACATTTTTAAAGCAAAATCATGTCTCATGAAGAAGAAGTTGAAAAAGATGCAAACTATATGAATGTCGACTTTTGGTTTATTCATCACCATTTTTTTGGTTAATTAATTCATAAAAGAACCATCATTAGTTATATAATAGGTTTTAATTCTCACTTCTAAGTAAAATGTATACCGTAAGAGGAAAAGAAGGAAGTGTGAAATAGTAGGAGGAGGTGTGAAATAATAGGAGGGAAAAAAATACAATTATAAATATAAAAGAGAAAAATAATACACTTCTCACTTTACCCCCAGAGTTTCCTAGGAAGCAGAGCTGTTAGGTAAAATTGGGAACACTCATTCATTACTCACTGATCATAGTTATCACAGTAAAAGAAGAGGGGAGCATGCTAGCTTAAATAGGGGGAGTCTTCAACAAAGTGAGCTCAAGGGTCAGACAGGTAGGGTCACCTCTGTGGGCTCCTTAATTTCCAATCTGAGTTTGATCAGTAGATTAAGATGCACATTCTTGACTACATTCTCATTACCCAAGAAAGAGAAAAGAACACAATCTTCAGCAGAGGAAGGACTGAGGGGTTTTACAGAGGGCAGTTTTGCTTCTGAAATAATGAAAATTTCCTAGAACCTCTTTTCATGAATTTTTGGTATAACAACTCTTTCTGAAGTCACTTGGGGGAGGTGAAGGGAAAATAAACTCTTTGTAATGATACTAATGTGGTCACATGGGTACACATGGTTTAATGGTCATTTTTTCTCTCTCTCCTTTATGTAGACAAGATGCTTACAACCTACAACCTTAGAAATTATCAGAGTATTATGTAAATGTCAAAAAGAGTGAAAAGAACTAATAGTGATAAATGCATGATGAACCCTTTTACATGAACTCCTTACTAGAAATCCATCCCGCAAATTATACAGGGCATGTGTTGTTCTCAATAATAAGAATTCATCCATTCATTTAAGAAATATTTATAAAGTAACTATAATTTGTCAGATACTCTGTGGCTTTCTCCAGATCCAAAGATTAATAAGACAGGATCCTTAAGAAGCTCGCAGCCTAGAGGGGAGAACACATTTTCCTAGTAAATACTTAGTATTTGGTGTAATATATGCTATAATGAAAGCATGTGCTCTTTGATATAATAGTTTGTTTCCAGGAAGATCTGAGAGAGACATCAAAGAGAAGGAAATTCTGGAACAGAATTTTAAAGAATGAATAGGAATTTTTCAGATAGAAAAGAGTTGAGGAAGAAGAAGGTATCATAAGAAAAAAAAAAAAGCCTGGTGCATTAAAAAGGGTGTGGTCTATTGGGAGATGGGAGTCCTCAGCATTGCTGGGTGCAAGTGTGATTGGAGATGCTGGTGAGAGGAAGAGGCATGAAGCCTGGAAAGCAGCACTGGTCATGTCCAGACAATCCAGGCCCTTCTTACAGGAAGGAGAGTGGGTACCATCCAAGGTTAAAGCAGGGAGTTGATATACAGAGATTTAGGCTTTGGCAAGATTATGCCAACATGGCTTGCCAAAGTCTAAATTTCTGTGGAGTAGAAGAATATTGGGTAGGCCAAAGAGTAGGGGTGGAGCATATGACTAAAGGAGGAGTCCAGTTAATTGGCTACCTCTGTGCCTTAGGAACACACATTATGTCTTGTGCCAAAAGGCTGATTTGAGAAAAACTTAGGAGACACATTCAGTAGGACAGGGTGATTGCTAGGCCACATGGAGAATGGGAGAGGAAAGGATCTCAACTTTCACCCTTCCATATTGGGAAATGACCTTTGCCTCAATGGCAATAATGAGTTTGTAAGAGATGGGGCTATAATGACTTCTTTCAGCCCAGTCACCAAAAGAAAATCACAGGACCTGACAAGAAAGTTATCAACAAGGACCCTGCAGATGGGGAAGGATAAATTAAAACAGCCTGAGAACCAGTAACAAATAAAGAATACCAAATACCAAAACAGGGTACAGAGTGTTAGAAGAAATGTGAATTATGTTTTTGCATACTGAGAATAAGTTCACATGCAACTTTTGCAACCTCAAGTTACTGCATGACCCATCCTTAATCCAACTCTATCCAACATATTTCTATTATACATGATATATGAGAAGTTTTAAAGGTAGAAGCTTAAACTAATTGTATCTTATATTTGCATAACTTTCTGAAAATTACAAACTGCTTATTCCTGTAACCCTGAGAGGAAGTACAGAGGCATTATTATTCTCAAGCTATCACGGAAGATCTTGAGACTCACTCAAGCAGGTAAGGTGGCTGTCCAAAAACAAAGAATTATTTTCTGGCATAGAAGGACATTGGATCCTTTTTTCCCCCTGTTTTAGTATTTTTTAATATTTTTTTTTACTGGTGCACTATAATGATACATGATAGTGAAACTCACTGTTACAAGTTTATACATGTACACAATATAACAATATAATTTGGTCAATTTGTTCCCCAGCATCCCCCCTTTTCCTCCTGTCCTCCATCACTCTGGTCCTTAGTACCCTGCTCTACTGGTCTTTCTTCTATTTTCATGAGATTATAGACAGTGTTTTTCCCCCTTTTTTTCCTCTCTCCTTCCACATGTGAGAGAAAACATATGACTGTTGACTTTCTGAGTTTGGCTTATTTCACTGAACATAATGCTCTCAAGTTCCTTCCATTTTCCTACAAATAACATAATTTCATTCTTCTTTATGGTAGAATAAAACTCCATTGTGTAGATATATCTTATTTTCTGTATCCATTCATTCATGGATGGATACCTAGTCAGGTTCCATAATTTGGCTATTGTGATATTTGTGCTTGTTGTTTTTGATTTTTAAATTCCCAGGCTAACATGGATTCCAGTTACCAGTAATTTTATTCCACAGGCTTCTGCTCAGCACACATTACATTTTCTGAAATTGGTAAACTGAAAAGACATTGATAGGACTGGGTGAATAGCAGACAACAAGGAGAATGGAGAAGACTCACAGGTCTCTCAAATTTCACTGGGGAATTCCTCTGCATGTGATTTCTTAATGGACACCTCCTATTTTAAAACATGGTTATACTAAAAATAATCATGGAGATTAAAACAATTCCCAGTGACAAGGTTTAGGTAAACACATAAACACATCAACTCACACAATGATTTGCACTCTCACAATTTAAATCTGCAGAAGCTGGGCAATGTTTTTAAGAAATGTCTGGCTCGGCTTTGCTTTAGCTCCACTTTAGCAAACACTTGAAGACTCATAGACTGTGTTTAATACAGTGAGATTGTCCCTACATTTTATATCTCTCCTTTTGCTCCAGGTGGATGACAAGAAAATTCTGGGTTCAGCAATAACCAACTGCTGCAATCCCTGAAGTTAATAACTCCAATGAAGGCCGTCTCCAGATCCTTTTCCCCTTTAATTGATTTATTGGTGGCACATAAATGCCCACTTCCATTTCATATGAGAGGAAGGACTCTCATATGACTTTCTCAGATTTACATTCTAGTCCTAATCTTTGGCAATATAATAAAAAAATTATTCAGAACTCTTTCCTGAGGCAAAGTATAATTGCATTTGCTTTTACCTCCTCGTCCTTTATCTACATGAGCCCTGACAGTAGGAAAATGGTGCTACTAAAATAAATGCTTATAATGAGTTTCTGACTTAAGTCTTTTACTTTGAACATCATCTTATACTCTTGGAACTAGGGTCTTTTTATTGACTGATTGATTGATGGTTGATTTAGCAGGGGCATAGCTGACTTAGTGACTTTAGTGTAATGATCAGCTAGATGGGTTATGGATTATAAGGGATTTGGTCTTGTCTCTAAAGTATTCAGCATAGTTGTTCTTAGCTGTGACTGTCCATCATACAAACCTGAGACCTTATACAAAATGCGAATATCTAGACCTACTGAATCTGGAGTCACAGCTGAACACTCATACTTTTCAACTGCACCCTAGATGTATCTGATACACAGCTAGGGTTGAACTAGAAGTATGATGCTAGTTGAGTTTAACTTTGAACTTAATTGTCCAACCTTAGGTTGAAACCCTTATGTTGCTTTGTACTATGTTTCTGTAGTTTATAAGATTCACTTAAAAATGGTCTTTGGGCCAAGGGGGAAGACAATTAATTCTTTTGGGAAATCTAAATATATACATATAGTGACAAAGGTACCTAACAAGGCACCCATTAAAAAAAACAAACAGAAAATGCCATTAAAAAGTGATAAAACCATTTTTATTCTGGAAAGAACTACTCAACTGCTCTTTCAAGACAGGTAGGAACCTCTTTGGCTGAGGTAAGGGTGTACAAGATGCTAAAGAACATTTGGTTTTGTTTACTTTTTATGTGGCCTGGGGAGAAGCTAAGACTCCTTTTCAATAGCCTGTATCAATCATGCCTCCCCCTTGTTGTTAGCAAAGACTGAAGACTGAGGCTGGGAGCAAATGGGCATAGGTCAGAAGATCCTTTTGGAAGGATGATAATTAAAACTTAGATGATCAGGTGAGATTTAGAGTTGTTAAAATGTCTCCGAAGAAGTGAAGAGTCCTGTCTAAGACTGATCTCATGGGTCCCTAAGAGGAGATGTGGACAGGAGGAGGCTGCCTGTCCTGGTGCCTTGAGCACTGCATTAGGACCTCGGGCTTTTCCAGACAAGCCCATGTTAACCCATAGGATGTGTCTTGGGACAGTGGCTTTGGGCATGTGTGCATCTGCATTTTCATAATATTACACGTATGGCCCACTTTGTCATGGTGGAGCCACAGCTGAACCTAACACTGGAGGGTCAGAATTCCTTGTCCTCCTCCTGGGACTGCTTAATTGTTAACCTCTGAGGGCAGGTGCTAGGAAATGACTGCTTTCCAATGGCTGGCATGAGATATTGCTGTTCTTGATTTACCGTAAGATGTTACTATTCATAAAAATAGGTCTCTTTTTCTTAGAGATCTAATAAATGAAAAAAAAAAGTTAAATTCCTCCCCCCCCCACTAATAATCACGAAACTTTTTCTTTAACTTTGCAACAAGTCAACTCCAAATTTTGTAATTGAATTTTTGAACTCTACTCATCTCATTATAGTAGGAATATATTCCATTTATACATAAGCACTGATATACATAAAATAACTTAGAGAACTTTAAGAACTGTAATTTCAATTTTTTTCAAGTGATTGGGCTTAATTAAACTTTCCAGTGAAAGACTGCTGTGGTACAGGATGTGCTTAGGTGCTTAATTGATACAATCCTGTCTATAATTTCTTTTAAGATTTGGACCTTTTAATGATCTGATAAAAGGTTTGGATTCTCATAGATAAAGGAACCATGGTTCCTTACCTGGGCTGGTTTAGGGGAAGAAAGCCAGGATTTAATGAGAATTAAAAGCAGTTTTATTTTCTGTTAGTGAAATGGGAGCAGCCAAGTGTAGCAGACACAACCTACAAAGCACCTGTCCCTGGGAGAGAGTGAGAAGGATGTTGGTGGCCTGACAAAGCCAAGAGGGAGCACTGCTGGGCTCCTCACGTGGGAGGGACCAGGGTGCTTGGGCATACAGTCACGTGTCAGGCAGAAACTCGCATCTAGAAAATCCAAAGACATGACTGGCATGACTGCTGGAACTTCAAGGATGCTAAGCCGCCTTTTGTTTTGGAAAATCTTAGAAAGCTTAGTCGAAAGAAACTGATGCTCCCTTGTCCAGTTCTAATGTGCTGAGAAAACAAAACAAAACAAAACAAAACAAAAAACAGGCTGCTACTGACTACCAGCGAATGATTACCTGGACATCTGAAAGCAGATTTGGGGAAAGGAAGTAGGAATAAAAGTGCAGGGCATGTCAGTGGGGGCCAGGGAGGTGTATGTGTGTTGAATTTCCCATTCTTTTATAGGGGAGAGTTTTGATGAGTTTGGAGAGATGTGATAGGGAGGGGCAGGAAAGTATATTGTATTTTTGGAAACAGGACAAGAAAGTCAGGCTTCTTCTGAAAGAGGAAGAAATGATAATGATACTTACAGGCACTATGTAGGGCTTTTATCCTTATGTTCTTAAAAGAGCACCACTATATTGGTTTTATTAGTATATTTCACCTTGTAAAAATCAAGGTCCAGAAGACTAAGCAGTTGCCCAAGTAGATAATTTATGGCTTGACCCAGCTATTGCTCTCTTCGGTCTATACCCAAAGGACTTAAAAATGCATACTACATGGACTCAGCACATCAATGTTTATAGTAGCGCAATTCGCAATAGTTAAACTGTGGAACCAAACTAGATGCCCTTCAATGGACAAATGGATAAAAAACTGTGGCACATATACATAATGGAATATTATTCAGCAAAAAAAGAGAATAAAACCATGGCATTAGCAGGTAAATGGGTGGAGTTAGAGAAGATAATGCTAAGTGAAGTTAGCCAATCCCAAAAAACCAAATGCCAAATGTTTTCTTTGATTTAAGGAGGCTGATTCATAGTGGGATAGGGAGCAGGAGCATGGGAGGAATAGACAAACTCTAGATAGGGCAGAGGGGTTGGAAGGGAAGGGAGGGGCATGGGGTTATTAATGATGATGGAACGTGATGATCATTATTATCCAAAGTACATGTATGAAGACACTAATTGGTGTGAGTATACTATGTATACAACCAGAGATATAAAAAATGGTTCTCAATATGTGTAATAAGAATTGTAATGCATTCTTCTGTCATATATATTAAAAAAATCTCTAACTTAAAAAAATGATATTGTGTCAACCTAAAACTAAAAAATAAATATTAAAAAAAAAACAACTAGACATGTCTGTCATGTCTGTCTACATAGTCCATCTGGCTTCTTCAAAAAGACCAAAATGAGGCTGGGGAGTATCTCAGTGGTAGAGCAGTATGCCTATCATGTGCAAAGCCTTGGGGTCAATCCCCAATACCAAGGGAAAGAAATACTCACAAATAAATGCAATTCTTAAAACCCTTAAAAAAAGAAAGAAAGACCAAAATGGAATAATGGAATGGATAGAATGTTATGACATAAGACTCAAACAATTTTTGTGTTTTTTCATGAATATATTGATTGAAGGATGTTGCCTACACTAATATGTTAATGGATGCCAGGAAAGGTTGGTAGGATACAATTTGTGGGTTGAACCATGTCCCATATTCGCTAAGTTAAGAGACCTCGAGCTACAGCTCAGGATAGCTAAACTATGGAACCAACCTAAGTGTCCTTCAACAGATGAATGGATAAAGAAAATGTGACAGATATACACAATGGAATATTATTCAGCCTTAAAGAAGAATAAAAAGATGGCATTTTTCAGTATATGGATAAAACTGGAGAATACCATGCTAAGCTAAATAAGCCAATTGAAAAAAAAAAACAAAAAACAAAAAACCAAAGACCAAATGTTTTCTCTCATATGTGAATGCTGATTCACAATAAAGAGGCAGGAGGCTAGGGAAGAACAGAGTTACTTTGGATTAGGCAGAAGAGAGTGAAGGGTGGGGAGGGGAAGGAGTAGAGGGATAGGAAGGATATTGGAATGAATCAGACATTATTACCCTATGTGCATATATGACTACACAATCCGTGTGCTTATACATCATGAACAAGCAGAAGAATGAGAAGTAATATTCCATTAATGTATGATGTGTCAAAGTGCATTCTACTGTCATGTATAACTAATTAGAACAAAAAAATAGAGAGAGAAAGAGAGAGAAATCTGTGAGCCATAAGGTGTCTTTCTTCTCTACCTCCCCCGCCACTTAATTTTCTTCCACTTCTTTTCTTCTTTTCATTTTATTCTCTTATTCTCTGATTTGAAGTTCTTTTTCTTTTTTTTTTCTCCCTTTGCTTACTTTAGTTTTATGTGTCTGAGGGAATGGAACGCAAATCAACAAACTAGACGGTCCTCACCTTGAGGAAAAAAAGTCAAGTAGAGTGGGAAGAGAAATATCACGTGGGGTCCAGGGGAGTCATGTTGTCCATGATCAATGGCATGAAGATCATCATGGTTCTTTACACCACCTTATACTCAGAGCAAAGGGCTCCTAGGCATGAGGACTCCAGTGGGAATGGGGATAGAGGGGTGGTCACTTATTTGGGGTGATTTTGATGAAACGAGAATATCTCTTTACCATGAAATCTCTCTGCAATTTCCTGTGTGTCCTTGAGATTTATCTTAAAATTTCACCACCCGAAGTTTATTTGATGCCCTAAGATATACAAACATTCTTGGGAAAATCAGAACGTTCCATTTAGGGCAATTAATTTAGTTGCTTTCTTCTTAATTCTTGGCTGAGCTAAACACAGTGGCAGGATTGCAATTTTGATTCACTGGGAAAAGGAAATCGTCATGGCTCCAGTGTGCTTGTTAGGGGAGTTCAGGTCTGGGTGACACCCTCCAGAAGCCACGTGGGGAAGCTGTCTTGTGAGATAAAGATGATGGAAGGACAGATGGCAGATGAGGGATAAGATAGAGCGTAGAGGATATCAAAATGTCCATCACTATGTATTTACAGATTCAGAACCAATTACAAAACATAGGAAGAGCACGTTTCCACATTCTGCACAAGAAGGGTAAGAAAAGACAATAGGTGTGTCTTTTTTTAAAAAAAAATTAATTCTTCTTTTCCCTACTGATTATATGTTCTTGAAAATTTATTTGGGCCAGAACAAATATTTTTAAAGGGTAAGTCTCAGCAATTCTAGACTAGAGACAAAGTTACCTTTTTTTTTTTTAACATGCATTTAAAATGAGGATGTGCAGGAACCTACATTTAACCATGTTTCAATCTAGTAAATCAGTAAACTATTATAGAAAAATCTACTTAAATATTAATCTTATTTTATTTTTCCTTTCCCCATTTAACTTCTCTCTGTGGTAGATATCTAAGGCTGATATAATATAAAACAATTAAAAGAAACACCAGTGACATGGCAGGGACACTAATGATGGCCATCTCCTCAAAGCACAGCCAAGCCTAGGGGTTAATGATTGCAGATGCCAAAATTAAATAGGCCACATGGAAAAGAAACAGGCAGAGGGTCTGTGCAGCCAAACGTTATGGCTGCAAGATCTCCAGCAGTCAACAGTGGCATTTTGCACACTCTGGTCCTTTGCCCTAGACCAGGGTTGACGGGCACGACAGGAGTGCGGAATGGAAAGAGAAGAAACAGAGGCCGCCCTTATTGCTTGCTTTTGGATCTGTTCCTCTGAAGTATAAGGCCCTCAGTTATGTTCCTTCCATTGAAGGGAATTTTGTCTGGAACCAGAAGAAGACTGGGAGAAATCTGTTTGTTGTGAGAACCATGGCTCTAAGTTGGCGGTTGCCAAGAATTTGAGTGGGAAAGAATAGCTGGTGGGAACGCGCCTTCCTTTTTAGTCTTGGATCATCCAGGGCCCCTGAGTCATCCCGGGGAGGCCCAGGCAGGGATGCCTGGGTTAAATGGTGGGAAGGGACTCGGAGGTGACTTTTGGGAGTGTAAATGAAGCGCTTGCTATGTGAGAAGAGGTTGAGCACTAGTCATTTAACAAGAATTATTTTATTTTTTATCCTAACGTGTCAATACGTCATATTAGATTACTGTATTTTATAGATGAGAAAATGAAGGCTGATGATAGATAGAACAGAGCCCCCACCCTCAGAGAGGCCCACGTCCTGATTCCCAAGATCTGTGAATATGTTACTTTCCATGGCAAAAAGGACTCTTTACTACACGTGTGCTGAAGTTAAGGATTTGGGGATGAGGAGGTCATCTTTTAATTACATCCCTGGGCCCAGTATAATCACAAGTGTAATCACAAGTGTCCTCACAGGGAAAGGGAGAGTCTTCACAGATAGGAAAGAGGAAAGGCCCCCACACCAGGGAAGGCAGGTAGTTTTCCAGAAACTGAAAAAGCAAACAGATTCCCTCTAGCATTTCCAGAAGGAAAGTAGCCCTGCCGACACCCTACTTTTAGATCTATTTTGGACTTCTGGATCTAGAGAACTGTAATACGGTTGTGTTGTTTGGAATCATTAAATCTGTGGTAATTTGTCACAGCAACAATGGGAAACTAAGACAGTTGAGAAGGGTTAAGAAATTTTCAGAATATTGTAGCTATCATCCTATGCCGAACTTCCTCCCATTCAGATGTAATCACAAGATTGCACAATATATTTAAATATTAAGTAGCTCTGGTTACTTAATGAACATAATCGAATGTTATAGAAATATATATGATTAAAAATCTCAATTATTAAAATATTGACTGCTGTAAAGACCATGATAGAAAAATCAGTAAAATCCTAAGCTAACACATCAAAGGCCATCTGAATGGGAGGAAGCTCAGCAGACGATAGCTACAATATTCTGAAACAGAAGAGCGACTAGCTAACCAAAGCGTGTGGAAATGAAGATCATATTACTGGGAACTTTATGATCCCCAAAAGCCAGCACCATAATGAATTGTATTAACCCAATTAAAATACCACCTCTTTTTATTATGCTATGTTATTCTCACCATAATATGAAGAACAGAGTGATATACAATACAATTATGTAGAAAATGGACCTATCCAGAGACCCAGAAAATGAAGCTAATTTCTGAATGATAATTTCCCCAACTCAGAGCTTGTAAGTGGAACAAATAAAAACACACATACATGTTGTGCTTCTCTGATTCATAAGGCTCATACGTCAAACCACTCCATAGACACACCATGAGAAATAGTCACAAGGATTGCAAAACAGAACTGTAGCATCTGTAGTCAAATGGCATCAACACCACTGTGAACACACTTTTGAGAACTGGAAGAGCATGCTGGCGATGCATGAATAGGCGTGCACTCTATGAATCAGCCAATAGTGAAGTGTTCCAGATTCGTGCTTCAGTGTGTGCATTTATGGGAACAAGCATCCCTGGACCTGGTGAGAACACAGCGCAGGCTAATGAGCGGGAGGCTCAGTGTCCTGGACTGAACAAGCAGTCCTTTTTTAACAAAGCCTTTTGCCAAAGGGTACTCAAGTCATTTCCTGAGGGTGCTGGGCACACAGACAAGCAGCCGCCATTTCACTGTCATTCAATGCACCGAGGCAGCTATGCATTTAATAGCACCTTAGTGACTTCAAAGACTTAATGAGTCTAAACTACTACCTGGAAATGATTAGGCACCGTGAAAAAGAACTATTGAAAAATTGTTCTTTGAAAGCTGCAAAAAAAAAAAAAAAAACTGTTGAAAGGGATTGTGGGACTTAAGACATTTCCAATAGTATTCTTTGAACTCACATAGTGTAGAAATCAATCTCAGAGATGCTCCCTTCTAGCTGTGAGTTGTCACCTTATGAGCCTTATAGCATGGATGGCTCCTCTCTTGAATCAGACCACTTCCAATAAAAGCCAGAACCTCCATAATATTTCAGGGACAAAGAAGAATGGTGTCCAAATGAAGGATCACAACAAGAAATTCCTCATCATTTCTTTCCCATTAGTAACAGGGGTCTAAGCTACTGTTTCCCAACTTCGCACTGTCACTTGGTGAGAACAATGAAAATTCAGAAGTAAAGAGATAGGACTAAGACAAAGCCAACACCAGAATCTATATTTCTTGGACTCTATCTAGAGAAGTTTTTTCTCTCCTTTGATTTAGAGATTTATTTCTTTGAGGCAGTTCCTCAAGTGTAAAAACTCTCAGAATACCTATAAAGACAAGAATATGTGATATCAGGAACGGGGATGGTTCCTGATGGTTCCTGAAATGAGAATCTTGGAGTGTGCAAGCAGTTGTTATAATCACTAAGGTCCACAGAAGACCTTTCAAGCAAGCAAGTAATCATCCTGTAATACCATCTGCCTGAAAAATGTTTAAACTCAAGTGATGGTTCTCTGAGGTCCATTAATAGTCTGCAAAGGAACCAAACTAACAAGACCTTGGGATGACAGAGCTTTTACAAGTTTGATGTGCTTTTGTTCATCCAAACTTTAGGATTAAACCAATATTTCATGAAGATACACTGGGAAACGGTGTTTAATAGTGAAGAATACCAAGACAGCTGGACTGCTCATCTCTAAATAAATAAATAACAAAAACTGATGGTCACTTTTTGTTTTAAATGTCACTTCAAGTGTGACAAATGGGTTTAAATATAGAGCCTGTTTCTATCCTAATGGCACAGAAGCAGAGTTCAGTGTTTTTTTTTTTCTTTTTAGTTTAAAAAGTTCAAGATAATTATGTAGTCAAAACTCTTCAGGAATTACTTGCAAAATGATCTCAGAAATTTTCACCAGGCAGGGCATTCTGTATTAATCCTCCGCTAATGTGCCGCTTCCAGTTCTGGGCTCTCACAGGACTTTCCCCTGACTGTTAACTACGCACAAAACTCTAGGTATAGAGGGGTCTAAGAAAGGGCATTCCTGGTGTTCTGGCATTTCCAACTGTCATGCTCTCTCTTCCATCAGACACACTGAACCCTCCCACATCCAAGGGGAGAAGTTGTCAGGTTGGAACCCCAAGTAGAAAGAGTGTGAAGAGACCCAGGTGCAGTGGGAAGGAACAGGGCGAAGCAGTTCAAAGGACAGTGACTCCCCCAAACAGGCTTCAAAAAGGTGTCCAGACTCAGCATGCACTTGGTAATCTAGATTTTTAGTAAACTTGGCTTTCAATTGCAAACCAACAACAGTAAAGTGAGCACCTTTGGTTTACACACAGTAAATATACTGTGTTGTTCAATTTCCAAGGTCCCGGGATACTCCCCTCACTAGCAGGATGGCACAGTGTGTGCCTTTCTTGGTTTAGATGTTGCACTTCTATCATTGCAGCTTATATTACAGGAGCTCATGTAATAGTAGCGGTGCCTGTTGTTTCTAATGGCCTCCATGGTCAATGAAGGCGATTTTTGGAGAATAGCAAATTAAAGCAGGATGGACTTCCCACTGCCTTTATTATTTAAGGTCCAAAATCCTTAAAGTGGCTTTGGAGGTCCTGAGCCATCTGGCTCCTAGGTTTATTCAAGGTCCGTGCATCTGTTCACATACTGTGCTGTAGTCGCACATGCCCCCGGGGCTTTCCTGTTGCTAATTCCTTTGCCAGAAATATTCTTTTCCCTTCTCAACCCTGAACCTGGCCAGTACCAGTTAGCATCTTTACTCCAGGGCAGCTTTTGCCAATTTCTCTGTTACACTCCAGTATTCTACTTACATAATGCCCCCAGAGATCCCTTTCATGACAGTTATCACAATTGCCGTCATGAAATATTTTATGAAATTGTGTGTGTCTGGATCCCTCACAGGACTATCAGTTTCACACGGGCATGCGCTGTCTCAGTGATGCTCACCAGCATCTCGGATGCCTGAAAGAATAAAGGTAAGAGCACTACATGGGCTACAGGTTGGCTGAGTGGCTTACACGTCACAGAGGAGGCAAGAAGGAACATGAGCAGATTTCTGTGCCCAGAAGTTAATGATGATTAAATTAATTGAATTCAGGAATTTTAATCCAACTATAAATACTCAGGATGAATCAGAGATGGAGAGACCAAACCTTAAAAGATTTGACCTGGACAGACTAGTAGTGAGAACTGAGAACTAGCAATTCCCAGGACCTGAGAGCCATCTCCGTCTAAGAGCCCTTGGTTGTCTACACTGCAAGAGGACATTACATAGATGATTCAGTTGGAGCTAAGAGAAACTACTTACAAAGAAAATGAGAAGAATCATTCACTTTCATTGTTATGGCTTTAAAGATATTTTTAAGAGATGGGAAATGTGGTAAAAGAAGACCATCTTAAGAGAAACAATTAAGATTTCTATTAAGTAAGTGAGGTTTCACCATCCTTCTGCAAAATAATTTCGAATACACATGTATTTTTAAATTTTAAACCATATGTTGTTTGCGGATGTGGATTTAGATAATAGCCTTCACAGGTGTAACTTGACTCAATTTCTTTAATAAATGTTCGCTAGCTCTCTCTCTTTGATGATTAAGATAGCTTTTCATGTACATCAAAAATAGTCCTGTTTCAGATCAGCCCCAAGTGGTTAATTTTCAAAGAAGCCAAATATATGGATATTTTCAAAGAAGCCAAATGCCCTTAGAATATGAGTACTTTCACACTGTACAGCTGTTTAAAAACGAAAACAAATTAACTTTTACTCCTTCCCAATTTTGAACGGAGCGACTTTGTAAGCCAGAGAAGCGAGAAGTGTTGCCCTGCAGTATCTTATGCCCTTTCTGACAAAACTGAGGATGTTCAGCAAAGGAGGAAGATCAAAGTGTATGAGAAGTAAGTACAGAGGCATTCCCCAGATTCTGTCATTCCTAGCACGAGAAAGAAACATTTTTCAAAATTTTACAGATTCACTACTGAATTTCCATCTCTATTTTTAAACAGAACCTATTCTCAAGTGACATGGTAGATTCACACTGTTTTGGGCCCAAATGTACTATGAATATTTCGTGAAAGTTCATAAAATCATTCTTATTACAAATGCATCCTTTTGAATAGCTCAAGAGCAAGTGGGCAATATCTTCTCATTCCAATAAATTCAAGGCCTCTAAATGCAGGCTTAAATTTCAGAATGTGAGGATTTTTACCTTTATAATGCTGACTCCATCTTCTGTCTACTCTAGGGGTGTTAGAACACCTGGAATTTGATTTTTCCTCCTATTTGTGGCTCCATTTTAAGATCCATGACACAATGGTCATGGAAACCCATTACGTTCTACATTTGGTGACAATGGCTCGCTTGCTATGATATCAATGGGAAATAGACATCCTAATATTTTTCTGGGTAGATTTATTCATATTAATTATGACTTATATATAATTCATTTGAAAAGACTCTCCCACAGATTTTAGAAATGAAATCTCCAACCAAGGGAGACAAGTGACAAGTAGCATATGCCCACATAGGAGTCTCCACAGCATGTGAATACTTGCTAGGGACAGTGACATTTCAGAGTTTATAGTGCGGTGTTGTTCTCTTGTAATTATAACTTTTAGCAGTGTTAGCCAATTGGAAAGCACAACTACAAGCTACAGTAATTAGTCACCAGTGTTGTCCAATTCTGTGACACACATGTCCCCTAGGTATATTCACTGTACATTTAAGTTCCGTGTATTGAATACCATTTTCCCATTGGCTTCAATTCTTAAATTAGAATTAAACTCCAAAGGTACAGGGAATAGTGCCTTCTGGGCCAGAGATCCTGCGTGAGGTAACAAAAGAAAGAGCTAAAGGTTCAGATGTGGTTGGCATTTCATGCACTTTTGGTGGTCCTGTGTAAACAGAGAACCTTAAAACCCAGATCCAGAGAGAGCTGCCTCTTCTGGCTGGTCAATGGATGACACTGTGTTGCGATGTGACATAAGGCATTGAGATAGTGTATTGAATTTCCAAGAGTCATACCAATGAGTCATAATAATAATACAAGAAAACCAACAGAAAAAGTTCAACTTTACAATGTGTCTTTGTGTTCTTCTTGGTGTCTACCTTTCCTACCCAGAGCACCTAACATATAAAGTCTTAGCAAATTAAAAAAAAATATATACTTTTTAGTGTAAGTATGGCCCAAATATTGAATATGACATATGTTTACTAAAAAATTGCTCATTGTTTATCTGAAACTGAAATTTCACTGGGCATCCTGCATTTTATCGGGTATTCTTACTAACATAGAGCTTTAGACTCTGAAGATATTTATTGGGTGATTTCATTTTCTTTGACTGAGATAATAGAAGACTCTTTACTCCAGATTTCTAATTTTAATTTTTGCCATGAAATCTTTTATTCAGATGAGTTTCTCAACGTGAGCCTAGCAGGAGTTGCTCTGGTAGAAAAAGGAGGGCAGAGTCTAGCCGGTTCAGGCTCCCAGCCTTCCTACTGTTTGAAATCCATTTCTGTAACCCTGAGTTCTTATTTTAGATGAGAGAGAGGATCAGTGAGAAAGGTGGCTGCGAATCCGTGTCTTTGATTTGGATTGTGCTGTCTGGGCACCTGCAGGTGACTGCAGTACAGGAATAAGAAGGTATGTTCCTCAAGTTAATGTACAAGCTTCACTGTGGCACGGAATATATTTTCCTAATTAGAAAATGCTATAATATTAAAGTTAGATTATAAGGTGACTCAACAAGGTCGTTAAAAAACACAAAATACTTGCCACAGAAAAACATTAGGGAAAAAAGCCTCAACTATTTAAAAAAAATTTTTTTTAAATTATGGGTAAAATAGGCTTTCTTGGGATAATCTGAAAACCTAATGGTCATGATTTGGGTTAAAGAGACAATGCTGGGGCTGGCAAACAAATATTATCTTTTTCTCAGCTTCATTGATACTGATAAACCTAACATAGGGAGCAGACTAAGGGGGTGGTAAGAGGAAAAAATGCTTAGAAATATGAAGTAAATAAAGAAATTATTAAGGCCCTGTAAATCTTTCCCAAACTCTTAAGAACTGACAACATTCCAAAAACATCCTAAATGACTTCACCTTCATTTGTCTGTCCTGCCATTTCTCTATATAAAGTTACAACTCTAAACAAAGAGAAAAATCTTCCACAAGTAATACCTGCCCATTTCCCTATCCATGTGCCACATGTTAGGAGGCATTGGTGACATACAGTGTTAAACAAAACAGAAATAGTTTCTGCCTCAGGGAAGGGAGCAGTCTTAGTGGTGGTGGTGGGGAGGTGGACAGACATTAAAACATGGTAACAAAGATAATTCATTATAATTGTGACAAATGATATTCAGAGAATTACAGTTACTGCAAACACCAACTATCCACACCAGAGTCATCATCATTAATTATGCACCATGTATCATACATTATATCAAAAGTACCATGCACCCTTTACACCAAAGATTTACACTAATCTTAGAAAATAGCAAGGTTTTTAATACCAATTTTTAAAGATAGAGGAAACCGCCTTTTTTCTATTTATAATCTCATATGTCTTCGGAAGAGACCATCGGAAGACCCTCTGTTTCACTAGCATCTTGATGCATTTGTGTATGAAAGTTGGGAACAAGAACAGAAGAAAGCAAAATTTCTCTTCATAGTAACATATAAAACATTCACATTCCTATGGAATATTACTCAGCAATAAAAGAGAATAAAATCAAGGCATGTGCAAATGGATGGAGTTCGAGAAGATAATGCTAAGTGAAGTTAGCCAAACCCCAAAAACCAAATGCCGGATGTTTTCTTTGATATAAGGAAGCTAATTCATAGTGGGGTAGGGAGGGGGAGCATAGGAGGAATAGACAAACTGTAGATAGGGCAGAGGGGTGGGAGGGAAAGGGAGGGGGCATGGGGTAATTAATGATGATTGAATGTGATGATCATTATTATCCAAAGTACATGTATGAGGACATGAATTGGTATGAGTATATTATGTATACAACCAGAGATATGAAAAATTGAGCTCTATATATGTAATAAGAGTTGTAATGCATTCCACTGCGCTATCTATCTATCTATCTATCTATATATATATATATTCACATTCCTAAGAAGCAAGTTGGAGGCATATATGAGTGAAAAAGAAGATGGAGTTTACTGGAGAGATGAAGGCGGCTGTGAACCTCTCCAATCTCCCTATCCTTGTCAATCACTAACCTTCAGCAATGTTACTAGATACACCATAAATGAGTGCTTTCTTTAGTGGCATGGGAACACAGTTTCATTTGCAATCTAACAATGGGGAGAAAGAAAGCACAACATGCAGAGACATCAGGGCCAGAGGAATAATCGGGTAGGAGACAGTAACCTTAAAAACTCCCAAAAGTTGTGGGAATGGGTTCAAAGCAACTTTGTGTGAATCCTCAAGAGGCTGAGTTATTCAAATGAGGACATGAGACTCAGAGACATCCCAGAGCCAGTTAATGCATGGAAATTATATTTGAATCCAAATCTGAGTCCAGTAGTCTATATTTTCCTACTTTGCTATATTTCCTGAGTTTTTTTTTTTGTTGTTGTTGTTGTTTGTTTGTTTATTGTCAAGAAGTACAAAGGGTCCCCACAACACTTCCTCTTGTCTTGCTCTGGAAGAAATGAGTTCCTGAATGACCAGGATACAGTTGACCATTCTCACCTTAGAGCCCTAGCAATTGCGTTCTGCTTTAATGCTTCAAGTTCAAAGCACTTTACAATCATTTACCTAATATATGGAATTTTACTCCTTCTGAATGAAGAATGAAATACACTGTGCTAAATAAATCCAGAGGCTTTGTCAATGCTTTTAACTCCGCAATCCTCCTCCAGCTGCTCCTCTATGGCATTATCTACCAAGTGCAGCTTTGCCAAGCATGGCCACTCAGCAGGGAGCAAGTACAGAGCTTTGCATTTGGTGGGCTGCAGACAGACTTCAAGTGCAACTTGTGCATCCTGTAGGCTCTGGAAAGAAAACCGGGACATAATGTCCTGGTCAAAGCAAATGCCTACATTTATTTTTGGAATTATTCCTTGGAACTGTGGAGAGATGAGGTGGTTTTTTTTTTTGTTTTGTTTTGTTTTTTTCCAGGCAGAGCCAAGGACAGGAAACAAGAAGGTTAAGGAAACACCAACCTTGAAGCCTTAAAGCTCTCCTGAACTTCTGTAGTGTGTTCTGGAGGTTTAATCACTAGGTTTAGTAAATCCTCAGCAGGTATAAATAACCCGAGGTTCCTTTTAGACTGTCTGCTTTGGCTGGGGAACTGCCAAATCTACAAAGACTATTATTCCTGGGTTGCCATTTATGTTTCTCCACCTTGAATCTCCCATCTTCTGTCTTTTCTTTGTGTCCCAATTTAGACTGTGTTTACTTTTCTATCTTTGTGAATGCCTAGTAGGCTCTTGAAAATACACTGGAGTGCCAAATATGGAATGTGCCAACTTACTTCCAAAAAAGTTTTAAAATTTTAGTGTGAAATTCTTTTTTTAATATATTTAAATCCTCTGCTCAATTTGAATGCATGGAAAGAATCCAACATTTTACCTAATGCACATACTTTGAGGGGTTATTCACTTGGTTAGTTCTTTTCCAAGCAGAGTTCTCCAGGGAGAGGGTAGCAACCTGACACCTAGGTGGTTAATCTGGAAGGTATTAAAACTTGGTTGCCCTCTTGTCATTTCTCACTCATAGAAAAAGAAAAGCTCTATCAGAGGTTTGCCCATGGAGTTAGATTTCAAATCACCTGGCTGCCAGGTACTACCTTCAAGTTCTTGAGCAAATAACTTATTTTTTTTTACCTTCAATTTCTTTATTTAAAAGTGGACATCATAATTTAATACTTTCATGAGGATTGAATGATTTTGTAAAATATTTGTTCTTGTACCTGTTAGATTTTGTCATTGACCTCTGTCTTACTCCCTTTCCAACATTCCCTCTCTTTCTTTTTTATTCTGACTTTTGTTTTTAAAATTTCATGTTTCAAATAATGCTTTGTAAATTTTTGGGCAAAAATATTTGCATTTTAGATAATTCCTAAAAAGAATTATTATGTTAATGGTCATATTCATGTTAAATCAATTAAAAATTTAAAATTTTTAAAGATTAAAAATCTTCTCCAGAAAAATTTGTAGAAATTCTCACTCTACCAATAGTTTACGAAAATACTTACGGAAACCCCTATATAGGCTATATAGGATTTCTCAGGTTGGGAATAATTTCAGCTATTCACTTTCCTGTTATAAGGTATTTGGTTGTTTTCAATTTTTATAGCTGTAAAAAATTCTATAAAAAGATCCTCTGTACATAACCCTTTGTATCCATTTCATATTATTTCTTTAGATGATTTTAAAATAATTTTTTTATCAAAGGGTGTAATTATTTTCAAGCCGTAGATCCATACTGATATGCCAAATTGCTTTTCAGAATTATTACATTAATTTACACTCCTACCAATGAAGAATGAAAATGCTTTCTAACTTCACTAACATTAAATATTACCACTATTAAAAAAGCAAAACGACCCAACAATATATCTAAAAATATTCATTAGATAGTTGTCATAGTGTGATTTCATTTTTAATTTCTTTGATTAAAATGAAGTTAATACTTTCATATAGTTTTTCCTTTCTCTTGGCTGTGAACTACCTAGTTATGTTATTTTCCCATTTTACAAGTGTCTTATTATTTTCCTGCACATTTGCACAAATTCTTTATGTATTAAGGTTAGTGATCTACCATCTGATATATATATGTGTATCAGACATATCCATTTTACAGATCATTTCAATTGTGTTTCATAAGTAATTTTCTGCATCAGGATATTAATCTTTTCTTTGACAGCATCCCATCTATGTGCTGTATGTTCTTCTCCACTCAGGGAGGCAGCACAGAACAGTGGCTTAGTATATAGCCTGTGGCACTGGACCATCCTGAACAGGGATGATAGTGTCCATCTTTTAGGTTAATGAATATAACAGTTTTGATGCCTCTTTATAGGTAGTTCTTACCATTGTCAGCTAGTATACATTGGCTAGCATTTAACCTGTAATGTTATTGATGACATTTTCTGATATGCAGAAATGTTAATGTTGTCAAATGCAACTTCCTTTTCTGCTGTGAATCTAAATTTTTATATTATCAAGCCCTTTTCCTTTCACGAATCATTTCAAATTGAATGTTCTCAGTGGCTTTATTTGTAATATTCAAAAACTGGAAACAACTCCAATGTCCCTCAACAGGTGAGTGTAGAAACAATAAAGTATTAGAATTGATCATAGCATTGATATATACAACGACTTGGAGGAATCCCAAAATAATTATACTAAGTCAAAGAAATCAAACAATAAAGTATGTACTATGCAATTTCATTTAGATACATTCTAGAAAATTCAAACAAATCTCTAGTGACTGAAAGCAGATCTGGGGTTGCCTGGGAGGAGTGGGGAGAAGAATTACCAAAGAGCTGGAGGAGACCTTTGATGATGATAGATATGTTCATGATCCTGACTCTAGAGAAGGTTGAAGGCATATACATTGTATCAAAACATTAAATTTTGCATCTTAAATAGTATAGTTTATTCCCAACTATATCACAACAAGGCTGTTTAAAATTCCTCTATATTATTAATTCTTATAGCTTGCTTTATTATAAATAATTAACTCTAATCTAGGATTTTTTAGTTGTATAAACACTCTTTTCCTTTTTAATATTATTTACTGTATAATAATAATAATCTTCCTTATGAATATGCACAGCTTTCTCTAGCACATCTTAATACACATGCAAGTATTTGTTTGTATTCTAGGTTTTGTCTAGACTAATACCTTCTTTACTTATAGTTCAACTTAATTATAATTATAGCTTTATGAAGTATTGAATAGCTAGCAAGATAAGTTCCTCTTGATTTTAATATTCTTTTCTTGCCTGACCCTAGCCCTAATCAAAAAATTCCAGATTTTGCCCTTATTACCACAAGAGAATATTTAAATGCAAAGGATTATTTTAATACAATTTTGGATATCAAAGGTAATAACCATTGCAATTCATATTTTTTTAATCTTCAGTAAAAGTATAAACAAAATTAAACTCAAACAGCTGCAATACTAGCTTCAGTTGAGCCAAATTAGAAAAGCCTGTTGCTGACAATCATCTGCTCCACCTTCTTTGGCCCAGATTTTAATCACTGAGTCTTACAGAGAATTAGCCAGGGATTAGAATATTTCTGATGTCTCCGGAAGGCAAAAAAGAGAGCTGGACTCAAGGGCAATTCTGGGTAGCAGGGACTGTCAAGAATACAGATGGGACATGATACAAAACACACTGCAGAGATATCAGGGCCTCTCATAGGCAACTTAGACTTGTATAGTGTTTGATTGTTATGTGGATATGGGAGGGAGAAGAGTGTGGGGCTCATAATAATTTCCTTTTATTGGCTTTGATAGGTCCAAAATGTCTGCCCTGTCTTCTGGTTACTTAATGTCCTCTCTTTTAGGTTACATGTTAGATTATTTTCTTAAATCAAAAAGAACAGGTTCACGTTTTCTTTTTCTGATCTCTTTTCCACATTGCGAATTGTAATGGCTAACTTTTTTCCTATCTAAAATAAGAAACATTTTCATCCAATGTGTAAGAATCAGAATGATCACTTTTGAAGAGTGCAGAAAGACAACCATCAGGCAGTTAGCACTTATTAAATACCTACAGAGTACCTGAGTCCCCTTGAAAGTGAAAAGAGGATCTAATTTAAATAATATTCTGAAAAACTACAAAAGCTCTTTGTAATGCCAATTTTCTAAAAGTGAATGTCTATCATTGAGGAAACTTTTCAAGAGGGGAGGGTGCTGAGGGAAGAAGTGTGGGGTTGGTAAACCAGTAAATAAAAATCTGTGCTTTGCTAGCTAAGCCAGTGCCACTAAAGAAGTTCCTAAACCTGCTTTCCTTCATCTTTAAGAGGAAATGATGGTGCTATCTACCTTCCGGGATTGGTGAAGACTCAACTATAATGTAATTGCAACACCTTGTGAACAGTAAGTCACCATACAGTTATTAACTTTTATGGTTAGTAAAAGCGCCTTACTTTTCTAGATAATAAGCTACATAAAATATTTGCAAAGGCAATGTCAGAGACCCCATGAATCTCTGCCATTATGAACACATTCCCTAATAACTGACAGAAACCAGGACCATTTAAGCTCATGGAGAAGCAGCAACTTGAGATGGGCGACAAGGCAAAGGACACACCTCTAGAGAGGCTTCCCAACCGCACACCCCTGTGGCATCCTTCTCTAGGAATAGCGATGGTGACAGCTGGCGCATCCCTTTACTCTGCCTTCCTTGTCCCCTTATTGGGGTAGTCAGCTTGGTGCACTTGCCCCGTGACATTAAAACCCTTTGAATTCTCATCTAAGGTCACAGATAAAGACAACGGGAGCCACAGGAGACAGAGGCAGATGGCAAGGCAACTGCTGGGCCCTCAGATGAAGCTCTTCTTTGCCCTCTCCTTTCTGCAGCCTCCTGTACACCTCTAGAGTCCCCACATTTCCGCTGTCCTGAGTCACGGTGTCCTCAAACCTCCTCTGCTTCCATCTGTTGCCTAGTCATCACGCATGGCCTACAGCAGTACCCTCCTCCCCAGGAAATCCAGCAGCACCGAGGCGTTGTTCTCACACTGCCTGGCATCCATAATGTTTCTGCATCTGCCGGTATTCTTGTTTCAGTTAGATTTCAAGCCTGGTTTTCCATAACATTCTTCCAGTGCAGCGGATGACAACCCACCCACCCCCAGCAAACCTGCATCACAGGGAAAAGAGATCAGAAGGCAGTTTGTACTTGACTCTGTTCTAGGGTCTAACTGTGTTATGCTAGAGCCACTCTCTTGACCTTGACTCTGTTACCCATCCACTCCCTATGACTAAGCTCTGGCCGGTCTCTGGCCTGATTCCCTTATCCTAGCTGCCAACCTCTCATTTGCTCCCTTAGGTTATAAAAATGTCAGAGTATTTAATTCCTAGCAAGATGGCAATGAACAAATTGACATATTATTCAAGTACAAAGCATAGAAGGGGATTTCATTTGCTCTCATTAGTACCATTAGCAGCAGTAGCTCTCTGTCGGAAGGTCAGGGTTATGCAGCTATATAGGGAGAACATGTCACAGAGGCATATTCTTTGAGGTGAAAGCTTCAGCTATGCCAGTCAAACTGATTGATAGTATTTGGGTAGAAACAGGGTTCCCCCACCTTCCAGGGGTCATGCTCCTCAACAGCTCTTCTCACACAGTGCATGAGAAAAATCTTAAGCTGCCCCCTTACTATTTCTGAGAAGGAAATAAACACCAGAAAGTCTTGTAGAAGGAGACAAACACCAGAAAGTCTTCTAAATCTTATTAGATAATAATTGCTGACATTTTTAAGGGTTTATTATATGCTAGGCACCTCGCAAGCACTTTACAAATATCATCTCTTTACATATAATAAGGTTTGCGTAGATGAAGAGTAGGCAAGATGGTCTGGTGGATAGTTAGCTCACCCTAGCTTTCTCTGTTAACTAACTATATGCTTTTAGGGGCTATCACTTGACCTCTCTGGCTCTGATTTCTTCATGTGTAACATAAAAGTGCTAAAAATACCCAGCTCATGGGGTGGTTGTGAGGACTAATGGAGAGGCATCCTCTGCACTGGTATTTATTCAGTGGGTTCCATGTGTTAAGGACTGTTCAATTAATTTCAATGATTACTCAAAAAGCACTTGGAACTGTGTCCAGCATTTAGGAAGTGTCCTGTTTTGTCACACCAGAAAACTCAAGGGATTCTCACCGTGTGTGTGTGTGTGTGTGTGTGTGTGTGTGTGTGTATGTGTCTGTCTGTCTTCCCGTGTGGCGGTTCCCACTGTCATCCAACATATGGTCAGCACCTTGCCCACTGGTACTGCCTTTCTTTCATTTCAGCTCTTCATTATCAAGGCCACACTCCATCTCCTCCACTTCTTCTGCTGCATTTTTACCAACACTCTTCTCCTATTGCAATGATCCTAAGACTGGGAGACATCAAAAGTAACTTCTTTTTTTTTTTTTTTTGTATGCAATAAATAAATAAATAAATGAGAGAGCTCATGTGTAATGGCATAATTTGACATGAACATATTTTATATACAGAGTTATGAAAAATTGTGCTGTGAATGGATAATTATGAATGTAATGCACTCCACTAATGTCACGTATGTAAGAAATGAATAAATTAATTAATTTTTTTAAAAAAGTAACTTCTTGGAAAACAATGGGGTTCTGATGCCAGAAGTCTGACTTCTCCTGTCTTCCAATCCACAAAGGCACCTGGATATACTGCCAACAGCATGGAAAAATCCCAAGAAAAATGGTGCCAAAGTGGGAACATAATAGTGTACCCCAATCAAAAACGAAGTTAGGTTTCACAATGGTGAAGGGGACTGTGTTTTGACCTTTCCAAATGATCTCTAACGTCACAAGAATTGCTACATGTTGGAAAGAGAAATAAATCACTAAGAGCCTTAAGATTTCAACGCAGGAGAAAATCCCATAAAGATAACGCCTCAGTTTCTTTATATCCCCACACGATACTGTGATGCGCCATACACTTTGTGAAAGTGGATGATGCAGGGTGGTTTGGGAAGGTTAGTCTTATTAGCAAAGCTTGGATATTGCAAGATTTGCTCAGTTTCCTTGACCATCACATTCCTGCTTGAGTGCTGCAGGCAGTCACTGATGGTTTGGGGAGGCTTAAAAAACAACATCAGATGTTTTCTTGCTAGCTTTTGTAAAGCCAGGCAACTGACAAACACCTTTCAAATACACTCCTTTTCAAAGTCTACTTTCACTCCCGTGTCACAGAGCCACTCTCAGTTTTTGTCCTGGAGGGTTACATGTCCTGCATTGACTTCAGGACTCATTTCTGACATCTAGTGTGGTTTCCCCTGGTTTATTTTCTGTGTTGCTGCCATTATTAACTCCTCAAGTGCATATGGCTTCCCACAGTATTCAGCTATTCAGTATTCAGGTAGTGTTCAAAAAGGAAGTTTGAATTCTTTACAGAAGCAGGGAAGTGGAGTCTCAGCACAGTTGATAGAGCTGACTCTGGTCTATCATCCTGGCTCTGCTCTTATGTGGTGTGCAGGTGTCTTCTCAAAAAACAAGGTATGCTTCATAGGTTGTGATGAAAATTAAATAGTCCACGAAAACAGCCTAATGCTAAGGGCAGGGTCATTGTGGTGGTGGTAATGATGTCATGATGCTGACCTGATCCCTGAACACCTTTTTGAGTTCTGGTGTTTGTTTAATTTGTGGCTATTTTAAAAATCACTGGGGAGCTTATTTTTCTTATTGGTTTATGAGACTTCATTAAACATTATGAATATTTACTTTTTCTATTCCACATATACTTTGAATATTGTTTCCAGTTTGCCATTTGTCTTTTAATTTTGCTTGTAGAATTTTTCAGAAGTAATAAGTTTTCCTCTCACCATTCCTTTAACTTTGAGGGCATAACTTTTCTACTTCAGTTTCTGTATTTTCTCCTACTACTTCATGGATCCTAATTTTATCTTGGAATTTCCAATCCACTTGGCCTTTTACTTCATGTGTGGGATAAGCAGAGATAAGAGATTTTTCTGATTATAGTATTTCTGCGAACAACCCCCAAATCAGCAGATTTCAGATACAAGATATTGTTATTTGCTTAAAATGAATAATTTAGAATTTAAATAGAGTGAAAATATCAGGAGGGCATACATAGTGATTGTTTCATAAAATACATGTCAGAGTGGGGGAATTATAATAATATCACTATAAACTATATCCAGCTAATATTATTATCAAAGTAAAAGCAGTGGATTACTCCTTTGTACTAAAAATATAACAAGTGATTCATTCCCAGAAATGAGTTTATTCTTTTCCTATCAGATACTAGCCCACACATTGTGCAATTCTTGATAAGTTTAATCATTTTTCATAGTCTCTATTGCTTATTGAACAAAGCCCAACATGTATTATAATATCTGCTAAGAACATAACAAGCACATCTATTGCTAGTGATTTATAAGTGCTATTAATGGAATTAATTAAATATGAGAGTAAATTTCTGAGAATCATATAACCATTTAGAAATGTTCATGTTCTTTTTAAACATTGACCTTTTACTAGATATACAGCCAAGCTTTCTATTTTATTCTCCAAAGTAATCATTAATCCAACATCATCATCATCATGATAATTGTACCATTAGTTTTTCACTGAAAAGTTGAAGAATCCTAAAGAAAAAAAATCATTTTATCTAATTCCTTGTATACAAAAAAATGGTGATCAATAATAAAATTTAATAAAATAATAGGTGCAAAAATAACAACTCTTAAAAATGGCACATAAAGCTGATATTCGATCATCATTCCTTGGTTTCGTCTTATTCTATTTTAGAAATATTGTCTTGGATTTCAAAAGTTATTAATTTTCTTTGTCAATACAATTCTCCTTTATTGTGACTCTGTTGAATGTCTATTGCCTTAATAGAGGTAAATGTTTTGCAGATAATTAGCAATTAGTCTGAGCATCTAGGGAACTCTAGAAATGAAAGCTAAAATGTTAAGAAACATCAACAATTAACAGTAAAGCATGATTTAAACGAGAGTTGACAAAAGTATTCAGTTAAAATGTCCTGGCAAAATTCATAGCTTTTTCTGTATTCAAAAAAAAAAAAAAAAGGAAAAAGGGTGGGGGAGAATGAAAGCAGATAGAAGTGACATGTTTCATAATGCTATAATGATTTTGATATTTGTTATCATGAGAGGTTATGGCAAAAATTACTTTTAAATGTAACAAAAAATGTTTCTGTTGTAACTCCTTGCTCAAACTTGGAAGATGACTTGAACATACAAAAACAAGAGACTAAGGAACTAGCAATGAAAATCAGCTCAGAAGTGGATACAATCAAATCTAAGTTCCCCTTTTTGAAGAAAATGTAGTACATATTCGACTTGGGGTAATTTATTGACTTTCATTATAATCAGTGCCAGCTAGTGGCAAATTAACTGACTTAACTCACTAGGAAAGCATTTTTCAAAGATTTTCATATGTGGAAAAACTGCAGGTGGACAGTAAATACACTGTAATAACAGTAGTCTCTGCTACTGTGTAGTTAGGTTTTGTCTCTAAAAGCTGCCAAGACAATTTGGTCCAGAAAGAAGTTGCATAAGTTAGCTCTCTGCTAAAACGTGAAATGCATGGTAAGGTTCCCTAAGCAAATCAAACACAAAACATCAGTAAAAACTATAAACAAGGAAGCAAAATAAGTTATCAATAAGGAAATGTTCCTCTTCTTCACTAGCTTGCCCTGTGTATCTGGAAGCCTCCCCTTGAAGCAGGCTACCAGGGTGATATATAAACAGCTCAGGAGGAGGCTACTGCTCTCTGGGATTTGATGCCTCACCAAGTCACACTGAATTGTTTACATTCAGGTCTTTGCCTCCAAGCAAAAGAGTTCATTTTACACTCACCCGTATTATATTTACTTCTATTTTTAAGTCCACCAGGACTCTTATAGCTGCAATACCTAAAAGAATTGAACGTTGCTGGAAATAAAATACGTTGCCAAAATTATAGATAAAACTGAACTATTCTCGTTGGATGAGGCTGGTGGTAATATAATACAAGAAGGAAAAAAAAAATCCCACATACAACAAATAAGCTAAATAACATGCTGGAGAACTTTGTCCTACTGCTTAATTTAGTATGAGACAAGCAGCTTTGGACTAATGCCACTAATAAGGTGTCCCCTAAGAAAAGCGGACTGTTTTCAAAGAACAAAAACAAGGAAACACTTTTCTTGGTTTCTCACTGATCTGAAGACACTAATTATTGCATTCTTATTATTTCCTTGGCAGTTTTCTTTCTTTGACTCTCATACACACACACACACACACAGGCACGCACATTCTACCAGAAAGCTCTAAAATTTTGCAATGTGTTAGACTTTCAAAGTTTTAGACTTCCAAATGAAAAACATCAAATCGGAGGTGGAGAAGTTGGGGAGGGGACAGAAGAAATTTGTCCTGTGCCTCTGTGGGGGCTGGGGGGCGGGGGCGACAGTGAAATTCCAACCAGCCAGTTATGCTACTGCTACAAAAGGAAGAGAGTTCAGTTTCATAGATTCAATTGTACCTTACCTGGTTTTGTAGTTAAATGCACCAACATGCCCCTAATTCTTCTGCCGAAGCACTACATATTCTGAGAGCTATAGTATTTGACCTTACACATTTCCACAGAAGAAACTCCAAAGTAACCTTTAACTTCAATAAAAAGCTGTGTTCATTCTCCCCCTGTGCTCAACACACAGCAATCTAATACACCTCATCATGTGGTCCGTTACCATGGTAGCAATGAATCCAGCTGCTGAAATACAAAAGACTGACAAAAAGTTGCTTTTTCCCCCTCCACCCACCCTGACAAAGTCATATTTTTTTTTCCTGTATGACAGTCTAATTTGAATGTTTCTCTTGCTGACTCAACTCCATGAACAAGGGAAAAAAAACAAAAAAAAAAAATGAATAACAGAGGTATAAGAATAAAAGGTTTTCAAAAGTATTTAAACTAGCTAATGAAATAACAACATGCATTTTTAAATCACCACTAATCTCTTGAAATAGTGATCATTATCTCCTGCTTCTGCCAACTAAATATTTTCAAATGCTGGTCACTAATTCAATAGCAAATAATCCCACAGCTCCTTTAGGAACATTAAAAAAAAAAATTCAGTAAACACAAAAGCTCAAAAACTACATCCGTAGACAAAGTTGTTTTTTTTTTTTTTCCCTTAGAGCAAACTTTACTCACGGCTTAGAAGAAGGAGGAAAAATTCTTCATTTTCTTTTTATTAAAGTCTTGTGTTTAACCATTACTTAAACAGATTAATTTCAATTCTACTTCAATTTTAGAGGATAAATTTGGAACTATGGTGATACACCTTGCTAGAATTAGCCAAACTATATTTAGGAAGTTATATTAAGAGCAGGGTCTTGAAGTTAGGTCAATATCAACTGTGGTCACTTCTGGGAACCCCCAAACCAATGACTGTGGAGTAGGAGGAAAGGAGTCCTGGTCCTTTAAGGTGAGACAGACAGAGCCCCGGGAGCCTGGAGCTTTCCTTCAGCTCAACACTGCCCTTCCTCCCCACCAGCACACCTGCACCAGCTGGGGCTCCAGGCAACTTGGTCCCTCAGGCCTGGCCTTGTTACTCAGCTTTGTTTACCTCCCAAATTTAGGTATTATTTTGCAATGATTTGTTGATGGATCTATCTTCTCCTTTTGGACATGGGCTCTCTGAGGAACCTTGTCTTATTCATGTTTCTGCACCAAGAAATTAGGGAGAGTTGGCATCAGGATGCAGGGCTACTTCTCCAATAAAGAAAAGCCGTTCACCCCCTGTGGTGCACTGGAGGAAAGCTGCTTCTTGCGGTGCTGTTCACAGCATTCCTTGCTGCCTTTAAAGTCTTAGAGCCTCGCTGCAGCCTTTTCCTTCACCCATAGTCTTACCAGGAGGCTGGAGAGGGGAGCTCCAGGGGCAACCATGGACTCAAGCATTGGCAGGTTTGAAACCTGGCTCCCATACACACCACTTTTGTGATTATGGGTAGATTATTTACCCTTTCTAAACCTCTACTTACTCCCCTGTAAAATCTTTAAAGTTATGAAAAAGGAGGCAACATGCACTGAGCTTGAAATGTACTAACTTTTCAATAAATTCCTGACAGTATTTTTTAGTAAATATGTTTGTGACTTTTGAACAAGAGGGACAATGAAGAAACCAACCGGTACTTGACTTCCCCTTGTTGATATAACTCATTTTTAACCAGATACATATTATTAGTCTCAAGTTTCATAATATGGGTTTGGATAATAACACAGTAAAAATACAGTGGCCATTTTAGGCAAGTAGCTAAGGCAGCTTGCCACCACCCACAAACAATCATCAGTTACACATATTTCCAGTGCAAAATGGACCATTAGAAGAATATTGAATTTCGAAGTAAAGTGAGTGTGGTGGCTCATGCCTGTAATCCCAGTAATGCAGGAGGCTTAAGCAAGAGGATTGCAAGTTTGAGTTCAGCCTCAACAACTTAGCAAGGACCTAAGTAACTTAGCGAGACCTTGTCTCAAAATATAAAAAGACTGGGGATATGACTCAGGGATGTGATGGAGCATTCTTGAATTCAGTCCCTGATACTAAATATGTATATATTAATACAAAAACAAAACCTTGGGAATATATTTTTCAATCTATAAATATGAAAAAAATTAAGTAGTTCACTGCAGGAAACATATTGGATTCTCAAAAATGATCATATGATTTATTAGTATTGTTTCAAATTAAAATGAAGTATTAAGGGATATTCACCATAAAGGATTTCAGAATAGAAATTATGTATATATAGATTGAATCATTTATTTACTTATTTATTTTTTAGTCAGTTGTAAATGGACAAAATACCTTTATTTTGTTTATTTAGTTTTATGTGGTGCTGAGGATCGAACCCAGTGCCTCACAGGTGCGAGGCAAGTGCTTTACCATGGAGTCACAGTCCTAGCCCCTAGATTGCATTTTTAATAATGTACTGATATTTGATTAACAGGAGCGTTTTAAGGGTCACCTTGATCTATAACAACTACTGTGAATTACTCAGCAAGATAAACTTTCAGCTGCTTTTCTCCACAGTCATCTAAGTCAGGAAATTACCTGACACCAAAGCCAATTGCATGGGAAAATGAGCATCAAAATCCCTTTGAAGACTACAGTGCAAAACAGCAGCCTGGGGTTAAAATATCCCGTGACAGGAAAAAAAAAAAAAAAACAACTTTCTTGCAGGAAGTTACCAGAAAGAATGTTGTGCATTGCAAGGTTTCTCTATCATGAAAAACAGAAAGAAAGAAAGAAAAGCCCTACAACAAATCTGTTGAGATTATGAAAATAGCTTGGGCAACTGCTACAAACCTGAAAAAAACCTCAAGTGTTATGACTCATGAGGACACAGTCCTGTAAAACTGTGAAACAGGCAAAAACTGAAAGAACAGGCAAAAAAAAGACAAGGAGCAGCCACGCTGGAAAACCAACATCCACTAACCCTCTTTAGAGCAGTTGATGAAGGCAAGACCAATAGACCCACATGTGAATAATTCATAATGATTCTCATGTGCGGCTCCCTGAACAGAGACTCTTTTAGGGCTTGTATGCATTTCTTTGGAACCGTCTGTGTGCCTTTTTGCTCCTATGGTCAGGTGCCCATTACATGGATCTAATTATTTTTTATTTTATAAACGTAGAGCTTGTCCTTTATCTAGTTAATGCATACGCCTACTAGAACATTTAATATGATCAGCCAACATGAGGAGCATCATTTGTCAGATGTTAAATCAACTTGTTTGATTTTCTCTTTTAAAATATTATGGAATATGACATCAGTGTATTAGGGTTGTTGAAAATTTGAAATTCCTTTTTGTGAATGTTAAGATTAATTTCTCTCTGTGTGTGAGCTGAATTTGTAATATAATCTGTGCTGGTGTGACCCACTTAATTACATGTGAAGAATCCAATCACCTGGAGAGAGAAAGTTTTTGCAACATAGGTGATAATTTGGAATATACCCCAGGAAGTTGATTTGCCAAGCCCTGGTCTCACAGAGGCAGGAGGGAGCTTAAGAGGTTATTTGCTTCACTGCTTTCTCTTCTGATGTGAGAGCATATAATTTATCACAAACTCAAGGTACTAATATGGGCTCAGAGGTCACTGGTTTGAATTACGCAGCAGGGCTACAAAAAATACTGGCTGCCAATATTAGTGAAACTAAAACAAGAGAAAACGATTTGAGCCTCTGCAAATGCCATTTTTTCAGGTCACATTTTAAGACTATTCTTTATTTCTGAATACCACAAAGAGCTTTGTTATTTGGGTGCTGGTTTATATTGAATAAAAAAAAAAAACATGTTAACAGCAATGAAAACAGATTGTGATCTACTGAACAATTTTTGCAAGCACATAGTTTCTTGAGCCACTTTGAGCAACTGACCTAAAGAAATATTAATCAGATTAGTATCTCTTCTATTCATGACAATTTCTTATGAAAGAACAAGGCTGTTGCTAGCCATCTCAACTTGTATCAATAGCCAGATAGTCTATTTTATCCTTAGGATGTTTTCAAAATATACACGCCTCTGAATCGTCTCAATGGAGCTATAAATAATAAGGCTCTTTTATGCTCTCCTAGTGTGGAAATATCATATAAAATATCTATTTTTAAATAACATTTGTGAAATTGAGGGTTATATATTTTACAGACAACCTAACATGAACCCATGATTTTCACCTTACTCATTTATGGAAATTGATTCCTAAACTTGTTTTTGCACTTTTCATTTCTTTAAATTTCACAGCTATATAGTTATTTCTGGATTTATCCTTAGTAAAAAAATATTCTTGTTTTTTAAACTTAATTATATAAGTATATTATACTTTTTTGTCCATCTTCTCACTATTAGATAGTATCATGTGTCCAAAATATAGAAAATATTTTTGAAATAACATTAAAAGCTCTCATAATTCAATCATCAAAGGTAATCAATATTAACATTTTTATGTATTGATTTAATTAAACACAAATAATTTTAAGATTGTCTTCTTTACTTAATGAAAGACATGTAAAATAAGCACCCTCTAGTATTTTACACTCTTTGAAAAACTTTAATAATGGCCTCGAGATCTGTTATTTGGATGTGTTAGAATTTATTTGGCTATATCTTATTGTTAAATGAATACTTAGCCTTTTCCAGATTTCTTTGAATGATGTACTTTTGTATATAGATTTTTGGTTGTATCTAAGGTTATTTAGTTAAAATAGATTTCTGGGGATAGGGAAAATTATTAAATTTACGGGAGGTAAATCCAAGCACAGAATTTTAGAACTGTGCAGGATCATACCTATAATTTAGTCTAATACCCACTTTACTGATTTTATTGGTGAGGAAAGTGAGGCTCAAGGAAGTGAAAAAGTTTCTTCCAAGTCCCATCACGAATTGTTCTAGTACTAGAACAGAAACAGCATTCCTTGAGAGTCAGCTTTGCATTTCGTACTTCTGCCATGTTGACTCTAAATGACAATTCACTCCTGAGGGGCTCCCTCCCAGTTCCACCTTGGTGTTGTGGTGTCATCTGTGAAACTCTACCAATGTGCTCAGGAGAGACAGTCCACATGGCAGCATCTCTTGCACTACCTTCTACTGATAGCAAAACAGAATAAATATTGAGAAACAAAGACTCAGACAAAAATTTGTTCTATGAAGAACAAAACAGAAAGTTCCTGGAAGTGTTGAGGGATCAGGGGCCTCTTAAACTTTGTGAACTCAAACTGATGTAAAATCATCAGAGCTGTTATGGCCTCTAAGTTCTTTTCATGGCCTTACAGTCAGTCGGGAGAGCAGCAGATCTGTGATTTGAGTGGCAGGCTGTCAGCCAACTCAACAAGAACAAGCCTGATCACCTGCAACAATGTCCCAGCCTGTAAATACAGGTGTGTTTGCAGGACTTATAAAGTCCCCCTTTGACAGGATATTCTTTCTCAGCTAGAGAGAAAAGAGAGTATACCTAAAAGTCAAGGAGATAGGCAGATTCCTGAGACTTCATTCTTAAAATGATTCATTTTCTTATTCTGAATACACAGTACTAGAGATTATTATTTCCTGGTTCATTCAGTGTGTTTTATTCTGAAATGAGATGACTTATTCTAATTCAATAGATTTTAATTAAGCGTCTTCTAAGAAGCACTCACAATGCTAGATGGAGTCAGAGAAATATAATGGCATGCAATCTAGATGGGGAGGTAAGAATGTGGATATAGAAAGTACAATTACAGATACAACAATATATGAGAAGGAATATGATCAACCTACTTGAGAGGGGATAGATAATTGAATTACGTCAGTTGAAGTAGAACATTTAGGGTAGAAGAATCACCCATTTGGTGCCCCCCAGTTTTGGAAAGCATTTTTTGTTGGGATCTTGGACATGTTTCCCCTGACTCTTTCACTTTCTGCTCAGACTTTGGATACAACATCACAGCACCCATTCTAAGCTTTGAGCTGATGAACCCTAACAGCAGATTGGGTGACCGAAAATAGATGTAGGCGTAATAAAAACTACTGAGTTTCTCCTTGCCTCAGTTATAGTACCCTGGGAAAGGACAAGTCATTTAGTATTTGGTGGCAAGGGGAAGATGAACTGTAACTTCCTAACTTCCTATCAAGTTGGGGAGAGAGAGAGAGAGAGAGAGAGAGAGAGAGAGAGAGAGAGAGAGAGAGAGAGAGAGAGAGAACAGGGGTGGATGGGGTCTGGAGAGAACATATATATCTATATCAGAGACAATGATATAGATGAGACAGGAAGTAATGAAGGTTATACACCTGTAGGCACTCAGTAAAAGTTAATTATTGGTGGCAACTATGATAAAATTACAGGGCTGTAGGAAATGAAGCAAGTTAGAAAAAAATTAAGGTAATTTTACAGATGAATAAATTATGGAAAAAGATTAAAAATAGTTTGAAAAAGGTATAAACTGATTGTGGGAAAGGAAAAAATAGAAGCATAAGTGCTCAAGAAAGTATGTAGCAAAATTATCATAAAGGAGGAATAGAAAAAACATCTTGAAAAAATATACCCTATTGGGAAAGTGGTTTCAATAAACTGTGATAAGAAATAGACTCATAGTTGGAATTTCATTCTGTATCCTTAAATGAATTCTGTTATCGAAATGAATGAAAAACATCCAACCAGTAGTTAAATTTTTTATATAACTTGAGTCATAAAATAAAGATATGGGGCACTTTGAACCCTTCTAAGTTCGAAGTATATTGCTAATGGTAAATACTCCGTTGGCAGGGCTGTCCACCTGATATTTCAGAGGTTCCAGGGAGGGGCTCACTGGAGTCAGTCTGGGAGACACTGTCCTTGCTCCACACGTTGTCATTTTCTCCATTCCTTTCAGCCACTGCATTCTGTTTAGAGCCTCATAGAGACAGGTGAAATGGAGAAACTGGAGAAGGTGTAACGGTGAACAATGAACAGGAAGGGAAGTGGAACAGAAGCCTCTGAGAGAGATGATTCAGCTTTTGAAAGGATGCCTGCATGTAAACAATGGTGAACAGGTGTTCTTCATTTTTCACATGGTGAACAGGTGTTCTTCATTTTTTACTGAAGCCACCACAGCATGCTTTGGCCAGGTTAGCCATTGGAAAGAACCTCTTGATGTAATACCAAAATTCTGGTTCATAAGAATATGAGGCAGGAAGAATCAATATTCAGCCTGCAGATGAAAACGAGTTTTGGAGGGAATTAGCCACACATTGTTCTTTTAAGAATGCTCGGCCTCCCAGTGAAGATACAATTATGTGTGTGTAAGTTCTCAGCCACACATACCGAGCACAGAGAAATACTACATCATGCATTAGACGCTGAGGTTTGGCTTGCCTACCCCTATTGCCAACAGAGCAATAACATCTAGAACACCGAATACAAAGATTATGTGTTTTATCTGTTTTAGACTTTATGATATCTTTCATAAACATTACAGACCAATTTAAAAAAGACCAATTAAAAAAACATTTTCTAATCATTTATAATTCCACCCATGACAGTTCACTTAAAAAAAAAAATTCCCTAGTCATATCCATTTCTAGGTAAACATGTAGCTTGATTATAAAACAAATTGTTATTTTTGAAACTGATTTCCCCCCTTACATTCTAAGGAAGGGTACAGATACCAAGGCTTTACTTTTGAAAAAGGATCAGTCTTTTTTTTTGTAATCAGCTTTAATGGGCATATTGATTACATATAGACTAGTCTAGAAGAGAGAGATAAAAGAAAAGAAATGAAGCCATTTTATATAAAAGACAATGACGGTGTGTTCATTATGAGTTGTATGGCTGGAAAATTACAAGTTATTATAGATAGGACTACAGATGAGACCCAGGGGACATGGGTGTTGAGGTTCTGAACCTGGGAGTCAGGTCCAGGTCAAAGGGAACTGTTATCTGTGGGGGAAGCAAGCTGTAAAACCCAGGGACCCAGGAAGAAGCAGCCAATTTGGGAGGGACCCTTCCTGACTTATGGTGTAAGGAATACTTGTGCTGATGACTAATTTTAAATATTCTGATTTATAAATCCTTTTTTATTATTGTCAAAATTTGAGGAAAGTTTTGAGAGGCAGTGGGTGGTTCAGTCCATTCTGGCAAAGGGGTATGAGGAGGGAATGTCCTCTTCAAGGGGATCTGGTAGGATCTCAGATTTCTCTGAGAAAGTGACATTGAGATGGCACATGAGAAGGATGGGGAGAAAGCATTTCAGGCAAAGAGAAGAGCATACACGAGGTCCCCCAGGAGGAAATAGCTTGAAGTGATTGAGGAACACAGGAGACAAGTGTGGCTGGAGCACTAGGTGTGAGAGAGAGGGAATATGATGTGAACCTGGAAAATTCCACAGGGAGCAGCATTTTGTAGGCCCTGCTAGGGATTTTGACATTTATTCCAAGTGCAATGGAAAACATCTGAAAGATTTAAAGCATGATAGTAACATAATATAACTTTGATTTTTAAAACAATACCCTAGCTATGGTGTGGAGAATGGGCAGGCCAGCAGCAAGAGTGGATTAAGTGAAGTGAGTTTAGAGGCTGACTGAAGATGGTGAACTAGATGTTGACAAGTTAACAATGGAGACGGTAAGACGGGATCACATTGGAAATCCACTGTGGAGGTAGGATTGTTGGGAATCAGCCATTGACTACGCGGCGAGGATGGGTGAGGGCCAGGTACGCAAAAAATCTCCCAGCATTCCAAAATGAATGGAGATGGCATTTGCTGCAGGCAGAGGCTGGGCGCAGGTGCCTGCTGAGGGAATGCGGAGAGGGGCAGAGGGGGTGAGGAAAGTGTTCAACTTGAGACATCACTTAGATTGTGCTTTTGTGAGCCTGAAGCTAAGCAAAAAGGGTATATATGGAGACATACATATGAAAGTTGTAGACTTTTCAAAGTCATGGGAAAAAAAAAAAAAGCATGCATAGAGACAATGCCCAATGCCCCTCCCCAGAACAGAGGACTCAGAGAAGTAGGAGGAAAGCCCTGTGAGTGTATTTCTATAGAAGCCAAGACAAGGGAGTTTTTCAGAGGGGGAAGTGGTCTTTGAGTTCAGAGGTACTGAGAAGTTGAGTTAGATGAGAATGGAAAAAGAAGTCATTGGCTTTGGCATATGAAGACAACAATGACCATAATAAGAACACTTTTTGTGAGGAAGTAGAATCAACCTGTGTCGACTTATTTTTGAGAAACTTGGATTTATAACGGAGGGCAGGTAGGGTAGAGATGAAATGTGAAGCCAAGGTAAGTTTTCTAAATATAGGCGTTCTTGAAATATCCACTGGATGTATGGTCAACTCCAGGCAGGGAAACTGATAATATAGGAAAAGAAATGGCTGACTGGTGTGCTCAGTCCTGGAGAGGGTCAAGAGGATGGGACAACTACGTGTGGAGAGAAACTGCCTGTCCTATGACACCAGGGAGAAGTGATGGAAGGTTGTAAAAGGATGCCTATTTGTATATTTAGAAATGGAAGGAAGTAAGAAGCAAAGGAACAAGGAAAGTAAGAAGTAAAGGAAGAGAAGGAATAAATTCTAGGAGGAGGCTCATTGGTAGCAGAAAAGAACTAGAATGAAAATACCCTAAAAGGAATACAAAAAAATGGCAAATGTGGATTATCAGAGCAAAAGCGCTGGCACACAAGTATGTAGTGTTTGGAGATTGGGATAGCTTATTTGGTGATTGTGGTCCAGTTTCAGATAACTAGCTCTAGTGGTCAAAGAAGTAGATGGCAGAGGTCAAATGAAGGTCCTCCCGCACCCATGCCATACGAGGAGGATATTGATTGGGACTGCTAGGTATGATGAAGTGATCAAGAACAGAAACAGGAGTTGGAGTAGGAATACTTATGTATTTATGTGACCTAAACAGAGCCAGTCAGAATTCTGTGGGAGTGAGGTTTCATCTCTTTTCTTTGTGACTCACAGTTAGGTAGATTATTTACACTTGCAGAGGTTGATGGCTTTCTTTCTCATTGCACGGATGGAGCCTCCTTAAATATTAATCCAACACTAGAGGAAAACAAGTGAGAATGGAGAAAGAGACAGAATCCCGAGCCAAGCCTTCAAGCCTCTGGATCTACTCTTACTTGAAAACCTGATTGTCTTTTTTTTTTTTTTTTTTTAAGTAACTTGAATATTTTGTTTGTTTTGTTTTTGTCTGTTACAAACACAAAGCACAAACTAGTGTGGATGGCCCTGAATTTTCAAAAAGAAGTACTTGGAAATATAACAGATTTTTTTTTTTTTTTTAGTTACCTACCCAATATCCAATCTCTAATTTTTCTTTGCTGGCCTAATACTCAGTTTTTGCTGTCTATGGTTCAGGGAAGGGTCTAAGTCAATTACCACAATTGTCCCCTCACCAGGAGGATGTCAGTGAACTGTGGACAATCTTCTGGAAGAAAGGTAGTAGTTGGAGTTGTGTGCCATTTAACTTATGAGTCAACTTGACTGGAACATGGATGCACAGATATTGGGTCATATTTTATTCTGGGTGTGTCTTGAGGGGTTTCTGGGTAATATTAACACCTGAACTGGTAGACTGAGTAAAAGAGATTGCCTTATCCAGTGTGAGTGGGTGTCCTCTCATCCAGGGCCCGAAGAGAACAAGAGACTAACAGGCTAAGCTCCAGGAAATTCGTACCCTCTGCCTGATGGTCTCTGAGCTGGGACAGGGGTCTTCTCCCTTTGGACTTAGACTGGAACTTATGCCAACAGCTTTCCTGGTTCTCAGGCCTTTGGACTACAAATCTGGGGACTTCTTTGGTTTCCATGATTGTGTGAACCCATTCCGAATAATAAATCTCTTTTATTTTTATTATTTTTTTTTTGTGTGTGTGCACAGTACATTGGTTGTTTCTCTGGGCTGCCCTAATACAAGCAGTGTCCTTCAAAAGCTCACAAATGCTTGGAAACTCAAAATGTCATCTTGTTTAGGAGTAGAGTCTTTGCAGATGTAATCAGCTGAGGATCAAGATCAGATCACACTGGATTATGTTGAGCCCTAAATCCAATTACCGGTATCCCTATTAGAAGAGGAGAGGACATTACAGAGACCACGCAGGAGAGAAAGTCACAGAAGTCTGAGGCAGAGACTTGAGTGTCATAGCTACACGTCAAGGAATTCCCAGGATTGCTGAAGCCCACAGAAGTTAGGAGGAGGCAAGGAAAGCCCTTCCTTAGAGATCTCAGAGGGGGAACGGCCCAGCCAACTCCTTGATTTAGACTTCTTGACTAAGGAACTGTTAAAAAATAATGGATTTCTGTTGATGCAAGCCCCAATCCTATGGTTATTGTTAGAGTAACTCCAGAAAACTCACAGGGAGTTTCTGGGAAAGTTCTCATCACTCCAAAAAGACTCACAGAGAGAAATGAAAATGTCAACCTGTCAGGTGAATGGCAGATGGTTATGCATAGCTGGGGCCCAGGTGGAGAGTCAAGGCCCATGGGAAGAGACTGAAGAGCTAACAGAGTTCAGCAGGCCATCACCTAAGGGCTGAAAAGCAAATGATGGACGGTCAAGGAGAAGATCAAGGGAATCATGAGTGAAGAAAAAAATACCATTCACTGAAATCCCATTTTCCCCAGCAAAGCTGTGTTCTAAAGAGGATGTTCCCAGAATGACATTTTCTTTCACAGGAATCCTTGGTCTTCCTTTCTAATTTTGTTAGCTCTTTTCCAGTCCAGAATCACAGAAACGATTTTATTTACTCTAGACTCTGGGAATGGAGTAAAAGGCCATGGTTAGCTACCTTCCCAATCTGAACACATGACACACATGCATTTCAATAGGGACTCTTTGGAAGAGTTTGGGGAAGATACTGGTACTTTTGAAGGGTGGGGCATAGTGACATGATAGGAGCTGGTCTTTAGTGTGTCCTCTGCTTTCAAATTCATGCTGACTGCATGGCCTTGAACAAGTTACTTACCCTCCTGAGCCTCTGTTTCATCATCTAAAAGTTAAGTCAGCAGTACCTAATTAATGGACTGGTGGTAATCAAATAGGTAATACGTGGAAAGTACCTAATAAGTACCTAGTGTACAGTAACAGCAGCTCTTAATATTTTTGAATGTTGTTTCAAAATTTTAGCACTAATAACACTTTGGACCAGACAACCCTTTACTTTGGAGAATTATCTTAAGCATTATAGCATGTTGAGTAGCACCCCGGCCTGTACCCACTGGATGTTTATAGCACCCCTACCCCCGGACATGACAATCAAAAATGTCAACAGATATTGCTAAATTTCACTGGAGGAAAAACTGCATGCAGTTGAGAACCATTGCTTGGAGTAAAGTGGGCAAGGTTCTGCACAACTTTCAAAACCAGTTGTGGATGATTGTTTTTGTCCCATCTATATAGTGAGCAGAATTCACATAAATGTTTTTGTTATGAGTAAGAACATTTTTCTTATTTAAATAAAACACCATCCTTCTTTCCACATAGTGGAGGGTCTATCTTGTATGATTGTCTTCCTTCAAATTCCCCACTGGATGGGCTGGGAAGGTAAAGCCATAGCACTACATCAGATTGGGGTATGAGGGCAGAATTATTTCCAACACTGATATTTCTTTGATATCTTATGGTTCCCCCATGAAAATTCATACTGATGTATCTTCTTCCTGGGACTTTGAAAGCTCCATCATATGATTAAATATTCCAAGTAGAAAAGACTGGGCTTTGGGTGCACTTCAAGCTATTGGTGGTGTCTTGTATTCAGGTATTCAGATATCAGGCATTTTAAATTTAGGGGTTAATTTTTACTACCCAGCTAAAATTTCTTTTATTCTATATATTTTTTCTTTTGCTTCTACATTTTTTAAAAGCATACATGTTTTTCTTTTGCTTCTACATTTTTTTTAAAGTAACCACCTTTTAAAACAAGGGGAAATATTTCAGAATCCTTAAATACTCAGCAAGAAAAAGAATACTATCAGCAAAAGGGAACATGTTAAAATATTTTCCCAATAAAACTGAGCAAACACAATAGCAAGCACTTGAAACAAGCTGTCTAAGAGTGTTGGTTCTGGTGGGTATTTAATTCTGTATTCTGTTAAAAACATTTTGGAGACAGTAGGATCTAGACCTGTTATTCTATAGTCATTCTCCAGACCCATACCATAGAGAACGACACTATATTAAATGCTAATTTTCATTTTTATAATTTAATGAGCTCCTTCTGAGAAGGCTACTGTTTCACCAGCACATCAGAAATATTCAGGATGGCCAGTGCAGAATGAAGGTCGAGGTCACCCACCTGAAGCAGATGTTGCTGTTTCAGTTATTCATTGATGTTCTCCAGACTCTGACAAGCATCCACTCATTACTAGGCAACTGAAGCTTATTGGAGTTAGTATACATTATGCAACACTATAGATGTAAGTATGACAGGAATCTCAATATTTGCTGGGCGCGGGGGGGGGGGTACCAGGGATTGAACTCGGGCACTCGACCACTGAGCCGTATCCCTAGCCCTATTTTGTATTTTATTTAGAGACAGCGTCTCACTGAGTTGCTTAGTGCCTCGCTTTGGCTGAGGCTGGCTTCGAACTCACAATCTTCCTGCTTCAGCCTTGAGAACCACTGAGATTATAGGCATGTGCCACCATGCTTGGCGGGATCCCAATATTTTAATGAGAAAGCAATCATGAGCTGAAATAGGCTTTTTTTTTTTTAATTAGGAAAGACAAATAATATTTAACTGAAAATCCCTTGTGTTTACAGGTAACAAACTTACACAGAACACTTCAGAGCTAGATGACATGGGAAATCCCAAAGAAATTCTTTTCATCAGGTGGAACCACTTCTGTGAAGAACTGAGTTTTAAAGAAAGAAACTGAAGAAGACTTTAGAAGATAAAAAGATCTCCCATATTTTTGGATAGGCAGAATTAATATTGTTAAAATAGCCACACAGCCCCAAATGCCATACAGATTTAATACAATTCCTATTAAAATACCAATGATATTTTTCATAGAAATAGAAAAAGCAATGATGAAATTTATTTGGAAAACTAAGAGGCCCAGAATAGCCAAAGCAATCCTCAGCAAGAAAAGTGAAGCAAGAGTTATCACAATATCAGACTTTAAATTTTACTACAGACCTCTAATAACAAAACAGTATGGTATTGGTACCAAAACAGAGATGAAGACCAATGGAAAAGAACAGAAGACACAGAGATAGAGACAAACCTACATAAATATGGTTATCTCATATTAGACGCCTTCGTCATAAACACACACTGGAGAAAAGGTAACCTCTTCAACCAGTGATACTGGGAAAACTGGAAATCCATATGTAGCAGAATGAAATTGAACCCCTATCTCTCACTCTGCATGAAATTTAATTCAAAGTGGATCAAGGACCTAGGCATTAGATTAGAGACACTGCACCTACTAAATGAAAATGTAGGCCCAACCCTCCACCATGTAGGCTTAGGAAATGACTTTCTCAATAAGACTTCTAAAGTGCAGGAAGTAAAATCAAGAATCAATAAATGGGATGGTATCAAACTAAAAAGCTTCTTCACAGCAAAGAAAACAATCAAGAATGTGAAGAGAGAGCCTACAGAGTGGGAGAAAAATCTTTGCCACCTGCACCTCAGATAGAGCATTAATCTTCAGGATATATAAAGAACTCAAAAAACTTAAACACCAACAAAATGAAAGAAAACCCAAATAACCCAATCAATAAATGGGCAAAGAAACTGAACAGACACTTATCAGAAGAAGAAATATGAACAATCAACAAATACATGAAGAAATATTCAACATCTCTTACAGTTAGAGAAATGCAAATTAAAACTATACCGAGATTCCATCTCTTTTCAGGCAATTATCAAGAATACAAGTAACAATAAATGTTGGTGAGGATATGAGGAAACAGGTACCCTCATATATTGTTGAAGGGACTGAAAATTGGTGCAACCACTCTGGAAAACAGTATGGAGATTCCTTAAAAAACTCAGAATGAAACCAACATTTGATCCAGTTATCCTACTCCTTGGCATACACCCAAAGAACTTAAAATTAGCATACTATAGTGATGTAGCCACATCAATGTTTACAACAGCTCAATTCACAATACCTAAGCTATGAAACCAAGCTAGGTGCCCATCAACAGATGAATGGATAAAGAAAATGTGGTATATATACAAAATGAAATATTACTTAGTCATAAAAAAGAATGACTTTATGACTTTTGCAGGTAAATGGATGGATCTGGAGACTGTAATGCTAATGAAATGCTAATGAAATGAAATAAGCCAATCCCCAAAGGCAGGATGTTCTCTTTGATATGCAGATGCTAACACACTATAAGGTATGTGGGGCATTTAGAATAGAAGTTCATTGTTTTAGACAAAGGGAAAGGAGTGGGTATGGTAATAGGAAAAACAGTGGATTAGATTGAACATAGCTTTCCTATGTTCATATACGAATAGATGACTGGTAAAACTCCACATCACATTTATTCACAAGAGTGGGACCTAAATAGAGTTAAGTTATCCTCTATGTATATATAATATGTCAAATTACACTTTACTGTCATGTAAATCTAAAGAGAATTATAAAAAATTAATTATAAAAAAGAGAACTGAGTTTTGAGGGGACTAGCAAGCTGTGTCCTTTTGGCCCCTTTCACTCCTGTACTGTAGGAAGGGAGAATCTAGGACAGAATAATGTGATTTTACCATTGTCCTCCATGTGTGCAGACTTTTTTGCCAAAGAAGGGTTCAAATTGCTATGGGGAGGCATTGGGGACTCAGGCAGGGGCATAGTTCTGTCTTACTCCCAGTGACATCATTGGTTGCAAAGGAACTGGATATATTATGTGGGATATATTAAAGTGTTTCCCCTCCAAATGTGCCCTTTGAGGATGTAACTACTCTAGGAAGAACTCCAACTTCAGATGAGATGCTATTTGATATTAGAGTTGTTTATATACTAGGACCACGGGGCATAATACTACTAAGTTGTTCTTAAAAAGACAGCCACCTTATTTATTCACCTACTATTAGAAAATGCTCTAAGTATTCATCAATCTTCTGAAAGCACACAGACACACACAGTAACATTTATGTTACAGAATAATTAGGAACTGCCAGAATTGAGAGCTACATTATTAATCTGCTTTGCTGGTTTGAAACCATCAGATTCACAGTTTTAAATTTTACTTATATAAACTCAGTGCAGACTTAAAACTCACATTTTGAAGGTTATAAAAATCAGTTGATGGCTAAAATACAAACTCAGACAGTAAACTGTCACTAATATGAATGCACTAACATTAAACCACATTGTTACTGGCGTTTGTAAGCCCATTTCAATCTCTAGTTTTTGATGGGAAAATATTCCTCTATTCATTCTCGTGATAACACAGTTTTTGAAATGGTACTTATGTAAAGGTAAATAGTATTTTGCAAGCTTTTCTGGAGTAGTAAAGGGCAATTAACAAACAAAAGATAACTCAACAAGTCAGGACTATAATCTGGGAATGTGAATAGACTTCTGTTTTCTAAGACACTATATATTTGTCTTACTCAAAGACACAACAGTGCAGATACGCCATTCATATTTTTAAAAAATTCTCTTTTCACTTCTGGAATGTTTAAGTAGGTATGAAACAAGTTTTTCATGTAACAGTAGTAGATCAAAGTCATGGATATGAATCTTTTCAATGCAATATATAAGGTGCTTATGGATCCCACTGTTTTATATTTTTAAAAGTGATTATGTCACAATTATTTTAATTGTCATGTTTAGCATTATATTGTGTCTATCATTGCCTGGACTATTTTATTTATTTATTTATTTATACTGGGGATTGAAGCCAGGGATGCTTTACCACTGAGCTACATCCACAGTCATTTTTATTTTATTTTTCTAAATTTTGAGACGGGGTCTTGGTAAGTTACTGAGTTTGGCCATAAACTTGAGATCTTTCTGCCTCAGTTTCCCAAGTCACTTAGATTCTGGGTATGCACATTCATGCCCAGCTTCGACTATTTTACTGTCTACATGGAAGAGCAGTTTAACATCTGGGGGTTTACACACACACACACACACACACCCAACAGTAAGCAGGATGTGGGCCTGGAAGACCTTCCTGTTTGTTTGTTTCAGCCATATTTCCAGCATTTAGCAAATATTTAACAATCTCAATAAACATCTAATGAATAGTAAATCTTCTGCACATTCTTTAAAACCAGAATCAACCTTATTTTCTTTTATTGTCCCTTTAGGCCTGGAAACTTCTCTTGGGACAAAAGAGGACCAAGAAGACAGGGATGCAGGCCACCCTGTTGTGTGAGAGGAGCCGGATGGGGAAAACTCAGACAGGTCCTAGCTGTGGCTTTGCAGCTAATTCCTGGGGTAGTCCTTAACTGCTCTGGGCTTCAATTTCCTCAAATGAAAAATTGATGGGTCTCAGGTAGATGACCTGAAACATCCTTCCTGATGCTTTAAATTCTAGGATTCTAACAGATGGTAAATCTAACCAAAATATTACTTGGAATAGTTGTACCTAGCTCAGAATCAGGGAACAAGAAGGATATGTAAAGAATGTTTAAAAACTGAAAGGAAGAAAGAATAGATAATTGTTCTAAGAATGCATTAATGCTGCCTGTGCATCCGTAGGATTTTCCACCAAAGGAAGGAGCTCTTCTCTATAGATATAAATTTTTGCAATTAAAACAGTCAGAGATTGTTTTTTGATAGTTTAATTTCAATTATATAAGTTATTCTTACCCTTGGTATTTAAAAGGTGTGATTTAAAAATTCAGAATGCATTTATATACTCCCTTAAGAAGTGCTAATAGGGTCACTATAGGTGGGGAAATTTTTATTTTGCATCTTAAACCCTTTTGTAAGTTATAAATAATCATTTCATAAATATTCTTCAGGAGAAAAAAGAAAGGGAGAAATTCCTGCCTTAACAAAACCTCAACTCCTAGTGCTGATTCTAGATAACATTTAGCCCCCAAATTCTATTAGTTTACAACTTCAGACATTGTCATTTCCAGAATTACCCTCATATCAGTAAAGCAGGATTTTACCTAAATAGGTCTCAGAACTATAAGATGCTAGATCTTTGAAATTCTTTTTGAACAGAAATAATACTAATTTTAGTATTAACCTAAACATAAACTTATTTGACAATCAGAAAAGATCTATATATTTTCAAATAACTTACTCTTCAGAATACTTCTAAATTTATGTGTAATTGGACATTTTATCTATGTTCTGTTCCTTGTATGCTTGAATTAAATCTTTCCTTTGTTAGCTAAAATAAATAAATAAATAAATAAATAAAGGAAAAAAAAGAAAAAAAAAAGAAAATATTTTAAATGAAAAATTCTAACTTTTTCTAACACATGTATTCTTCTTATAGGATTAAATCAGAAAGTTCTTTAAGAATGGAATTTTGCTAAAGAAGACATGTCATTCTTGTTCTGCTACTTAACCAAAAATATGTCAGTGGTAAGTTATTTAAACTCTTGGAACCCTAGTTATTGCATTTGAATAACAAAGGTAACACCAGGCTTATTTGAGGGATTATTATGAATTTTAAAAAAGATAATGTGTACAGAGAATCTGCTTTGGTGCTTGACACAGAGGGCTAGGGCCCTCTGTCAGGGAAGATTCCCTTCCCTGAATGGAGCATTCCTTTTCTTGTAATGGCTGAATACAGTGTCAGAATCTTAACCATCCTGACAGCACTCAAGCCTCTCTCCAAACAGGACCCTCCATACTTCATTCATACCAGAAAGAAGACCTCACTGTCCTTGGTACGGGATTTCCAAAAGTGAAAAAAGACCAGGCATTTGTCCTTGATGAAAAATTCAGAAGGAAGACAGACAGATAGCATGAGGAATTACAGTCTGATGCTGTGAATGCTGAATGAAGATTGCTTTTATTTTTGTTGTCTACACTAGGAGCTCGTCTCCTAAAAAGGTCTATACTCAAAGGACTTAAAATTAGCATACTATAGTAACACAGCTACATCAATATTTATAGCAGCTCAATTCACAATAGCTAAACTGTGGAAGCAACCTAGATGCCCTTCAATAGATGAATGGATGAAGAAAATGTGGTATATATATACACGCAATGGAATATTACTCAGCATTAAAAGAGAATAAAATCATGGCATTTGCAGGTAAATGGATGGAGTTGGACAATATCATGCTAAGTGAAGTAAGCCAAACCCCCAAACCGAAAACCAAATGTTCTCTCTGATAAATGGATGCTGATCCATAATGGGGGAGGGCGTGGGAAAAATGGAGGAACTTTGATTGGGCAAGGGGGAGGGTGCACGGGGACAGGAAAGATGGTGGAATGAGATGAACATCATTACCCTAGATACATGTATGACTGCACATATGGTGTGACGCTACAACATGTGTAACCAAAGAAATGAAAAGTTGTGCTGCAATTGTGTACAATGGACCCAAATGCATTCGGCCGTCATATATACCTAACTAAAATAAATAAATAAATTATTATTATTTTTAAAAAGGGCCCAAAGGGCTATGTGAATTCATAGAGAGGAGTGATAACTGTTGATCCAGGAGGGCTTGTCAATGATTTCAGTGAAGGGACAACAACAACAGTTGTAATGGACTTTGAAGGATGACCAGCACATTGTGAGTCACTGGAGAGCACGTGGTAGTGAGGGGGATTTGGGGAGGAGAGTCTATGCAGGAGAACCAGCTTGTGAAAAGTAAAGGCATGAAGAACAAGGCTTAGAAAAGGTGAAAACATTCTGGGAAAGATAGCTGATGAGGAGCAGAGGCAGTGACCCTGTATTATGACATTCTAAGGAACACTGGACATAGATTTTTCTTTTTCTTTCTTTTTTTGGTAACTGGGGATTGAACCCAGGGGCACTCAACTACGGAGCCATATCCCCAGCCCTGTTCTTTGTATTTTATTTTAGAGACAGGATCTCACTGAGTTGCTTAGGGCCTCATTAAGTTGGTGAGGCTGGTTTTGAATTCATGATCCTCTTACCTCAGCTTCCTGAGCCTTTGGGGATTATAGGTGTGCACCGCCAGGCCCGGCTTTAGCCATGGAACTTTTGAAACTTGAATTTCAGAACAAGACACCGAAGAATGAAAATGATGCAATCTGAATGTAAATTAGGAAGTTGATTTGGGCCGTCATGTTTTAAAAGGAAAAAAAAGGTTAAGAACACTGAGAAGGAGGTACTTGTGTTCAAAGCAAGGCTGTTTAAGATTTGCCTAAGGTCCATTAATGTGATAGAACTTTTTTTTACCATTAAAAAACAATGCTTCTGTGTTTTAAAGTTATTTGGTGTTTATGTTACATGAGAGGCAGAGGAGCATAATCATTCAGAGTTTAGGCTCTGAAGCCAGAGTGTCTGGATTGGAATACTCACCCCCACTAACTGAACCTTAGATAGGTTAGTTAGCCAACCTCGATGAGGCTCCAGTTTCCTCCTTAAATAAGGAGTTAAAATGTGCACGTTGTCAGGTGTGTTAATACAAAATGAAGTACATGTGTATACAGAAGGATGTCTGGTGTAAATGAGAACTCCGTAGACATCAGCCCATCTTGCTTTGTGCCTTTGCCCTCATTCAGCAGCCATCTCTTTAGAAAGTCCCTACAGTGTCCAAGCTCTAGGCTGACTTCCAGGGATACAAAGATAGATACAAAATGACTTTTGTCTTTACAATCATTTGTGGTTTCTCACATCACACTAGAGGGTTCAGCAATAGTAGTACAGACTTATATCCTAGTTAAAATACTTTTCTGAACTGTTTGGGCAACAGTGATTTAAAAATCTCTCCCCACAACGTTGTTTATTATTATTATAACAGCCAACTCCTCTCTTCTCCCTTCTCTTCTTCCCCCAAATTGGAGAATATCATGTTAAGTGAAATGTTACATCTCTGCAGCCTGAACTATCTTTGATGGCAGGTATTTCCTGTGATTTCAGGCAACAGTGAGCTTATTTTAGTAGCTTCCTCTACTTATGTGCACCGAATCTTCCAAAGATGAGTATTTCCACCATTGCCTTAGAGGTCTCTTTGCTAATTCATTTGACTTATGTGTTAATGTAGCATCTATTATTGGTGGGTGAATTTTTCTTTCCCAATGGCATTTTTTTTTCCCAAAAAATCATACCTTCAGAAAGTCTTATTTCTGTAAGCTGGAGAGAAATGTTAATGATTTGACTTTTCAGTGCTATACCAGACTAAGGAGAAGACTTGCTTGGAAAACATCAGTTATTCACTGCCTTTTAAACCACAGCATAAAGCTTTTCATCTCTGTATCTCTTAGCTGCAGGTTTATGACGGGGTCCAAGTAATTCTGTTCTGTTCATGATGACATTTGCTCATTGTCTGAAAGGATTCTAAATTAGGTATTGCAGGTTCAACATTAATTTTGGTTGAATAGTTGAAAATTGTTGGAGAAGGGACACCATGTCCTTTTGAGTATAACCACAGTACATTAAAATGGACAGATGAACAGTTGTGATAGCCTCAAAGGGAAAAATTTGAAAAGGAAAATGTCTGCATACAAATGAGAAGGAAATGAAAACAGCAAGGCACTTACATTTAAAATAACTAAGGAAAGTACCGAAATGATTACATGAAAAACTACTTTAATACCAAGGAAGCCCTTTAGAATGAATGGGACCATTGAAACAGGACAAATTGTTTACCTGGTAAAAAAGATAAGACACTGGCATCCTGACCACTTTATACCTCTATTCAGTATTTATTATAGGAGATGTGTGAGATGTTCAGGGCGTAAGGCATCTTCAAATAGTAAACACCCATTCTTAGAAGACAGAGAGACCGGATCCCTCAGCTAATGGTGAAAGGTCCATAATAAAATAAGAAGCTCTAGGTTTAAATGTAAATGCCAAATGGATGGAATTGGAGAATATCATGTTAAGTGAAATAAGCCAATCCCCCCCAAACCAAAGGCCAGATGTTCTCTCTGATATGCAGATACTAACTCACAATAAGAGGGGAGGAGAAAAGAATAGATGTTCATTGGATTAGACGAAGGGGAATGAAGGGAAGGGAGGGAGAAGGGGACTAGGAAAGACAGTAGAAAGAATCAGACATAACTTCTCTATGTTCATATATGAGTACACCACAGTGCAACTCCACATAATGTAAACCACAGAATGGGAAGTTACACCCCATGTATGTATGATATGTCAAAATGTACTCTATTGTCATGTATATCTAAACAGAACAAATAAAAACTTGAAAAGAAGAAATAATAAATAAAAATAAACAATTTTAAGTATAAAAATAAAAAAGTTCCAACAACAAAAAAATGTGAATGCCAGAATGAGACTGGTGTCCCATGAGAATTTCTTGTATTGTACACCTTAGTTTATGAAATGTGCACATTAAAAATCAAAAATCGTATTTAGGATATACCTAAAACTTTAAAAATATTTCTATTAATTTGAAAAGGCAAATGAGAAGGGTGACAATGATTTTGTTAACAGAAAAAAATTAATGTTACAAAATTGTATGGCTTAGAATACCGTTTTAAAAATAGTAAGTTAAAAACTCTTAAGGATAAAAAAAAAAATCCAGTCTTTAAGAGAATGAGAAATAAGTATTTATAAAGACTGCTATCCAAAATATACAAAGAACTCCCAAGATTCAACAATAAGAGAATAAAGAATCCAATTAAAAGGTAGGCCAAAGACCTGAATGGACACCTCATCAAAGAAGATATACAGATGGCAAAAAATAAAAAGAAAATATGCTCAACATTAGATGTCATTAGGGAATTGATAATTAAAACAACTATACACCTATTAGATTGACCAAACTCCAAAACACAGACAACACCAAATGCTGGCAAGGATGTGGAGCAAGAGGATCATTTATTATTGGTGAAGATAAAAAAAAATGGTACAACCTCTTTGCAAGACAGTTCATCAGTTTCTTACAAAACTATATGTCTTCTTATTATACAATCCAGTGATTATACTCCTTGGTATTTGCCTAAATGACTTGCAAAGTTATGTCTACACAAAAACCTACACAGATGTTTACAGCAGCTTTATTTATAATTACCAAAACATGAGAGCAATGATATGTCCTTCAGTAGGTCAACAGATAAATAAAATGTGGCACATCCAGAAAACAGAGTATTATTCAGCAATTGAGTGATCAAGTCATGAAAATAGGGAGTGAATTTAATTCCATATTACTGAGTGAATGAAGCCAATCTGAAAAGGACATACACTGTATGATTTCAATTGTATGGAATTTTGGAAAAAGAAAACTATGGAGGCATCAAAAGGACATTGGTTTCCAGGGCTTAGTGGAGAGGAGGACTTTCAGGCAGTGAAACTACTTCATATGATATTTTAATGGTGGATACGTGTCGTTGTACATTTGTTAAGATCCACAGAATGTACACAAAGAATGAACTCCAATGTAGACTATGTAGTTGGGTGATAACAGTGTGTCAATGTAAGCTCACAGATTGTAATAATAAATGTGCCACTCTGGTGGGATCCAGATAGTGGGGGAGGCTATGTATATTTGGAGACAGGGAGTATATGGGAAATGTCTGTAACTTTCCCTCAGTTTACTGTGAACAATAAATTGTACCCAAAATTAAAGTTTATCAATTAAAAAAAGAAATGTTCCATTGCTGTTTAAACCATTGTATGATTCCATCAGATAAAGTTCTGTAATAGGAAAAACTAATCAATGGTGATATGAACTAGGATAGTGATTTCCTCTGGGGGAATCAGCTACAGAAAGGCATGAATAGAACATCTGGAAGTATTGGTGAAGTTCTGCTTTTTGATTTGATTGATAGTAATCACATTGTAAAAATTCATAGAAATACATGTTTCCTGGTATCATGTGTGTGTTATATCTCAATGTCTTTTTTTTAAAAAAAATTTTTTTTTTAGTTGTAGATGAACACAATACTTTTATTTTGTTTTATTTTTATGTGGTGCTGGGGATCGAACCCAGTGCCTCACTCATGCTAGGCAAGTGCTCTACCACTGAGCCCAAGCCCCAGCCCCAGCCCTCAATGTCTTAATTTAAAGTTTTTTATAAGTGAAAAAAAAGAAACAAAAGCCAAAACAAAACAAAGACCAAATGAAACTATTCAACTTTAAATTTATTTCCTGTGGATCATTTGTTTTACTGGGGAGAAGCAAGTAATCCCTGCACACTTTTCTTCCAGTCATTTTGGAATGAGGCATTAATGGATGAGTTAGGATGCAACCAACAAGAGAAAACACTTAAGTATTTTAAAATGGGTGGAATTTAACCCAAGAGAAATGATTACATTTGATGCGAGGCTAAACTAGATATAGTAAATCAACCTAAAGAGCATAATTAACAAAAAGTCCACCTACAGTTCTCAAGGGACCCGAGGAAGAGCCAGTGTTGCTAGGGTTCAGGGTTCAAGGATACTGGGGGAAGCTGGAGGCAAAGGCTAGGGTTGGAAAGTAGCCCACAGGGGTCTATCCCCATGGGACTGAGCAGGTGCAGGGTAAAGCATGGACCTCAAGGTAAAAACAGGCACAGCTGGCACACTGGAGAACAGAGAACTCAGAAAATCAGTTTTTCATTTTCAATCCTCTTGGAGTAACAGCTCCAGTAGAGAGATGGACTTAATTATATTTTCAAAGTGCACTGTTTACACCTCTTGGGAGGTAAACATTTAGCAAACATCTTGAAAACAAATGAAATCACCATTGTAGTTCTATATCCAGTCTCAACAAACCAAATTCATGCATGCACCCTTAAGATTATGAGAGAGTTACAGACCTTCACTGTGAAGTTAACCAAAAGTATAAAAAAAGTGTGCCTGCCTTTAAGGCAGACAGTGAGCAATGTCTGCTATGTTGCTTTATTCAGAAGGTGACATGGGTGTATTCTGATGATCTGGACATCACCATTCTTCACAGAAGAAAATAAAATCACATTTTGAAAACTGATCTTAGAAGGAAGTGAAAAGTCACACAATTTCCCCAATATGACCACTACTCAATTCCTCTAATCCTCTCTGTCCTGCTAAAAAAAAAGATGATATTTAAGGCTAATATTAAAGCACAAATTTGCAAGTTCTGTTGTATCATGGGAGGGTATTATGTCTGATGATATAAAACATATTTATTCATCCGTTTTATAGCCAGGCAAACAAAATTTAATGTGTTGTATGTGTATGTACTTAATTGTTCATAGAAGTTAAAAAAATTACTTCACTTGAACTTAACCATGTCCTGATTTTAATGTAGGCAACATAAAAGCCTCCGGCAGGCAGCTTTTGAAATGTTATCTTTATCTCACATGTAGATGTGTCAATGATTAAACTACCAGAGATACAAGCAAATTTTCCTTCAGTTTATGCCTTATTAAAACATGGTTCTTATCTCATTCTGACTAATTACTCTAATATGAAATATGTTTTCTATCTTTAAAAAAATTGCTAATTTTTAGAGGAGAAATAAAACGTTATGGCATTTGCTTAACAGAAACAAGAAAGATAATGTTGGGGCCATCTCTGTGTTGAACACCTCATAATTTAGATGGTTTCTGATAATAATAAAAACAAAAGGAACAGAAAATAAGTCTTTCACTGTCTGACACCTCATTAAAAGTAGAAAGCGGGAGGGTGTTGGTAATATTTAACCCCTTTTATAAAAGGGAGAGAAGTACTTTACAATGACATCATTGATGTCCATCTTACATCCGTGGGCTTAAACACACTCACCTAAAATTCCGTGAGGAAACAGCATGAACTTTCCAAAACCATCTATATTATTTTCTTTGAAATGGCTGTTGATTATGACATTTAAAGACTCCCCAAGTGCTTCATCCAGGGATTTGTAAATCCTATATATCTGCAATGAGAAAACATGGGTTTTATTTAGCTAAGAAACTCACATGTTTACTACAGAAAACAGCCAAGAATGGCAGTTCTAGAACATATGTTATTTTACAAAACCCTCATGCACTATTAATAACTTGTAATATTCAACTCAGAACATTGGTTTTCATTTACTATAAGAAATAAGTTATTTCTTTTCCTATAAGAATAATGGCATGGATGCTAGAAGTCCTTTCACAGATGAGGATGGACAGGCCCAGAGGGATCAAGTGACTGTCCAAGGTCAAACAGCAGGTTAATAACAGGAGAGAGTCTGGAACCTGGGGTTCCTAGCATAACTCTTTGTTTTTAGATGATTAAAAACTTAGAAATCAAACCAGGTGCGGTGGCGCACGCCTGTAATCCCAGTGGCTCAGCAGACTGAGGCAGGAGGATCTCGAGTTCAAAGCCAGCCTCAGCAAAATCGAGGCACTAAGCAACTCAGTGGGACCCTGTCTCTAAGTAAAATACAAAAATAGGGCTGGGGATGTAGCTCAGTGGTTGAGTGCCCCTGAGTTCAATCCCTGGTATGAAACAAAACAAAACAAAACAAAACAAAACAAAACAAAACAAAACCTAGAAATAGGGGAATATGGAATCTGCTATGTTTTCCAAGTAGGTAATTTTCTAGAATATTGAATCACCATAATTTCTGCTAAAGCCAAGGAACTTCCTGTTGAAGCTGGAGTCCTCAGACACAAATGTTCTCTAATGGCCTAATCTTGAGCAGTTGTAAGTAGATATCTCATAGGAATTAGTTACATACAGCAAAGGCAAACCAACATTATTTAATAATCCATATGATTTATTATGTTGTGTTGTAATAACATATAAACAGTAAATAGCTCACAAAATGGGCTGTTTATGTTTCTTAAAGCTGAATGGCTTTATAAGTTTTTGCCTTCTGAGAAAATTCATAGATGAAAACTGGAGGAGAGAAGCTCTGCATGGTTCTGGAAATCACATGTTAAGACAAAGGAGAAGAGAGGGAGGAGGGACACATTAAGATAAAGGGGACAAGGTATCTGACAGCTGTGGGGACAGAAAAGGGAGGGACTGATAGGTAGAGGGTGCCCTCTGTCCCCAGCTCCAACCCAACTGCTTTCCTCTCCAGCTGTGTTCTCTAACCCAGGTCATCTAAAATGATCATAATCATCAATTTAACTTTCATGACTAGTTTTAGGCATCTTATGGTTTTAGGTGCATAGAAAACAAAATCCTATAACAATAACTCCCCCTTCTTTGAATCCAAATTTTCAGATAAGTTTGTTATTTCATGAGTTATTAATAGGAGATAAAGAAAATTTCATTGCACAATTAACCCCCTGTTGTGTCATATCAAGACCCAACAGTGCTAGGTACATGCATGAATTTGGCACTTGTGAATTAAATGTATTATTACAAAACTTTCTGATTTTTTTGTTTGTTTTCTTGAAGTACATGCTATCATTATTTTAAAAATTGGGTTTGAAGTAGGTTAGACCTATGCATTTGGGAATATGTTATATGTTAAAATGTTGTCCCTCCCCCCCATGAATGCAGGTCTCCAAACCACGGTGTCAGGAATGAACAGAAACTTATACAATCTTATATTCTTTCATGTAAGCCATGTGTGTGTGTGTGTGTGTGTGTGTGTGTGTGTGTGTGATACAGTGAGCACACAGAGATAAACATATCTAGCTCTATTTGACAACCCAGAATCATTCACTTGAATGAAAGAGAAACAAGTATTTTACTCTATTTGGGGCATATTTTAGGCATCTAGGTTGAATGGAAGTTGCAGGAGGTAGATTTTTGCTAAATAAAAAAAACTCCCTTAAATTAGAGCATATACAAATAGAAATGCCTTCACACCAATAGTATTAATATAGGGAATAAATATGATAATCTATTGATAGTCACCATGGGATTTGGTAAGGGCCATATAGCCATTACACAAGGATGGGGTATGTGGTCACTCCAGCTGTAATTCCATGGGACCAAGCCAAACATGAGACTCAAGTACAGTTAGTATTCACATTACCATTAAAGTTTGTGCCAGTGCTGATCTTCCCACTTAAAACAGCTCTCCATCCTCATTCTCTAGTGTTTACCTTGAAATATTTTCCTCATAGCACTTCCAACTTTCTAATGTATTATTTATCCATTGTCATTTCACACTAACATATAAACTCTACAGAGGCAAAGTTTTTGTTCATTATTGCACTACTAATGTTCAAGGTGATGGCTAGCACACAGTAGGCCTGCAGGAATATTTATAGCAAGAACACACAAACCAATGAGTGAATAAAGCCTTTTTGGTTGTCACCAAATTTAAATCTAAGAAGAAATTTGGATATTCTTAATCACAAAGATTTGCAGATCAGATTTAGGCTTATAATTTATGACAGTGAATTAAACTGACAGTGAATCAAAGCCTTCAATCCTGCTTCAATAATGAACCATGGTAACAACTTTTTCTATTCATCCCCTAGAAAAAAAAGTAGAGTGAAATATAAGATTAAATAACATGGATGCAGTAAAGAAGAAATTTTATTAAATTGTCTTTCTTATTTTAAAAGTTGCCTCCTTTTCTTATAAATGTATTAGGTCCAATCTCTTCTCTGTTACCCCTGTGACCTTGCAACTCATTAAAATAATTTCATCCCAAGAATTCATAAGAATTTTATTCACACTGGAAAAAAATGAGGAACCCAAGCAGTCATTTTATCTGTTTTCATTATTAGGTAGGAATTTGCAGCAGAAACACTAAAGGGAAGGGGGAAGTTGGTGGTCTCTAGGACTTATACTGTAGGCTTTCCTTTTTTGTTAGTTATATTTGGGAAATCAGGGTGCCATGGGTCTGGCTTATTAGATTTCAGTGGATGGACAACAATTTCAGATCCTTGGGTTAGATGATGATGTCCATAAATTTGCAAAGGGTGCACCAGAGAAATGCAAACATGGAGAGCTACACTGCATTCATAAACATATAAAATTTGGTAATTTATGGAGCTTGACACTGTTTGCAGGACCTATTAAAAGAGTTTGGTTAAGAATGATTGTAGTCATTGGAGACATGGTAACAACTTTTCCAAATAATTTCCAAACAAATAAATCCTGCTTTTTTTTTCCAGCAGCTCTATGCCATGGAATTCAAGATGGCATGCTAAAATTTCACCCCACCTAAGCCTGGGATTCCTGTTAACCCTCTTTTGCAAACATAGCAGCAGAATGATCCTTTCTAACAATGAGAAGGCTGGGAGAGAAGGAAAAACTTTGGATCTGAAAGGTCTCTCTTCTGCTGTTATGGAAAGAAGACTGAAGTATGATTAGAAGACTGGGTTTTCTTTCGTACCACTAACTAGCTGGGCAAGTCATTTACTCTTAACTTAGTTTCAGTTTCCTCATTAGTAAAATGAGGGTATTAAGTCTAGATCATTGTTTTTTCAGTCAGTAGTGGTTCTCCTCTCACCCTTAGGGATGTTTGGCAATGTCTTGAGTATTTTCACTTGCAAGGGAAAAATGGGTACAAATGGTATCTGGCAGGTAGAGGCCAGGGTGCTGCAGAACATCCTGCAGTATCCAAGATGGCCCCTACCAAATAATGAACCAGTCCAAGTGTATCAATACTAAGTTGAGAAACTTTGGTCCAGATGGTTTAAATCCCTCTTAGACCTCAAACCCTTCTGTAATTTCACCACAGGCCCCATACAGATCTCTGATATTGCACAAAGTAAGCCTAATTCACCACTGAAGTTAACCTGGCAAATGGACAGATCTGAAGACTATCATACTAAGTGAAATAAGCCAATCCCCCAAAACCAAAGGCCTAATATTCTTTCTGATATGTGGATGCTAACACACAATAAGGTGGGAGGGGGGAATGGGAAGAATATAAGATCATTGGATTAGACAAAGAGGAAGGGAGGAAAGATGGGATTAGGAAAGACAATAGAATAAATTGGACATAACTTTCCTATGTTCATATATGAATACACCAACCACTGAAACTCCACATCATGTACAACCACAACAATGGGATCCTGGTTACAATAAATTATACTCCATTTATGCATTATATTAGTCCTCATAGCAACTCTAGATTTCCCATAGCTCTAGCCACCAATGACCATGAAGGTTCTCATGTTACCAACAGTTGTGCCTGCTAAAAGAGAAGCAATGCATCCTTCAACCTCAGATAACAAAGTTGTTGATGTCAAAATACACTCTACTGTCATGTATATCGAAAAGGAACAACATCAATAACAAAAGATAGCAAGAGGGTATTTGAGCAAATATAAGAAAGTAGCAGAGAATTCAGTTTCACTCTTGATATTTTATCATCAGGGATAAAAAAAAATCATACTTCATCACTCAGGTTAAAGTAAGATAAACTGGAAGGCATAACATTTGGACAAAATAGCTGTCAAAAGGAATGGATGTATACATTCAGTAGTGAGTGCAGAATTTTTACACCATAGAGCCAGAGACCTGCTCACATTCAGGAACTCTTCAACCATCTGATGACTTGCCTGTCAGCCTCAGTTCAGTTGGGTGTTCTGTCAACTGTTTTACAGGTGATGAGAAGAAAGAAGGTGATTTATCTAGGATTTCTCAGCCATAATATTTCTTGCACAGCATTTTCTGCCTAAGGTTCTGCCTTTGTGATTCTTCCTGTTGCATCTCACTGAGGTTAGGGCAGTGGCTGACCAGATGATATTAATTTTAAAAGGACATGCCCCTGATATGGTATGTTTAATGACATATTGCACTTGGGCAACCTCAGCCAAGGAGCTCAGCTGCTAAAAACTCAAGGATTTACACATATTTTTTTCTTTTGTTAAACAAGAAAAATAAGAATGATGAGCTCAGATGCTAATATTTATGAAAAAAGCAAATTTAATTTAAAATAGAATGAGATAGCAGGAAACTAATAGAGCTTTTGGTTTTTTAAGTTGCAGTAACTTTCTTTATAAGAGAGGTGGAAAATATGATAAACTATGAAGAAATTTATATTGCTTACATTCTTCCCTGGAGGAAATTCCTATGAAGATTTTAAATATTTACTGCCAGTTATATATACACACATATAAATATGTATATATGTGTGTGCTTATGTGTATATATGCCCACAGGTACACACACGTACATACACAACACATAATTTTTAATGAAGTTGAGGGATTATACTTTTCTTTTTTAACTTCTGGTGTTTGCTAGTGATCCATACATATTCAGCATAAAGACTTCTTTTTATGGCTAGGAGGTTGTTTTTATTCAATTTGCTAATTAAAGTTTATGAACATATGACCATATGGGACATCCACAGTCACTGAGAGTTTTATTTTATTCATTTACTTCATGCACACATTCAGTCAGAATGTATTTCTGCTACATTCTAAGGTAAGGCAGTAGGTCATCATTTTACTTTTATAATATAAACTTCTGTAAGAAACCCAAGTTTCCCAAAATATCAGAAAAAGATGAGTCATTTTTCTCAGAAAACATCTAAAGAAAGTAATTATCTCATATTGCATCTTTGAGGGAAATATGCACAAAACCAACAAGAGTCTCATTTTGTTGCATAATTACTGAAAATAAGTGTAGTCGAAGTTTTCTTAGAAGAAAATCTCTTTGTTTGAATATAGGTAGGGCAATATGCAGCTAAAATCATACAGGCAAATGCTTCTGCAGTGTTGAGCTCATTACATCTTCAAACTTTCCATGTTGACATTAACTCCAAGTAAGGAAGAAATATTGACATATTTTTTACTCACTAGGAAAAAAATCTTTATTTTGTCTTACATTTAAGCACCACCTTGAAATTGGTCAAAAAGAGAATTAAGTTCAATTTTGAAGGATAACTAACAATGTGACAAAGATTAGTCCAATTAGTTTTTTAAAAGAGGAAATTTTAATTAGTCACATGCAGATATATCATAGATTGTATTAAAATCTCCCTGATCCTATGTGACCTTTGCTTTCATGTTCATAGTTTATGTTCATTCATTCGACAGAGAAGCCCGTCTTACATGTCTAAAAGATTAATCACGCAATGTGATTTGCTTTAACTGTGTTTGATTTTACCATGGTATAAAGATCAAAACAATCCGAAGAGAAGGAACAAAGAAACTCATGGAACTGCTTATAGAAAAAGAGCAAAATTTAAAAAGAAAAAAGATTTAAAGGACATTTTATCAATTATTAGTAACATAAAAAACTAAAAAAGGAATGTGGAGGAGAGGAGAGTATGTTTGCAGGCAGAGTACCACGCTTCCCACAAGTCTCCTGAATCAAAGTTGTGCTAAGTACATGGAATCCCACATGTTTTAAACATTACTCTTTTCTAATATGCATAAAAACTCAACCATAAAACTTGTTCTCACAAAAAAATACAGCAGTTATTTGGATGCAATTTCAGTGACAAACTCTGGCTGGCACAAAAACCAGATTTTAATTTTTGTTGTTGCTGCTGGTAATATATATCTTGTTTCCCCAGGAAAAATATTTATGTGCAAAATAAAGGTGGGTGTTTTCTAAAGCAAAGATATACTTTTTCTGGAAGGCATAAAGAGACAAGTGCATTTAATTCTGGTCTTCTGCTCTGGCCTTGCCCTTCAGGGGTGTGTTTTTCCCTTATCTGGTGGACTTGAATGTACCCTATGCCTAGGAGCCACCTGAGGGCTACCGAAGGGCTGACCTGTCATCTCCACCTGACTCAGAAGATGAAAGTGCCTTTTTAAAATCATGAAAATAAAAGATATATCATTTACCTTAGTATCAGAAATTAACATGCTACTCTGGGGTTCAAAATAGTGAAACTAGACCCTACATCAGGGCTTCTTGAACCTTTGGTCCAAAGAACCCTCCACCACCAAAGTTTTTTTTTTTTCTATAGTTGTTATAGCTATTAATATTTATCTTATTAGAAATTAAAACTTGGGAATTAAAAATATTTATTTATAAATTCATTTGAATAGTAATGGTAAACCCATTGCATGTACGATAAATAATAAAAAGGCAGTATTTTCCAAAACAAAATTTGGGCAAGAAATACAGCATGGTTTTACATATCTGAAAATATCTTTAATGTCTGGGTCAATAGAAGATATCTGGGTTTCCATATCCACTCCTGCACTGAATCTATTGCAAAATGGGGCTTGAGTTGAAGAGTATGAAGAAACTCCAAGTTTACACAGAGACACCGTCAGAAACATCAGAATCTTTCATATTAATATGAATATTTGCCTTTGATGTGACACTGAAATTCAACAAATGGTTGATCCTTAAAATAGAGTTGCAATGTGGAATCTTTAGTCAATCAATGAACTTTAAATAATCGTTGCATTAAAGTTTATCATTAGTCTTATACTTCATATAGATATTTTTACATATATATAAATTTTATAACACTGTACATTTGTTGTTTGGAAATTATTGGTTCTCTAGATGCTGAAGATATTCCAAATGTTGACACATTTCACTTTCAGTAACACAAATATTTTTCATATCACCATCAATGCCTGGTGCTGTGGCTCATGCCCGTAATCCCAGTGGCTAGGGAGGCTGAGGTAGAAGAATTGAGAGATCAAAGCCAGCCTCAGCAAAAGTGAGGTGCTAAGCAACTCTGTGAGACTCTGTCTCTAAATAAAATACAAAATGGGACTGGAGATGTGGCTCAGTGGCCGAGTTCCCCTGAGTTCAATCCCTGGTACCCAAATCACCATCAGTCTCATCAGAAAATTATTTTAAAAGTAATGGGAAGCTGACAAGCTTATAGTGGCACATGCAAGCTTTCCAAAATTCTGCTGGAAAGTTTAAATTATATCATTGTTGGAAATTTTTCAGTTGTTTTTTTCCCTGAAGTATCAAGCTCACTTCATTCATTTCCAAGAAAATATTTGCCAAATTCCCATGTCTGGATAATCTTAGTTTGCCAGCCAGTTGTTCTTTCAAATAAACATGTTGTTCTATGAAAGAAGTGGTGGGTTCAGCTTGTACCCCAAACCATTGTACTTGGAGACAATTATTGTATCTTGATACATTTTAAAAGTGATTTATGGCTACTTTCCATTTGCTCACACCAACTGTCAGAAGGATGTGTATTAAGGCTTTGAAATTTAACAAAATGGTTTCTTCTTCTCATTGCTTTGTTTTTCACTATACATGGATTTGGGTAAAGAATATAATGACTACTGGAGTTTGGGACCACTGCCTTGGATTATGATAAGATACCCACAGTTTTAGCCACCACAAATTTTATGCTATCAATATAAATGTCTGCAGATTGAAAGTGTAAATAATATGCTATGTTATTAGTAAGAGGGTTTTGATATCAAGGAACCCTAGAGAGTCTTAGGGACTTTACTTTGAGAACCACTGCCCTAGAAGGAAGAGAATATGTTAAGGTGGTCAAGTGGGAGCCCTGAGATTTGACAGTCAATGGTAACTCATATCATTATTGATTTAATCTCTATATATTAAAAGGAAAATTACTTATCTATTTCAACCCCAGTTTTCCCATTTTTACTCTTCTGAAAGGAAAAATATCAAGTCTTACCTCACAGTTAGTTGTTCCTAAAGATTAAAGGCAATCATTTGGCACAGTGTCTGACACACAGTAAACTCAACAGATATTAACTATGATTACTAATATTTATATTATCTTTCTTTTTGAGAACAAGGATTAATGATGTGAATAAATTAGAATATCAGCTGCTGGATTCTGTTTATCCTACCCAAATCCAAATTTAAGTTCGACATTTCCTCTGTGAACATAAGCTACATGCAGCTATACACTTTTTCTCTACTCCCTTGAGTACAAAGGGAATACATTTTGCCCCTTGTATGTTGAATTTGCAAATTCTTATACAGTCAGTCATGAGAGACATTGCTTGGTAGTGAAAGCCAGCGGTGATAAATGAGAGATGGTATTGTTAGTAGGTCCCCAAATCCCCCAACCCCTGACCTGATGCTTGGTACACCATGTTTGCTTGGGAAGCAGAATGTACCAAGGAATTACCCTATGACCAGAAACCTAGATCACAAGAACTCACAGAAGCACCATTTGCCCAAGGTCTAGAGCAAACACCTGAGAAAAGTCTTTCCTGAGATGTTGGCTCTTTCCCTAACCTAAGTCCTCCAGTTTTTATCAGTTTTGGGAAAAAAAAAATGGAGTGCAAGGACATGAAATTTAAGGAAAAAAAGTGTGTGTGTGTGGGGGGGTGTTCCTAAAGAGGAGGGCAGAGGGTGTGTGTCTGTGTATGTGCATGCACATGTTCATAGGTGTGTGTTGCACTCTCACAGAAGGGATCTGGCAGAGACCAAGTCAGTGGTAGAAAACTCAAAGATCATGGGAACATCTGGCTGACTTAAATGGGAAAAGTAGGTAAGACCAAGACACACCCAGCCCACATATTTTATTTTCGAATATTTCTTAATCCTTCAAAAAAGCATTCCTTTCTCTCATTTTCTTTGAAATCATAAGAGGTTTGCTTGATCTGTTTTTCTTTTTAGCTTTTTTTAAATATACCAGAGTACCAAAAAATTTTTCTAACACACACACATATTTTATATATATATATATATATATATATATATATATATATATATATATAAAACAAACCCCAAACTTGATGATAAGTGGCACCTAAATTTGATCTCAGTGTTGAAAAAGCAATAGAGGATTTTAGCAATGGAGCTCAAATGAAGAGTGTGTGTCATTGAAAGGGAGAAGCTCCCTGTGCATGTGCCATGTAGAGGCACCCAGTAAACACCACCACATCTTCCTATTTTCAAATTCAGGGTAGAAATCCAGATTTCTACATAAAATCTTCAAATTAATAACTCTTGCCTCAAACTGGATAGGACAAATAAAACATGTTGGCAGAGTTTTCAGGTTGCTACATCCCCCCCCCCCCTGCAAAAGATATAATTTCCTTTCCCTTCTGATCTTCAGGATCTTTAAACTGTGCCTTTGATTCCGATTACAACTACTCACTTGGGACAGAGGGGGATCCAAAATAGAGGGGCACCTCTATCGCCGTCTAGTGATCACAGCATGCCAAGACAGCAACTGAATGCTCATTCATTCTGTTTATTGAAAACTTCCACCTATGTGAAAATCATTATTCACCACCCAAAAGCCAGCAAAATAATTTTTGGCTACTATGTGTGAGGAATGAAGCACAGGGTGATTTTCCTGTGAGTTAATATTTTAAGGCAAGAGGTGATGGAAAAAGGGAGTAGGGCCATCAGCTCAAGCAAGGACTTAGAAGACATAAGTTCAAGACTATGCCACCAGGAAAAGAGAAGAATCTAAAAACCAGGCCTGGCAGCTCATGTTGTTGGCTGGAAGCTAGATACTGAGTTTTATGTGGACAAATGAGAATAGCATCAATTATCAACTTATCCACTAAGTAGAACAGCATGTAGCAGTTACTGCTCATTTGATCCCTGTTTTAAGTATTTAAAACACTTATTAATTAATGAAGAGCATCTCATATACTTTGTTTAGAAGCTTCACTTAAGCAAAATAGTTTTTAGGTTGGGGAATGGGAAAAAATTTTGCAATTTGGAAAAATAAAATTTCAAATAGGCCAGTAATACAGAGTTAATCAAGGATCCTGAGAAAGTTAAAAATTTAGCTCTTGTGACATCTCTGTTTCATTTCCATGCTCATGTTGTCTTAGATCACTGTCTCCAAGAATTCCATTCCTGTAGCTCAAATGTCAGCTTTCAAGGATGGTTCCCTCTGTACATTCATTTCTTGCTGTTTTGCCCTCCTTGACACACTCTGATAATTTAATGAACTGAAATCCGATTGCTTCTAGAAGCTCAATACTTGGTTATACTTTTGTTTTGAAAACAGCTTTTGAGTAGAGAGCGTGTCAGCAAAAGCAAGTAAAAGAATGTGGATGTTGTTACAAGGTCAGCTTTTCAGATGCTGCAGGCGGCCATTGCTGGCATTCTGTCAAACAGTTACCATGGGCAGCAGGGCCATTCATGGGCCATGAGTCAGCAGCCCTGACATGGCTAAATACGGTGACCGCTCAACGCTCAGTATGATGCACGCTCATGCGCCTTCAGAAAGCAGAGGAAGGAGGAATTATTTTATTTTCGAGTTTTGCTTAGAAAGAAATCTGCATAGGTCATTAATGTCCAGATGTTAATTTGTATATGTGTACATGGTGTGTGTGTGTGTGTGTGTGTGTGTTAGAACCTAGGTTAAAATATTAATACATATAGATTTCTTCTGTAAAGTGAAATATAAGTGGACTGAGAGCTGACATACCAGAAGCCAGCGATTTTGAGGGAGAGAGGTGCTTGAATTGGGCTGACCAGCTTAATAGTAGACATATGTGGCTACCGAGCAGCTGAAACGTGGCTAGTCCAAATTGAGATACTATAAGCATAAAACACATATGTGAATTCAAAGGTACAGTACTGTGAAAAAAAAAAAAGCTCTCTAATAACTTTTGAAATCGAGTACATGTTGAAATGATGCTTTGACTTATGGAAAAATAAAATATATTAGTTAAACTAGTTTTGCCTGTTTCTTTTTACTTTTTAAAAATGTGGCTACTAGGAAGTTTAAAACTACGTACAAGGCTTGGATTCTATTTTTTTTTAGAGAGAGGAGAGAGAGAGAGAGAGAGAATTTTTAATATTTATTTTTTAGTTCTCGGCGGACATAACATCTTTGTTTGTATGTGGTGCTGAGGATCGAACCTGGGCTGCACGCATGCCAGGCGAACGCGCTACCTCTTGAGCCATATCCCCAGCCCTTGGATTCTATTTCTATTGGAAGTTCTGCTTTAGGAGACATTAGATATGATCTCCTTTCAGTAAAACACACACATCCCTTACGTGCACACCTGGGGGTACACACACATACACACATGCAGAGGAAAAGGATAGGAAAAAGGGTCCTGGGTCATGGGTTAAAATAACAAGGGCTTCAGAATTCCATTTAAGGTGCTGATTTGAAGATTCTAGTTCTCTAAGCCAAAGAATGGTTGGTACAAGAATGACACTGAGTCAGCCCATCCTGAATTGCCAAAAGGCCTCAGCTCTAGACCCAAGAGTGAAAAACGTTTGTCATATTTCACTGAATTCTGGCTCCTTCCCTAACAAGGAAAGGGCACTGTCAAAGATGCTAAGAAATGTTTCTCCTCAAGCCACTCTTAGAAAAGAACAAAATGAGCCCTGTAGAAAAGAACTGGTGAAGATCTCAGAACTTTTCAGTTCTCTTTTAGACTTGGATGCTCTTGAGAATGAGTTGGCCATAGTGGTCAAGATCATATCAGACAGATTGGGCTAAAACTTTGTCTTAAGAAGGATTTTGATAAAGCATAAGCTGGATCCTGATTCGGCTAATCAAATCAGTGAAAAGTTATAATTTCCTGATTTGACTGACTGCATTTTCTGTTACCAGAATATCACTCAGAATTTTGGCTAGTGTTCAGAGGTCCCCAGAAGCCTCACTTCTGTATTTCACTGCATCATTTAGCTTCTTTTTAAGTTCTTCTTATCTAATGTCTGTTTTGATATTAGAGTCCTGAAGTAGAAAACATGCTCCAAAGGGCTCCAAAGTCGTCTACCTCTTATCCTTGAATTTCACTCATCCATTGCAACATTAACTATTGACTTTAATTTTCATGAGCCCAGGTGACATTAAACGGTGGCCAAACCATTTGAGCAATTGTCCAAAGACATGTATTCATCCTAACAATGAAATAGTCACAGTGTGCATGCCTCCTTAACCAGTTGATAGAAAGGATGGAATTCCTCAAATGTTTTTTCAATCAGAGTCGTATGAAGTGTCTCCTTTCTGTCCCAAATAAATATTGTAGTTTTGCCTATTAAATTAAGAAATTGAGATGAGTTTCTGGGGGAACTTTAGGAGAACAGATCATTATTCTCCCCTATGATTATTATTCTTTCTCTAAATGGAGAGTTGGAATATGTGAAACTTAGTGTATTATTTTAAGGTTTTGGAAATATTCTAAGGGAAAATTGTTGGGTTCGAATTTTAATGATTTCATATATTTTTGCTTTCTCATTAAGAAGATATTGAACATTATAGGCTGAACATTTACATAAGGGACTGAAACAGACAAAATATTTTTACTACTCTTTTGGGGAAATTGTTTTTTAATATTTTCTTTTCTTTTTTTTCCAACACTGGGGAATGGACCCAGGGCCTTTTACCACTGAGCTGTCTGTGGCTCTTTTTATGTTAATTTGAGACAGGTCTCTCTAAATTACCCAGGCTGTCCTTGAACTTGAAATCCTCCTGCTTTAGCCTCCTGCATATCTGGGATTTTAGATGTGAGTAGCCACATTTTACTTAAAAAAAAATTAAAATATCTTTTTTAGTTGTAGGTGGACCCAATACCTTTATTTTATTTATTTATTTTTATGTCGTGCTGAGGATCGAACCCAGTGCCTCACACGTGCTAGGCAAGAGCTCTACCACTGAGCTACACCCCCAGCCCCCACATTTTACTTTTTGACAAGTTTTTCTAAACTTAAATTCTTGAAAAATGTTTCTGGCCGATTTTTAAAAGTGCCCATATTTGGAAAATATACAAAAGCAAGAATATTTTAAGCAAGGTAAGATAAGCTTACAGCATTTGCAGAACAACAACCTTATATTATCTGATTCTATTGATTTGGGATTAAAATAATAAATGTTGAGTAAGACTATGCAAAAATGAAAGGATTATGTAGAATATACTGTCAACTCAACCTCCCTACATTTTTGGATAACTGCATTAGAGTACTTTTTAAAAAGATTTAAACATCTAACAATTAGAATTTCTCTTATTTTTATTCTAGATTTTATAATCAAGAAATGTAATTAAGAATCCTGTACAGTCTAAGATTTTATGAGTTGTTAATGAAACTCCTTCAGAGAAACCAAACAAAGAAAAACCATAGTATGTGAAGGCAGTGACATTGGTAAGACATGGTTTGAGAAACCTGCCAGGTCCTGGAGAATTTTACTGGGCCAGTGAAAAAGCAGCTCTGATTGCTCCTGATCTGGAAGTTCCGGAAGAAACGGTTAATGGTGATTGACAGCTCATCTCAAGTCCATTTAAAACCCATATCCCTTAAGAGAAGAAGAAATATGAGACGATGCTCAGACACTTAAGGTAATACAAGTCCCTCTGTTCTTCCAATGTGATTCCCAGCAGGACAATGTGCAGACGATAAAATCCAAACTGGATAGTTCTTTACTAGCCTAACTGAGATGAATCACTCTAATGAATGACTTACTTCACCCCTTCCAGGACTGACAATCTGGGCTTAGTGTTTAGTAACACTAAAATTGGAAGTAAAATCATGTCTGAAACATGTCTCATTAAAGAAATAAAAGGAACTTGCAGCATGATAAAAGGAACTTATAAGCTATGCTAAAATTTTATAATGACAGAAGCCATTCTCTCATGGATTTCCCCAAACTACAGAATTACTTCTAAGCACATAAAGAAGACCATTCACATAATTCAATTGTTTCATCTGCAACAAGAGAAACAGGGGAACAAATATCACTGTGTTTGTGTGTGTGTGTGTGTGTAAACATGTGCATATGTGTACATATGGGAAGCCTCCCATTTTTGCTCATTTCAAAGAATCAAATGTGAAAATTGACACGTTTGAGAACAAGGTAAAATGAAAACTTAGCTCTTTGTATAGATGAATATTGATTTTTTTTTCTCAGTGTCTGTCTTCTCCACGGCAAAGTTGTGACTCCTAGAAGGACTGGCCTACTCACATTCCAACAAAATAAGAGTTTTATTGTACTCAGATACATGCAGTTCTTTGGTTTAAAAAAGCTTGAGAAATCCAACTACCAGAAAATTTAACTATTCCTTATTTACAATAAAGAACTTATAGGAAAAAAAAAAAGAACGTGATTTAAACTGTGCATTGGTTCTTGGATAATTTAAGAAATTTCTGGATAAAAAGCAAAAACAAATGAGTAATTTGACAGATGAATAGACAAAATAAGCAGCAGTCTGCTTATCTAAGAAGGTCGCCTCTTGAGTCTTAACAGTTTACTTGTTGGAGCTATTCTGCCCAGGCTTTACTTTTCTGCCTGGCTGCAAAACAGAGTATCATGGATTGCCTACATAATACAGAGTTCTTAAAAAAATTACATATATTAATCAAATAATTCCTTGATATTATTATTATTGCTCCATTTTTATTCCTTAGGGATTTCCAGTCAACTTTCTAAACGTATACTTAATGGAACATAGAGGATTATCCTATCTGGAAGATAAGTATGCATTTGGGTTCAAAACTGAAGTTTTTTTCTTTTTCAGAATGTACCCAAGAGATTAATTTTCACAATTAATCTTTGTTTCAGCTAGTACTAAAGGTTCTGTATGTGTTCAGAATACACTGGCAAGTTACAGCTTGATGACCAAGAATAAGGACTTGCATCTGTTCCCCATTTTCTTTAAATAATTTCCTCATCTTTAATAGTGCTTAGCTAGAGTAATCTGGAATTTTAATGCAGATAATGAATATAGTGTGCCTTGCATGTGACTCATGTAACTGGTCTAGAATTATTAAGTGGAGTAAGGAGTGGGAAGAAACTAAGTAGAAATGGGGCACAGGAACATTTCCAGTCACTTCTAAAGTGCAAATCTCCCTGTCAATTAACCATGGTTCTATCATTTCAGCTGTTTGAGAATATCACGAAGCCAGCTGGCCAATCACAGAAGACGAAATTGAATAAGGTGACCAGTGAATTACTGAGAACACCAAGCCTGTAAATCAGTCCACACAATTCCATGGGGAGTCATCATCCTCCCAGGCTTCCTTTCAGGAAAAAAAAAAAAAAAAACTCTGAATGTTGTTGGCTTTCACATATTATCTATGGTGGCTGACAAGGAACAGTCTTCAAAATCTTTCATGTAGTTTCAAATAAAGCTCAAACAGCATTAGCAAGCATGGACAGAAAAGCAGGACAATGCATTAGAAGGTCTCTAGTGTAAAGCTGCTTGGTATTTCAGCATGGATTCCTCAGTGGTATTTTTAAAAAAATTCCTTAGTGTTAAGTGTTTTTGCTTGGTCCTTTTATTCAAATAGACTGTGATACATTGGAAAATATTAAGCTTCAGCCACAGTATTCACTATGGAGACAATTAAGATTCAACTCTAGTGTTCACTATGAATCACAGAATCTGCCAGAAGATTGGTGCATCTAGTAAATGCAGAGGCGATCACCCAAAAATGTTAGCTATAAATCCAGGAAGAGAACAGTAAAACTGAAAAATTAAAGGCAAGGCAGAGTTTTATCTTTAGCAATTAACAGGTTACAACTTTTCTCTTTTTTTTCTTTTTTGATTTACCATGATTATAAGTAAATCTAAAAAGTATGAATAAATAAGTAGTAGAGCTGATATTAGGAATGATACAGTAGTAGATGTGGGATGATTTGGAGGTGATTTCAAACTTTCAAACTTGCTTTGAAATCTTGTTGCTGGTGTAGCCATGTTTTAAGGTAGGGTCTTTGAGAGGAATTGATATCTTTCTCATGAAACTGGATTAGTTCTCATGGGAAAGGGATCAGTTCTCCTGTGAGTTTTGACTCACAGGACTGGATTAGTTATTCTGGGAATTCAGCCTCCTGTTCTCACCTACAGGTGCCTGCTTGTTCTGCTTTCTGCCATGAATTAAAACTGTGGAGGTCCTCACCAGAAGCTGAGAGGATGCCAGAACCACACTCTTGGACTTACACTATGAGAACCAAAGTAAGCCTCTTTTCTTTGTAAATTACTCAGTCTCAGGTATTCTGTTACAGCAACAGACAATGGACTAAAACAGTGTGTAACCTTCAATATCCATCTCTTTGGTTTTCATGCATATCTTAGAAACCTGTAAGAAAGCGCAAATTTTAAGAGAAATTGTACTAGATTTCAGTCTTGATGAATTTGAAACAAATAGATACGTTGCTTTGGTTGGCCAAGTAGATCATTAGGAAGTTCCGATTATATTCTATATAATATTAGAAAATGAATTAATCATTTGTATATTTATTATGAACAACAGAGCCTCTAGACTAATGCAAGGACATGAGATCTGGAAACACAAGTGGGACCAGGACTCACTTCCCTAGAACACAGAGATGTCATTGAGGTTTCACATTCAGACCAGTTCTTAACTATCATGCAGTTTAACAAGCAGCGGGAACTGTAGCAGAGACACATGGAGGATATTAGGGCTTCAGGGGATGAAGAAAAGTAGAAAAGATCATGCAGCTAGAACATCTGGGGGCCTTCACAGAAGTTGTCCTGGAAAAGTAGCACTGCACCCTCTGTATTTTGACATGTAATAAACATTTGCCGAATGAATGAAGGAAAAGTCAATGGAGCAATGATACCTCACCATGCCTAGCACAAACCCATTGCCAGCAAAGACATCCCAAATTGAATTGTAGAATTTGAGAATGGACATTCCAGTCAAGGAAATAAGCAAACACTTGACATGTAGCAACACTGGGCAGGGCTATGTGAGGAAATACTGGAAAAGGCGGATGGGTCCAAATTACTCAGCCAAGAAGACTGAATGGTCTATTGGCTTGTTGAAGAGAAGCCATCGATGATTTCAGAGCAGACTTCAGGAAAAAGTCCAGTCTCCTTAACATGAATCCCAAGGCCTCCTGAGATCTAGTGCCTGCTCATCCCTCTGGCCTTCTCTATCCTTTCATGTTCAATCTCTTTCGATTTCTCAATAAACAGCGTTCTCTCACCACCAAGTGGCATACACGCTATTCCTTCTGATAATGTCTCTACCTCCCTTTCTGGCTAGCTCTTAGAGTTGGCATCACTTCTTCCAAGAAGACTTCCTGGTCCCTGGTACTAGGTACTAGGTTACTTTCCCCTTCTCTGTTACCCATTGATCCTGTACTTCTCACTGCACCATGTTGTAGCTATCTACTTATTATGTTGGGCCCTCTGAATGCCTGTCTGTAGCTGTCTCCCTAGTACCTAGCTCAATGCCTAGAATAGTCATTGAATGGATTTGTTAAATGAATGAAACAGATAAGATCAGAGATGGGTATCAGGAATGTCACTCTGACTAACTCATATTTCACATTACTGAGAGAAAAGCCTTGGAAGTAAAAAATAAAATAAAAGTGGCCGGCACATGACCTATTAAGATATTATAAAATTAAACTAAATAGTAATGATTGCTAATATCTATTGAGGGCTTATCATGCCAAGCACTGGGCTAATTACTTTCCAAGCATCATCTTATTTAATCCTCCTAGTAATCTTATTAGAAAGGTATTGCTAACAAGGAAATGAAAGCATAAATGGAATTGCATATAAATAAAATATTACCATTCTATAACTATTGTGTCTAACCCTTTAATACCTCTGTTAATTCTGGATGCCATAGTTCACAAAATATATCTGAAGTATCTAAGTGAAAATAGGTGGTATCTGTATAAAGACAGAGTAAAAGAATATGGGGTTCTCTGTTTGGAAAAAGAAGATGTGTAGGCTATAGAGCTTTGAATGGTGCGGAAAAGATGACAACAGACTTGCCTGCTGGAAATTCTGCTGCATTTCCAAGAGGTAAGTGTTGGGCCCATGAAAGGATATATTACTTACTATTAAGAGTAGGTTGAAAATAGAAAATAATTTTTAAACATTCAAATGATTCATGAGCCATAGGGCTATAAAAATTACTAATGTGCATTAGGAAGAATAATTACATTCTTTGATAGCACATCTCCTGGGGCCACTGTAATAGAAAAAAAATATGACAGGAACAAGATACTGATTCAAGGCACTAATTTTATGTTCTTTACTGACATGAGAGCAGATATACTTTAACACCTGATCCATAGCAGTATCGACACATGGACCTAGTATAGTGCCTGTTTCTAAACTCAATAATGCTAGGAGAGTCACCATAGAATCCACAAGCTAGGAAACTGAATTTTCATTCTATTTTAAGGTACAGATATTGGCTCCAAGTCGAAAAGATGATTAAGAGTGGCTTGAAGGGAACGGATCTAATTACACCATTACTATAAAAAGACTGTATCCCCAGGGGAGAAGCAGGAACAAAGCAGGTGTGTACAAGTAGAGAAAACAACACACATATTCACACACCACCTTCCACTTTTTCCACTTGATTCACAGAACTGAACTTTCACCCATGGAGAAAGATTTGCCTGACTCCTGATCTCTCTGCACAGGTTCTTATTTAGTGATCTGGAAGTAAATCGTTGATGCTTGGAAGGTCAACTTCTGCTCTCCAATCACTTAATTTTCAGGAAGTGAGGATTTTTATCTTCTGTGTCAGGTGTCAGAAAGCAGTGTGATCAGAAATCTGTGCAATGATGAAGTTTAAAGGTTGCACTCCTTTGATTCTTAGGTTCCCTTGCACAAACGATTTTATCCAAGATTTGGAGTAGTAGACTATTTGGGGGGCTAGAACACAAAGTAGCAGTTTTGAAATGAGCAAAGTGTTCAAATACTTGCCCAAAATATGTAAGCAAACAACTGCCATTTTTTATGTTCTTATCCTACTTACACATACAAACTAAAACAACAAAGTGAGTTTATAAATTTGCCTCAGTTTCCTATGCTTTTGATCACATATGGCAACATCTTGAAATGAAATGGCTATGTAATAAGAAAGAGGTGGGGGTGAGGGGATATTGTAAAGATTTTTGAAAAAAAAAAAGAAAATGCACATAAAAATTAATCTGGAGTATATGTCAAAGAGAAAGTGAGGAATATTCCAATAGATATGAAGTGAAAATATAAGGTTATAAGACATCACTGTGTTTGGCAGAAACAACCAAAAAGATTTCTTTTTTAAACTCCTGGTTTTTCCAATAGGTCATTGAAGAATTTTATCCACTGATTTGTAGCTTAAAACAGTGAATTTGGGGTAAAAATAAATTATTTAAAAATTCAAATAAACTACTTAAAAATGGGACAACATTTAATGCATGTCAATGTCATTGCCAGATAATCTCAGAACTGAGGTTCTATCTTTAGAATGAGGAAGGGAACCAGCCAGAGAAGTATTTCCCCAAACATTCGAATAACATCTCCGAAGGAAATCTTCCATCCAGGTCTTGACAGCATTTATGTTTGTGGATAGCAGTCATTTTGCAGACATATCTATTCCTAAATTGGTGATATCCCTTTACTCAAATCCCCATATCATTAAAAGCTGATTGATAAACACTGACTAATCCTCCCAATGCCTCTGGGAAATCACCATGGTGTTCATTCTCTAGATGATAAACACAGACAGAGATTAATCTGTAAGCCCAAGAACGAATGGGGAAAGGGAGGAGGAGAACAGAATGGAATTCAGGAGCATCAAATTTCCAGTCCTCTGTACAGAGTGTTCTTATCTCCAAAGAACCTAATAAAGACCAAAATCATTAGAGCCAACTCTGAAAGAGCAAAACAGTAGCTTCAAGGATAAAGTTTTAACAAAATTGCAATATGTGTATTACTTCCTAAAATTAAATTGAAAATTAAAATAGAACCAATAGTACAAGTACCTCATTAGCAAGATACAAGAGATGGTCCAAAATTTATGTTTTAATAAATGCATTCTTAAAGGTAAAATACTTGAGGCATTTTTAAAGATGCATTTGCATGCATACACACACAACCCTCCATTATAATTATGAACTTACCTAATTCATTTCTTGAAGAAAATGAAATGGCTATGCAATATACTCTGAAGCAAGTTTATTTTTTATTTGTTTTTGTTTTTGTGGGGCCAGGAATTCCTGGCCTTTTGTGTGCTAGACAAATGCTCTACCATTAAGCTATACCTCCGACTCTCTAGATAAAAGTTTTGAAGAACTCCAAGAGTCTAGCCTAGGCATTGAAATGCCTACTATTTGACTGATATTTGAGCAAATCTTGAGTTGGGAGTAAGCTTCCAAAAAATCTGAAGGAAGGAACATTAATTTTCTTGAAAGTTCTACTTCTAGTAGTCACATACTCATTGTAATGACACTGCAATAGAATAATAATGTAGTATGGAACCAGAGGACTTAATTGCTGCATATGGTCAGCTACGGCAATTTCTGCCTACACAATGTATTTCAAATCTATTTGTTCTGCTCTCAGTTTGTTTTAAATCATTGCACTGGTCAGTCATTTTATTTAGATAATCTGCAATAGTTTCCCAACTATTCTACTTTTAAAACATGATCATTGAACTTGTGATTAGATCCGTAGTGCATCTTCAGACAAGAACAAAAGATTGAACATATCATATAAACCTTGCTGGGGACAGCCCTTTCCAGGGACAGCCCTTGCCTACTTTTCTAGCTTCATTTCCACCACTACCACTCAGCCCCTGTGGGTTCCTGCAACAATGGCTGTCCTTCAGTTCCTTATATATACCAGTCTCTTCTTAACTCAGATCCTTTGAACATGCTGCTTCCTCTGCCAGAAAAAAACTTTGTCGAACAGGTAACTCTTTCTTTTGCTAACTCCTACATTCCTTCAGGACTCAATGTCAATATTATTTCATTGAAAGACCTTACCTTATCTCCAAACTAATTCAGATTTCCTTGCTACATTCTTTCACAACACCTATTTTCCTTCAGTTATTTTCATCCATTCATTCACTCATGCATGCATGTAGGCACCCATTCACTGAGTTGGTGTGGCTGAGCACCTAGTCTGCACCAAGAACTGTTCTGAATGCCAGAGAGACTCTCATTGAGCCTTCATTAGTCATAATTTGTGATGATATATTTATTTGTATGGTTATTTAATACCTGACTTTAAGACTGTCAGACCAAATAGCATGAGGGGCAATGAGGCTAAAACCCCTTAAATATGTTAAAATTTTAGTGGTAAAGCTACATCTAGACACCAGTATTGAATAGGTTGATGCTTGTCTTCATGTTTAGGAACACACAAAGCAGCAGGAGTGGCAAAGACCACTAGCTGTTTTCTTCTTCCCGACAAAGTATACTACATTTCCCAGACTCCTTTGCTGTGAAGTCATGTGATTAAGTTCTAGCTAATGGAATGTGAGCTCAGGTGATGGGAACCACTTCTGTGTTATCTGTTATAAAGTTTCCCTGTGTGCTCAGGGTGCTTCCCCACTTCCTGAGTTTCAGATTAGAAACAGAGAACCCTGTGATCCAAGACGATGACAGAATCCTAAAGTGAAAGGGAGAGACTTGTTTTTTTGAAATATCACATGAGAAAAGCCACCTTCTGACCAGGACCACTTACAGGTATATGGAGACATTATGGAATTCATTTGTAATAACAGTGTAACTACCTCATTTGTGGGTTTTAAAAAAATAATGTCAGAATTTAAGGATATTAGCCATTTTGAATCCTGGTGTGTGTCTCAACAAGGTCCATTGGACCATCAGTCAAATGAAAATCTTGATCCATCTCAATTCCTAGCAGGATTCTGTGAACCTCTTAGGCATGAAATTGATTAACTTCTAATGGGTATTTGTAGAGAATAAAAGTTGTTTGACTATGCTCTAATTCTTTTAAAATAAAACTCAATATTCCTGCTGTTATGTTGCTTTTAAACTAAAAGTAATCTAAAGGGTGACATTTATTCCAAATATTGACTTGTGACAAATAAAGTGGTATAAGTGTTAAAACTCTTTGATTATTGCCCTAGTAAGTTCATGTCATTTGCCTAATAGTTCAAACTGACTTTTGGACATCATATAATCAACCCTTGATATAAAATATACTTTTCCTCCAATAATGTACAAAACATAACCTGATTTTGTGTTATTCTTTGTTTGAGCCACATCTCCCTAATTATAAAATTATCAAGTTAAAAACACTCCTAAAAACAAGCTAATAAATAACTTTTGAGTTTATTATAGACAAATAACAGATAAGAAATTAAGTAACGTGCCCATTTTTTTAACTGTGCTATTTGTCACCATATAATGAGGAATATTGTTATTTGGTTAATTCTGAAGTAACTGATACAATAACCTTTTGAAATGCTGTTTTAAAGGGTACAGCTTGTTGAAAAGGCAGGAGCACAGATATGCCTTGAAATACTCAACCAGAAAACGAATGCCAGCTAAGTAGTAGTACATATGCAGTTAATGCAGTTAAGATGATCATATGCTATGTAGTTAGAACACAAATGGAAGGGGATGCAACATATGTCTCCACCTCCATTTCTTGAGCTCTAGATAAGACTAAGAGAATAGGGGGTTGTGGTTGTGGCTCAGTGGTAGAGCATTCACCTAGCACGTGCAAGGCACTGGGTTCCAGCCTCAGCATCACATAAAAATAAATTAATAAAATACAGATATTATGTCCAACTACAAATAAAATTTTTTTAAATGGAGAATAGGTGATAGAAATATTAACAAATGGGACACATTTTTTTTTCACAAAATAGTTACAATACTAGGAAATGAGTAATAAAAGAGTAGAAAATAATGTAAGATGGGTTTAAAAAGTCAGTTCAACTGAGGAAGCCTCTGAATTATTTGTATTTCCCTCCTCTCATAGCGTTCTAGAAAAGACACCGAGAAACTAAGAGATTCCCATTTACTCCAATAATGTTTATTGACTGTGCTTGCTCAAAGACTCCACCAAAAAAGACCGTTGCCAATTCTGGGATGGTTATAACTCTGCCATCCTCCTGTGAGTCTACTGTATACATACTACCTGTGTAATTTGATCCTTTATTGAGGTTTACTTCTAGGAATGTTTAGAACAGAGAGGGCTTGCTGTATTACTAAAGCTAATATCCATTCAACAAACCCTAATTTTTTTTCTTCCCTCAGTCAACATTAATTCTTAAATACTTTCCCACATTATAGGGTGGGATTAATGACACTCTCAACCCTTTCCAATTTTGTAAACAAGCTTGAAAACCCATATGCAAATCTTACTAGCAGTAAAAAACACTACCCTTGAGGCGAGATTCAGGATTCATCATAAGTGTCAAATATTGAGGATAATAAACACCTTTAAAATCATACCATTAATTAAACTAAGTCCTCTTCATGGTGTACCCCACTGTCCCCTGCCCAAAAATGTCTTCTAGAATCAGAATACACAGGCTAGTGTCCAGCTTTATGAATATCCCTATTTCTAGGATAACTTTTACATCATGTTTAAAAGCTATGGGTCAAATAAGCTTTTGAAACTCTGGAAAAGATTATGTTTTCTTCCAGTGGGAAAGTGATCAGAATTAATGCACCAGGTTCACAACCTCACAAATATGCACTAAGAACTCTTAAAGGGCAAGAATCCAAAGACCGAATTTACCATTTTGAAAATACATTCAAATACTTATTATATATTAAAATGTGTTCTGGGATGCAAGGCACATTAGAAGGAATGTGATGAGCTCTTTAGAATATTATGTCTTTTTATATTTACTGTAATAAAGGATTCATTGTGCAAAGGTCTGAACATTCCAGCAAGCTGCAGCAATACTAAGAAACACTAATGCCAGATGCATTTTATAGCCATATTAGGCTGAAGAAAAAAGACTGGTTGAAGTGAACTAAAAATTATGGTTTTCTTTTGCTTGAAAATTTTCTGAAATGTCACTGATGTACTCTTCAGATTATAAAGTGAGGCGCCAAATTGTGTATTTCTAGAGTATTAGTGATGATTGCAAGTACACACATCAACAGTGACTAAATCAAACCTGAGCTCAAAAATAAATTTAGAGATGTTTAAGTGACTGCAAATCCTTGGAGAGCCTTCTGGCTCCATAGTAGGATTTAGGGGATGTTTCAAGTCTGTCATTCCAGAAAGCCTTCTGAAATAATGATTATGTTTAAATTGGAATATTTTAATGTTATTTTATTAGCTTTTATGTAGTTTTATTCTCTATACACCTCAGCTAATAAATATAAAGATTTTTAACCATCATAATGTTCATAAAATATCCTCTTGATAATAACAGTTAATTCCTACATATTCCATGAATCACTTGGATTTGTGGGTCTTTGGCTCTCTCCTGAATTTCTCTATAGTTTCAATTTCTATGTACTTATTCTACTGTTTATTTAGAATTCTATCAGAGGGTGAGTAGGACATTTAAGGGACATAAATACACTAGGATCTGGCAAGGGAAGGCTGGAAATACTTACTCTAATGAGATTTAACTTATTTGTGGATTTGAAATACCTGTTATTCCTCTTTTTCATTGTCCTTCATAATTGCATTGGCCACTATATTTAGAGAAGCATTCAAATATACAGTTAAAAAAATGTACTATTTGATAAGTTATTGAGTTGTGCTCTGGCAGTTAGTTTTGGGGCTACCAATGTTTAAATATTTTTGTAATATATGAAGGGGATATTTAATGAGGTATGGGGATTTAGCAAATAATATAATTAAAGACTATACAACCGGATTGTTATGATTTATATAATAATTTCCTTAGGATTTCATGTTGGCAGCTAGTTCTAAAATTGTAGATCAGAACACATAAACCCAGTTTTTAAAGACAGCTTGTGTCATGTAAGCTAAATATGTTTAAGGCCAAAATTAAAGCTTAATGCTTCTGGTCAATAGTCTAGAAAATGAAACTGGATACTGGTGAATTGTTGCCAACTTTTCTGCTTTGTCCAGAGAAGACATGCTCAAAGCTTCTTTTACCACCACAGATAAGAATCAATGAGTTCTGATTAAAAGCCCTGGTAGTTAATACAAGAGAGGCCCTGATGAGCTAAGCACTGTGACATGTTTTGGTACTCTGCATTAAGGTACATATTCCCTATTTCCACTGAAGACTGGCCATATTCCCTGATTAAAAGAATGTCACCAGAAATAGTCACCAAATTCTTTTTCTCTCCCCAGTCACAAGCTCCATCCCAACCTAATACCCAGAGAATTGCTGCCCTGGCCTGCAACTGAGTGATGGCATGCTATTGGCCAGCATGGATTTCAGGCCAGTGGTCAGCAAGCTTGGGACAGGGTGGTGCTGCTGTGACATTTCTGGGAGGGTTGGAGTTCTGTAAGCAAAGAGACTTAGCAATGAGCCAAGGCAATATGATTCCTCATGAAAGCCAGCTTGAAGCAGTGTGGAATGTGCAAGCTGTTTTCCCGTCAGGAGACTCTGTTCCCTCCACGAGGGTAGTAAGATTGGGTACTTGACTGGCATTCAAGAGTTTTAAATAGTAATGAAAGGGCTCATCCTCAGAGCAGAGAGCTCTCTTGAGACCCAGGAAATCCCAACATGGAGAGTGGGGCTATACAGAGCCACCCAGCTTCAGCTTGGGCAACCTTTAAAGAGGACCTTTGAAGGAGGTTATGGCTCCAGAGATATTCATTCTTGGCATCCTGGAACCACATCTGATTCTACTGTTGATGCTCAAGTGGGTTCCCAGAATTTCTCAGCTATCCCAAAGAATGTTGCTATGAAAAGGATATAACGAGAACTCAGAAAGCTTCTGCCTACTGTAGTAGTAGTTGCTCCTATCTAGACGATAATCAATACATATGGCTTTAAAGGCAGCTATGAAGCAATTCAACAAGAGGTCTGAATATAGTACAATCCCTAAATAAGAAATGATATTAATACCTGTTTGGTGGGTTGCAGTTTGCCAGGACTTTGCTCTGAGACTGTTTTTCAGGGGTTACTGGTTAACTCTCAGCCTACGATGTAATAAATAAATAAAACCATGTAATATAATCTATTAAATTTAGTCCTCTGGTGCACAAGACTTTTTTTCCTTTCCGTCTCTTTGTATACCAAATGTCAGTCTCACATATCAACTTATTTACGTTAAAATAAACCAAGGACCCCTAAAGAGAGAATTCTCCAACTCAGTTCATATCTGAAACACAATGCTTGGCTCCCTGGGCCACACTTTTAGAAGCAATGATATTTGAGATAAAATAAAGAATTGGGTCAATGCACTAGTGGATTTCCTCCAGAAAAGAGTACCTTGTTACAAGGAAATGGTTGGATAAGTTGATATTGTTCCACTTGAAGAAGAGAAGAATCAAGATTATTAAGATTGTCCTTGTCACATATAGAGCTATGGTTATCATGTGAAGAGAGAATGGACCTTTTAGTCAGGTTTCAGAGGGCATAAAGCAGAGGGGAGAAGGTCTAGAAATGATAAATGGATGGGCTTTCTAACATACTCTGAAATACCCTGAGCTGCTGTGGTCACGGTGAGTTCCCGGAACTAGAAAGGACAGTTTTCCAGGAATCAATTACATCAATCATTTTACTTGCTCATAACAGGGTACACAGACATGACTTAATAAATGTTCTCATTAATTATTACATATTTCATCCTTACAATTATTTTGAGGCACAGGATTTGGTAAATGCCTAAGTTTCCATGGAACTCTGATATTCTGTGATTCAGGAGAGTTTACCATCAATGGTTTATCTTTGTGTTCACACATTATTTGCCCTGGGTACTAGAAATATTCTGGGGTCGGTTTTTAACTTCATATTTATTTTTCCTAGAAATATAAATACTGTGTTCTGACAGTTTGAAACTTATTTTAGTAGAAATTCGCATCCAAGGCTTTTATTGGAAATTTTAAAACACAAATTTCATGTATTCACTAGACTATGCAGAAAAGGACATTGAAACAATCGTCCCAATCCCATCTCAGTAAATATCAGGGAAATGCACCCAAATGGACACAGTAGAATAATGCTGGTGACGTCACAACTTCTTTGCTGCTAATTGTCCGGCTGTCTGGCTGTCAGCTGACCTTGCAGTCTTCATTTCCCAGTTGAGAGAAATGTAGAGACTGCATGAAAGCAGAGTGGAAATAAGACTTGAACCCACCATCCATCCCAGCTTTAACTTATATTTCTTTCCCTTCTAGAGGTGGAGTAGATCAAGATCTGTTTATAGTTTAAGCGCAAATTATGAATTTCAACCCAGGAAGGACCCTAGAGCCTTGGCTGGAATGAGTATTTGCATTATGATGCCATTTCCTGGGTCTCAAACATGGGTGATGTTGCTGTCCCTCTCTGGGGACACTGGCAATATCTAGAGATAGTTTAGGTTGTCAGAACTCTGTGGGGGTGGGGTGGGGACAGGGGTACTGCTAAATATGACACAATGCACAGGACAGCTCCCCAGAATGAAGAACTATTTTCCTAAAATGTCATTGTACCTCGATTGACAATCCCTGATCTAGGCTGAATCTCCACTTCCCAGGAATATGCATGTGATCAAGAAATACTTAATAAAAGTATGATCATATACCAAGTTCAATTGTCAAAACAGATTATTCCAAGTAGGGTAATAAACATTTTTTTGTTTCATTGTAAGCATGAGTACCATTGTGAATTAAGAAAACAGAAATGCTTATGAATTAAGGTAATTGCAACATGTACCCACCTAGAACTTAGAAATGTAGGAAGTAAGGTGTTCTTTGAGAATTAAACTACAAGTCCACACATAGTGAGCTGGTCCAAGGTATGCAAAGTCCCCCTGAACATAAAGGAAGGTGGTAGGCAAGTCACAGATGAGTGACAGTGTCAGGTACCAGCTAAAAGCATAGTTTTGGAGTTATACAGCCTAGATTCCAATCTCAGCTCTCCTGTTTTCCAGGTGGGTAAATTCATGAACCATCAGGTTTCCATTTTCTTATCTACAACAAGAGAATAAGTATATGGCACTTGTCACAGGGCTGCTGAGAGGAGTACATGAGAATGCATTAAAACAACTTTTAATGCAACATCACCCAAGTCAGTGCAATGCCTAGAACAGAGTACTCAGTAAGAAGTAGCCATTATTTCCAAGACCGACTTATATAACTTCTTTACCTAGGGTATTAGCTGACTGAAAGGAATTAGGTGTTAATGAGAACAGCAGGGGAGTCCACAACAGGAGCCTAAAAAGAGCCAGAAGAGGCATTCATACTTCTTGCTTTTCTACCATATGTCAAGCATTTTATTAAGAGTTCCATATCAATTACTTCACTTAATTCCCAGGGATACTCTTTAGCCAAAGGAGGCTAAATAACTAATCAAAGAACATAGAACAGTAAGAAGTGGAGAGAGCCGAGATGCCTGGGACCCGTGTGACAACGGGCAATCCCAACTCTTTCTAGTAAATCAAGAGGAAATTTTCTTCCAGGCAAAAATGGCAATGTCCAGTTCACATGGAAAAAATTCTGATGGCAATTTTACCTTACATGGATGACTACAAAATGTAATGAACTGCTCTGTGGCTTCTCAAGTTTGTTTCTGTGAGCTATGGCGATACGAATTCATCTTGAGAAAGAACTGTTTGCACCCATACAAGACAGGCAGGCCAGCTTCTGGTGGTAATGATCAGAGTGAACACTACCAGCGGACTGTGTCTGGGTGGGTGTGCTTTGTGGAGTGAGGACTCAGCTGTTTGCTAATCTTTGGCCTAATAGCATCTGACAGCAAAAACAGAATGGCATCTTAATTAGTTTACATATTTACTCATTGCAATGGTCTCTATATGGTTTGTCTCCTTGGAAATATGATGTTGAAATTTGGTCACCATTGTGGCAGATGGGGATGTGGGCCTCTACGAGGTGATTACCTGGTGAAGAAGGACCAATGCTTTTCTCCTAGGATTAGGTTAATTCTCTGGGAGTGAGTTAGTTATGCAGGGAATGTGTTGTGATAAAGTGGGGCTGCATCTTGGGCTTTGTTTCCTCCACTCTAGCCCAACTGCCTTTTTGTTGCTATTGTTTTTACCTCTGGGCTATATTCCCAACCTCTTTTATTTTTTTTTATTTTTTAAATTTTTTTTATTGATTGTTCAAAACATTACAGAGCTCATGATATATCATCTTTCATACATTTGATTCAACTGGGTTTTGAACTCCCATTTTTACCCCAAATACAGATTGCAGAATCACATCTGTTACATAGGAAAGGTAGCAGAATACAACCTCTTTTACTTTTGAAGACAAAGTCACTATGTTGTGGAGACTGGCCTTGAACCTGCTATTCTCCTGCCTTAGCCTCCTGTGTTACTGAGATTACAGGTCCTCCACTGCACCTGGCTCTTCTATTCCTTACTAATCACCCATCTTAGGTATTCTGCTATAGCAACAGAAAATGTACTATCATTAAGAAATTTACCTCTTTGTATATGTTTTCCTTTTGGGTACTTTTGTTTCCTTCTAGTTCTGGGGGAGAAATAAATTCTTTATTTCCTGAAATTTTCCCCTACATGGGCAGCACTTTTTAGATGATGACGGTGGTTTTACATTGATGAAAGATGTGATAAGAGTAGCTGGTGGGGGGGAGGGCAATGAACTACACTTAATTAAACCCTGTTTGCTAAAAGTAAATATGGGAATACACCACAATAGCAATAATGACAGGCTGTGACACAAATTATACTTGTGGCTGAAGATATACCTAGTTTCTTTGCTCTTAGCACAATGTTAGGACATAATTCCAGGCATTTCCTTTCTTTTGGAATAATTTAGAGGGAAAATACTAGCAATTGAGTAAGCAAGGCATTGTGTAAGTAAATGGTATTTATTTATTTAGTACATCAGCCTGTTTAGAGTCTCCTGAACAACTTGCAGGTGTAATCATTTCTATCCCTCTTTCTATGGGTTCCCTTTAGAAAAATGACCTGGAAATAGAAATTGATGATAACACCCCTTAATAACTATCCACTGATCATCAATGTCTCCTATGACAAACAAAACCATGAGCAAACAAATTACTAAATCCATTTTAATTAACACTAATGATCTGCATTTTACTTGGCAATTGAATATTCTTTTATTAAAATTTTTTTTAATTTTATTTTTTTTAGTTTTAAGAGGACACAACATATTTATTTTATTTTATTTTTTTTACGTGGTGCTGAGGATCGAACCCAGTGCCTCAAGCATGCTAGGCAAGCGTGCTACCACTTGAGCCACATCCCCACCCCAGCAATTGAATATTCTTAAGGTATGATCCTGACTTTGGATTCTGTAACTGAAGGCTTAAAAGCTGAGGGTGAGGAGGGAGATATTTTAAAATAGGACAAAACAAGATACATTTAGAAAGAGGCATTCTATGTTACAGCATTTCAGTGTGACCCATAGGCCCCTGGTGTCTTGGAGACTTTGTCAGGGTATGTACAGTTTCAATACTATTTTCATAATAATGCTAACATATTGCCAGATGTATTCACCGTATTACCAGTTGCACTGAGAGTGCCAGAACAATGGTGAGTCAAATTTTCAGCCCCTCTGTAAGAACTGAGGGAGTTTCTTACATCACACTGCTAATAATTTTTAACTCCAGTGAAAAAATAAGCATTTCACTTCAGTTTCCTTGATGGAGTGGTGAAAGCCATTAATTTTTCTAAATTTCAACATCAAATTCGTATCTTTTAAATATTTTATGTGATGAAATGGGGAGCATACAGAAAGTACTTCTGCTGCACACCCAGGAGTGTGTGTTTGTGCATGCATGCATATAAAGGATTTGTGCAAATGATTGTGAACTGGGCTAGCTCCTTTTTATGGAATGCCATTTTAAATCAAAGGAGACTGACAAACTGTGATTATTCAAGTTTGAGTGTTCACAAGTATTTTTACTTGTCACTTTTAAGTTAAAGAAATGACAGTATTTGTTGCCAATGAAAAAAATGGAATTTTAAGCAAAAATTAAAATTCTGAAAAGCTTGTATCCACCACTACAAATATGACAACTTCCCAATACATACAAGACTTTTCTTATGAGATTGATGTTTATATTAACAAAAGCATTTTTTATTATTGTAAAGTAAAATGTGTCAATATTTGGAGGATTTGCTCAACTCAGTAAGTGCATACCTTCCAACCAACCAATGCATGATGTTATAAAACCACCCATAGGCAAAAAATCTATACAAAGTATGAGAGAGGTAATGGATATAAATGTGATAAACTATAAGAAGTTCACTGATGTAGCTTAAGATTTCACATTGCATCTCGCCTTTAAGAAATTATCACTTGTCGAATGTAAATGAGTACAGCCTTTATGGAAAACAGTGTGGCAGTTACTTAAAAATTTAAACCAGAATGAACACATGATCCAGCAAATCCACCACTGGGTAAAAATTCAAAGGAAATGCAATCAGTATGTAAAAGAGATATCTGCACTCCCATGTTCATTGAAACATCATTCATTTTTGACAAGATATGGAATCAACCTAAGGGCTCATCAGCAGACGAAAAGGATGTGGCATTTGTACAAAATTGAATACTATTTAGGCCTAAGAAGAAAACCTCATTGTTTGCGACAGCGTATTTGAACCTGGAAGATATTATGTTAAGTGAAATAAACCAGGCAGAAAAAGACAAAGAATGCTTCATCTTACTTGTGTGTGGAATCTATAATAAAGTTGAACTTATTGAAAATAGGAAGCAGAATGTTGATTAGCAGGGGCTGGGGTAGAGGAGTGGGAGATGTTGGTCAAGGACACAAAATTTCAGTTAGGAGGAATAAGTTCAAAAGATCTACGTACAACATGGCCATTCCAGAATATATGCTTATTTCAAAATAAGTTGTACACTATCTAAATTTATAAGTTTCAGTTTAAAAATAAAAGAGAGACAGAAAAACAATGACTTGTTGAGTTCAGGTGTAATAATCGTTTCATTAACTTTTTGTATCTGTGACCTGACAAAAACAACTTAAAAAAGGGAAAGTTAATTTGAGGTTCAGAGTTTCAGATATCCCAGTCCATAGATGGCCAACTCAATTGCTGTAGACCCAAGTGAGGCAGAACATCATGGGGAAAGGCCCCACTGGAAGAAAGTTGCTCAGCCCATGGTAATATCAGGAAGCAGGAAGTGTCAGAGAGGAAGGAGCCACAGGAAGCACATCCCTTGTAGTCTAAGGATGCACCCCCAGCAAACCTCCTCCTCCAGCCACACCCTACCTGCCTACAGTTACCACCCAGTCAGTCCATTCAAACTAGGATGGACTAATTAGGTAACAGCTTTCAAAATTCAATCATTTCACATCTGACTATTATTGCATGAATAGGATTTTTTTTGCGGGGGGGTACCTCATATCCAAACCCTAAGAATATTGAAGATTATTCACAATTGTCTGAAAAGGCTATGAAAATTGTCTTATGTTGTGTTATTTAGCTTTTAGTCACTGTGTCCAAAATACCCCACAAGAACAACTTAGAGGAGAAATTTATTGGGGGCTTATGGTTTCAGAGGTCTCAGACCATGGTTGGCTGCATTGCTCTGGGCCTAAGGTAAGAGAGGACACCATGGAGAAAGGGTGTGGTGGGGGAAAGCTAGCTGTTCAGCTCAAGGCAGTTGGGAGGCAGAGAGCAAGAAGGAGCAAGGTTAATGAAATGAATATTAAAAAATCCCCAAGGGCATGTCCCCAGTGACCTCCTCCAACCATGTCTCATCTGCCTAAAGGCTCCACCCAGTAATTCATTCAAATTATTAACCCACCAAGTAGGTTAATTTACTCATGGGTTATAGTTCTCATAATCTAATCCTGTCACCTCTGAACATTTTTTGTGAACTTTTTTTGCCACATGTACTTTTTTGGGGACACTTCATATATAAACCATAGCAAACATTTTCCAACTACATATCAATGTGAGACTGAATTTTCTTCATATACTTCAAACAAAATAACATATCACAATAGATTAAAGTAGCAGTAGATATGAGAATTCAACTGTTCTTTATCAAGCCAGGATATTAAAGAGGCTTGTAAAACTACTGTTTTTCTTATTAAGTATTTTTGCTTACAAATTATGGTTTATTTATAATAAAAAAGGTGTCCTGTATGTCATGGTAAATGATTTGTTCTTATTTTTGCCTGAATTGATAAGTCAAAAAAGTCTTAAATTTCTTAGTTCTAGTTTGGACAATATTAACAGATGTAACCTACATAAACAAAGCTCTTTGAAGGTTCTTAATAATTTTAAGAATATAAAGAGGCTCTGAGAATAAAATGTTACAGAAGAGCTGGTGTTCAGGAATGCATCTAAGGCAAAAGAAGTAATCATTTTAGAGAAAAGTAAAGAAAATGTAACCAAACAGAATGAAAGACCAAATCTCTGGCAGCCATATTTTCCCTATCTCAACCCCAAATTCAAAAAGTGCATTGAAATACAAATACACTACAGGTATGGAACCTGTTGTTTTTTTCTTTTTATTTTTTTCTTCTTGTTAGGTATTAGGGAAGCACCTGACTTTTGCCTAGTAATACCATTAACTACCACCTACTGGAATGTATTATGTATCACATAATAACGTATGGTAGATTTTTGTATAAGTTATCTCATTAATCAACTGAATCATATTACTACCACTTAAGCCCACAGAATCCAATTTTGATGATGCCCAAACATTTGGTTGGAGTCTTAAGAAAGGCAGAATTTGCTTTTCTCATTTATTCTTTTACCCTGTGCTGAAAATTCAGGAGACTGTACTACTCCATAGGCCTGCAGGCAAGCAGTAGAAGTATGCAAGGAGTAGAAGTGTGTGTGTGTGTGTGTGTGTGTTTCTCCACAAAATATATTATATTTAGTAATTATAGGAGCCCTTGGAGTTTATGACATGTTAATACTGTGTATATTCAAAACATTTTCTGGGTACCATCTCTTCCTCTCCCATCCCTACCTGATTGCTTTCAACTTCTCAGCTTGCATTTTTTTTCGCTTCACCAAACATTATCATGCTTTGTAATGCACCTGATTTGAGTTCCTTGCTTATGCCTTTCTTGCTACCAAGATCTTTATTTTTTCTTTTTATGTTATACTTAAATTTAACACTCACTCAAGCAATACTATTAAACATTTTTCAAAGTTTTGTATTATATTATACTTTCCTTGATTTTGGCATTGTCATACCATAACTTGCAAGCCAAGATATTAAAGAGATTTGTAAAACTACTGTTTTTCTTACTAAGTGTTTTTGCTTAGATACAGTGTGTTTCAACCAAGAGCTTAAATAGGATTTTTGTGAGCTGGGCATAGGACCACCTCTCTTTAGTATTGAATTCTGAATTCCAAATGATAGACTTACAGTGGACTTTAGGAACATGACATGATTGTAAAGAACTGACTGAATCCAGCTATTAGAATAGTTACCATTGCAGTATCCAAGGAGGTACATTGACTTAGAATTTTGGTTTTTTTTTTCTTATCAAATATGGAACAGTGGTTAGGCTCTGGAAACCATCCGGTGGTTTCAACATTTACCAACTTACAGAAATTTCCTGTCTTAACTAAGGATACCCTAATTCTTCACTTAGCAAATTCTTGTTATTAAAGAAAATTTCATTTTATTTATTAAAACAAAGCATTAATATACTTTGAAAGTGAGCTTAAAAGCAACAGAAGTGAATCAATGAGTGTGTTAAAATTAAGATTTCTACCTAAAGAAGAAGTTTGTAGCAAAGAATGAAATTCCCTGATAAATTTTTTTTTTGTTTCTAAGGCTCATAGGAAGAACAATTAGGGTAAGCTACAGTTGGCATATTCCACAGGAAAAAAATTTACCAGTAAAGCACTGAATGATTTTTGAAATAGCTGAGAAATCCCGCTGTTAGAAAGATTCTCCCTGACAGGGGACAAGAGTTCAAGCTGAGTCCTGGCATTTTCTGCAAAGGACTTTTCCAAAACAACACCAGGGAACTGTTAAATAAGGCACCATGCCCAGAGTTATGTAGAAATCCACCACAAAGCATAGCAGCATAGTTTGCAGCTATCACATTAGAAAGAGCTGAGATGCAAGAGGAACCACTTGGCTTGCTTTCTAAATGATCCTCCCTTTAAATCACCCTTAACAGTGGGAATGTAAGCTTCATGGACTGGTAAAGCAAAATGTCCCCAAAGTACAAGCCTTTTATGTCTGTGCCACCACACAAGGGCAAGGAAAAGCACCATGCCATGTAATCTGCTTCTGATGCCAAGAGATTTATAAATCCTTAGTGAGAATTTACATAAATTCTATTTTCTTTAATTAAAAGCATATTAGATCAAAAATGTTAGGAGACATACAAGATGATATTGATTAAATACAATTCATTAGGAATGGTGTGAAATAGTTAGCAAAAAACAAACAAAAACCACAGTTCTGCCAAACAGAAAAAAAATAGACTCCTTTAAATATGATTAAAAACAACATAATGCAATGAACCTAGAAGATGGATTTCAAACGGGAGTCAAATGTTAAAACAGAATGTGCACAATTATGAAATTCCCAGTATGAGTAGAGCTGAGTAAATTCTACCACAACCCAATTGTTCCACTGAATGAATTTAAAAGGAAATCTCATCTGTGAACTCTTTCTGGCACAGTGACTCTTGGGAGATTAATTAGTTTACACATGGGAATCCTTGGTGTTCAGGTAAAACAACATGAACCAAAGAGTATTTTTAAGACAACTTTGTTGCATTTAATACTGTTAGTCACTCTCTGCTTTCTAGAACTGTTTGCTTTTTTGTTTCTTGTAACCTTCTTCTCTGTCTCTGAAATATATGGACTCCCTGGTCAGAAAATCCCCTTCCAAAAACCAGTTCCAAAACTAACTGACCTAAGTAACACAATCTGTTTGCTCAATTGTAAAAAGAAGGGTGGGGATATAATCATACCTCGACATCAAGTCATGGTGATATTAAAGAAAATTGCAATGATAAAAATAACTTTTAAGTCTTATGTGTGGTTTTCTATGAGTCAGATGCTGCTCACATGGTGGATTAACCCTTTAGTCTTTACACTAAGTTTATATGGTTGGTATCATTATTATCTTCATCTATAGTGGTATAAAGAGCTTGAGTAATTTGCCAATGGCCACAACTAGTAAGTGACAGAGTTGTGATTTCAGAAACTCAGAAGAGTTGGGTTACACAGTGTCCCAGGATCTGTTTGGGGAGTGGGGTGTCTGAAGTGGGGTGGAGAAGATGGCTGGAGTCAGGGAAAGCAAAGCCCTGAGAAGCTCTCATTTTCATGGATTACCTACCCAGCTGTGAAGTCACTCAAGATGTTGGCAGTTACCAGGGTTGTATTAAATACTATACTGGCTTCTAAACTCTTCAGTATGTAAGTGGATGACAGTATTGACTAGAGGCACAGAGAGGTTAAAGTGGATGCCATATGCCATAAGAAGAGATTTTTATCCAAGGATATTAGATACAGGCATGGAAACCACTCTTCCAATGGAAACCACTCTTCCAAAGCAAGGGACAAAAATGGCAACCATAACATCCAACCCTGAAGCACAGGGTTAATAGAGGGCGAGTAGAATAAAGAACTTTCTTTCAAGAGGGTTGTTGGGATGCCATGTAATCAGAGAAGCCCATTGGTCTTCCATAAAGGTGAAGAGAGGGACAGTGTGCAGGTTCTTGGGAACAGTAGTCCAAAATGGAAAGAGTTAGAAGAGTGGTAGCTCAGGATGGTATGTCTGATGTAGATGTCCAGGAGAGGACAGGTTTGTATGTTGGGTTGTGGGTGACCCAAGTTAACAGGCCTGGGAGGCATGGAAAATGGAGGAGGCCCTAGATTTTTAACTGTACTTTCTGGAATATCCAAGAGGAGTCAGGACATCTTAGGCTTGCCTGGAAAGATTTTACTGAGACCTGGATTCATTGATTTTCTGAAGAAATCTTGGCCCCAGGAGGGCAGGTAACAAAGTGATTGAATTCCTCAGACCAATGCTAGAGACCCTCTGAGTTAGGACTGAAAGTACCACACTAATCAGAAATCTAAGCAACAATGGTGATAACATGTAATAAAGGTAAGGTAAATGGATAAAAGTGAAATCAGTTCTGAACACTGGAGTTCCCAAACCTACTTTCTGGCTCTTAGTTCAGTTACTTAAGAAAATTCCATCAAGTCTACTAACAGATTATTGATTAGAAAGTATTGGTTTAGTTGAAGGATCTCCTGAGCTAATTCATAATGAGAAAAATGTTCAAGCATTTTAACTTACATTAAAAAATCTGGTTTTGGTAAACTTTTTGTATGTTAGTTGAAACTGAAAGTGACCTGTAATAAGAAATGGATTGTCCCCGATTAAGAAAATAAAAGCATATGTGAGGATAGTGGATAGTTTTTTATTGTTCAAATATTTTATAATATACTATTTCATAATATACTTTATGATATAATAAGACACTTAAAATTATGTTACTAAAAATAAAACTGCTAGATAAAATTAACATTACTCAGTGAAGAGATATTGTATTTGAATATTATACTTTTTAAGTAATTGGAAAACTATGAATATAGTAAGTAGAGTGTGTATCAATCAGTTAAAAAGTGTGACAAATAGGTTCAAGTCTGGAAAAAGGAAATGTGCATAACTTGGAAGAAATCAAGGCAGCCAGTAATATATCACATAGCTATTGTTGTGCATAAGATATATCTTCAGGAACTTGGAAGTTTTATATTTACCACAAACAAAATTTTTATCCAGGGAATATGTAATTTTGAAATGCCAGAAGGTTACTGGAAATTTTTGGATGAGCAGTTCTTTGTAAAGGCATCGAACAAGATTTAGCTGGATCAATGGAAAAAAGAAATCTCAAAGAACATAATGTAATTTGAACAATGTATACATAGAGGCCAAGGGAAATGAGTCTTTCTTCATAATTGAATCACTAACCTGATAGCAAGCTTTATTTATAAAATTGTATGTCACATATAAAGATCCTAGGACAAAGGAGCACCAAAACAAATCACTGTGTCATATGAATCCTTTAACAAATTGTTTTAAAACATTTCAGGAGAATTCATTTGACAGAAGGATATTTTGTATCTTTCAACATCCTATTTTATTAAAAATAAGGTGATTTAGAGATATTGATTAACAGAGAAAGAAAGCATAAGTAGAATCTATCTGTCTATCTATCTATCTATCTATCTATCTATCTATCTATCTATCTATCTATCCATCCATCCATCCATCCATCCAGCATTAGGGTTGGACACCAGGGCCTAACACTGAGCTATATCTCTCACCTGCAGAAATGGAATTTTTCATGTCTTCCATAAAATCTAGAGAAATGACAAACACCTTAGCATTTAATAGTTATTTCAGGACACTTGAATTCATATTTTTAAAAATTAGTATACATTCAAATATAGGATGTACCAGGAGATTTCTAAAAGTAACTAATGCTAGAAGAAATAGAAGCAGCATCAGGAAGTCATTCATAATAAAGACATTCAATAGAGAATTTGAAGGAAAAATCTTTCATATTTTGCCTAGATGGAGCACACATCCAAAAGAGTAGCTGCGCTGTGGGTGGAATCTCCATAAACACAGCTGCACTAGCAGAAATCAAGTATATCATTCTTCCTGGATCCAGGAAGTTGAGATGGAACACTGTGCTTCAGAGAGGCCAAGGGCGAAGAACAGTGGTCTAAGTGTTATAAAGAGGATGGAGTCAGAGGTCTGAGAGGAATTTCACTGAAAGTATTAAAGAGAACTTTTTAGATGAGCTGTCCCTCCATGGTCTGTAAGGCATATCAATAGGGTGGACCTGAGGTTAATGTGCTGGATAGCCATGTGACACTAGCTGGGAAGAAGCAACAGGACATCAAGATGCTATCTATGGGAGCTTCATTGGGAAGGGGCGCTGGGGAGCTGGGAAGAATTTGATCTCTCGGGATGAATGGAACAGTGAAGATTTTAGTGAGCCAAGGGAAAGCAAATATGCTGTACCCAGGTACACTTGGAATGACTGTTGGTTCCTAAACTGTGATAAGTTCTCACACAAATATTTTTGTCTTGAGAGTAAATTTGTTATTTTGTTTTGACCCATTGAATCAAAAGTTCAAGTCATTTAAATCTCAACTTTCTTGATGTAATAGATATTTTGAATGAGTATACTTGTTTTTGTTTTGTTTTGTTTTGTTATTGTTTTGACTCAAACTCTGTGCATGTTGACTTTGCCCAAGCAGGATCTATGGGGATTTTTTTCCCCCTCTTCTAGTAATGAGGATTTAGTTTGTAGTATAATTTTATTCTGGTTCTCAAGTGACAACAGTATACACTTTGAGCCAGTGGGAAGGAGGGAGCCCAGCTGGTAATGTGATTCCAGGATAAAGCAAGTCCACATGGAAGGCAATTCTGTGACTTTGACACCATTAACACACCTCTGACCCCTGAGCTTATCAGCTACAAATATTTCCACATTAATGGTGAGACATTGTTGATCAAGAAGCTACATCTGGATTATAAGTTATCACTATCTGTCTCCGTGTGCAACATGCACAGATTGTATCTGTGTAGTTTATTAAAAAGAATGTCAAATACAGCAGACCCCAAAGTCTTAGAAAACTTCAGCCGCTTTATAACCTCCTTATCATTAGGATCTATTACTTTGTCCTTGGTGGAAATTGGACTGACCTGCCCTGATTTTCCCTTCATAAGGTCTTGTTGGTTACTACCTACATTTAATGTTCTGCTGGTTGTTGGCAACCTGTTGGGTTTATTTCTTCTTATGTATTAAAATTAAACTAATTTGGAATTCCCAAATACATTTCTCTCATTAAAAAATCTTACAAAAGGAAATTTCCTTTTTGCAATGTCAAGATACCTTCTGAAGCTTCTGAAAATATTAGAGATGGGTGCTTTTTGGACAGAAATCTTTCTTTTTGTGAATCATCTCAACGTCGGGTCTCTTGGATTATTTTTTAACAATTGTTAATCCATTATGTCTGTTTTCATCTACTCCTTTATCGTAGAGCAAGGTGACTAAATGGTTTCTTATAGGTCTCAGTTGTGCAGTTCCAGAGAATACTTTACCAAGTGTTAGGGTTCTATACAAACTCATTAGTTCTCTGTATGCATCTAAAGTAATAAGAACACTGTGTATTCGTCTAATGCTATGAATTCCAAACTGTTTAGAAGAACTTTATATAAAGCAATTCTTTAGAAAAGCAATAACGGCCAGACTAATCCTTCTAGTGGCTTCCACCTGTCACTAGGCTATTTGACAAACTACAGGAATTGCCTGTTCTTATCAGGTCAAGTCCAGATACCTCATCTTGGCATTCAAAGGTGGCACCCCATCCCACCCTTCCTTAATGCAGCTTAATGTTCTCCCAATGCAGCTAGAAGAAGACCTCACCAGGTCCATGGAACAGTCCTCCCTTCGTTAAGCCTTTTCATCATTTCAAATTTCTGCTTCTACTACAGATAGTTCCAGCACTTCCCGTCTACCCCAAGGTCCATCTTTTCCAAGATGTCATTTAATCTCTCCTGTCAATACTCAGTGGTTCCCCTAGTGAACTCCCAGAGCCTATACTTTCTCAACAAACTCTTTCGTTTTTCATATGTAATTGTACATTTTACAATGTTTTGTCTGTTTATGAGATCTTCTATTTTATGTATAAATCTTATCTCCCCAGGAAGATAAGTTCCTTAAAGGGAGGGCCATGTTTTATGTTTTTTCTGTTGTCCTCTATGGTGCTTAATGCATGTCCATCATTTAAAGGGCATCTTCAACTGGAATCAATCCCCCTGCACTCTGCAGTACTTTCTACCTGCATGTTGTTTATTCAGCTATTAAAGCACTTATCACAGCTGTTTCCCACTGTATAATGTGAGATCTGGGTGAGTCACAATCCTGTCCAATTCATCTCTTTCTTTCTCAAAGTACCTAAGATAGTACTCTTTATAAAGGATTTTTAACAATAATTCCTAATTAATTTCTATTAAATTTCAACTTTGTTTAACATATCAGCATTCTCTATATCTCTCTTTTTGGAGAACAAACATTTTCACAGTTAAAAATAATTAGACTTGAAAAAAATCACATTGACACTTGGCATGTAAAAAAAAAGTTTGATGCTTTCCTAACTCATTTATTCAAACATAGTGTTAGAGTCTAAATTTAAATATAGTCAGTTGTGTTGTCAAATCATCATTATAGAAGAGGCAGTTGCTGTTCAAAAATGCAAAAAAAAAATACTGAACATTGGCAGTACACACTTTTTATAGAAATGTTAATATATCAATGTGCTATGTTGGTCTCAGAATCAGATTTTAAATCATCGCTAATATCTTGATAAATGAATATCTTCATAAATGAATATATTTGTAGCTGGCAAAGGTAAAATGAAAACTATCTTCCCATGGTGACATTCAGGAAAACCTCATGACATAACTGATCCGTACTTGATAATCTTCTATTTTTCTTTTTCTCTTGATTTAAATTTGACACTTTTTTTTTTTTAATAGGTGGACACTTTTCTTCCTCCGGACTCAGATAGCCATGAAAAAAGTATTCATTAGGCTTTTGAGTAATTTTAATTAAAATTCAGATCAAATCAATCTTTTATGCTTAGCAAAAGCATCTGCCATGTTTTCCCCACTTAAGGACTTGAGCTGAAAATATGAGCATTTTCCTGTTATAAAAGCGCTGCGTCTGTGTAAAGTTAAAATAGCTTCTGAGGACAATTTTCAACACATTTGGAAGAATTATGGTTTTAAAAATGCAACTTTCAGAAAACAACCCTGATGCCTCATTCAGTAATGTGACTGCATTTCTTGCTACACATAATGCCTGCTCTCTCAGCATGTGCTTAATTCCTTGAGCCATTAGCTGACTCCTGGTTTTTGGTCTGGCCCATGGCCAGCCCACAGCACGATGCCTGCCACATAACAAGCGCTCAAAAGTATTGGATGAATCAATGAATGAATTTGAGGACATTTGTATTAGTGCGTTTATTTCCAACACTTGTACTGATTGTAGTTACTGCTTCTATCTTAGAATGTTCTTCCAAAAGGGCATCACCTTCGAGCTCTGGGAATAAAATGGTGAAAACTAGAGATGCAGAAAATCTAGAAAGATGAAAAGTGTCTTTGTGCTAACAAGAACAGAAAAAAAAAGTTGTATATATATTTTGAAATAACTTCCATCTGCCAGAGTGTTCTACAAAAATCCAACTCTACATTATAAATGGAGTCTCCTTTGATTTGATTCTGATCCTTACTGCAGTCTCTGTATAACCAAAATGAAAGCCCTGGAAAGTCTGCCTGTTTTGTCTTCCTTGAGGCTCAGACCCTGGTTCCTGAATTAGAATTTTGTTCCCTGTTTAGGTAAAGCCTTCATTTTCTGAGCCTTGGCCCTACACTAGAAGGGGTATCATGTTATGTAGCTCTGATGTATACCATTTGACCTGTGCCCCAGTGGTCCTCTTCACAAGAGTTCCTCCCCAAGGTGTCCTGCCACAGCCTGAACACATAGCCATGTCTGCTATCTTATGGCATTTTTTCAAAAGAACACTCTCATATTTTCAAGAGAGTGTGATGTTACCCATCATAACACCAAACGATAGAATTTTTGATCAGAGATTACAGGGGTGCACCAGGGCGCCTGGCCTCAAGCTATTCTTTTGAAGGTAAAACACACTAGTTGAAAATGTAAGTTAAATGTATAGGCTAGTTCTGAATCCCCTCCCCCATCCCCCAGACACATCCAGTTTTATTAAAGTATAATAGACAATAAAATTACTTATATTTATATGGCAGCATGTAATGTTTTCATGTGTACATACATTGTGATAGGATTAGATGAAGCAAATTGACAGAAGCATCGCCTCACATACTTTATTATTTATGTGGTAAGAACATCAACAATCTACCCTCTTAGCACTTTCAAGTATATGTTATTGTTAACTACAGTCACCACACTGTACAACAGATCTTCAGAACATATTTGTCCTGTCTCAATGAAATTTTGTACTTGTGACCGGTATCTCCACCTCTCCCTACCCTATCCCCTGCACCTGGCAATCATCATTCTACTCTCTGCTTCTATGAGCTCTACACGTAAGTGAGATCATGCTGTGTTTGTCTTTTGGTGCCTGGCTTATTTTACTTGGCATAATACCCTCCAAGTTCACCCATGTCGTTGCTGGATAATATTCCATTGTAGATAAACATCCATGTATCTCTACCTACCTAACCACACACACACACACACACACTACAATTTTTGTTATTCATTCATTTCTTCATGGGTGTGTATGTTGATTCCATATCTTATAGAGTTTCCAAGAGAGCAGGCTCCTGTTGGCTGTGTGAATTTTCTGTCTCATTTCAATCAGGAACCTAATACAATCCATTTCCCTCCCACTTTCCACTGAACCTACTCCCAATATGGCCGCCAACTGCAGAACATGGCTACAAATTGCAGAATCTGTCCTCACCAATCTTCTTTGTTTCATGAAACACTAATTACTAATACTAAAAAAAAAGTAAAAAACAAAAACACAAAAAAACCAACCAACTGATCAACCAAACAACAACAAAAAAGCTCTTTCCTTTGCGTGGAACCCTTCCATCCTGGTTTCTCTCTCTGGCTAATTCTTCCCAGAGTGGCTTGATGATACAATTCCCTTTCCTCAGCCAACCTCCCTGGTGTCCAGGAGCATTCTTCCTCAGCCTTCTTTACCATTTGGAATACATGCTTCCTGATGTTAATAATTTTCACGATATTAATGGCATGTACCCAAAGGTCATTTAAACTGATGTGTGTCCTCCAGACATTTCACCTACTGGGCATTTTTTATATAGATATCCCACCAAAGCTTCCAACTTGAAATATCCAAGGCCGCTGTCTTCACTGTAGTCACCATGATGCTCATTCTTCCCACAAGTGAACCCTTTCCCACATTTCTATCAACATAAATGATGACCAACCACTCTCTTGCCACAGCAAGCACCTGGGAACCAGCTTCTATTTCTTTTCCTCCTAACCTTCCACAAAAAAAATCTCCAAATGATGTCTATTCTATTTTGAGTCTAGAAGATACTTCTAGACTCATCCTATTTTGTATTTTACTGCCATTATCACTGTAATTCTCTCAGAACATGTTTCTTACTTAGAATTTGTGGTGTATTTTCTCTTTGCTGTTCTTCCTGGTTCACGGGGTCCCCTGCCCTGTAGAGTTCTTGATAGACTGTGGTAATGGTGGTTTTCCTAACATTTAGGTTGATGGTGCCATTGTCTACTCATAATTCTTGAATGCCCCAATATAAATTTTAACCTCTTTAACACAGTCTTAATGTTCTTTTATGATACTTTACCCTGTATGATACTTACAATACTTTTGGTATGATACATTTTTCAGTCTTATTTTATACCACTCATTACAACAGATTTTATGCTTTAGCAATACTAAACCACTTCAGTTCTCGAAAGATAAAATATACTCTCTTATCACCCCAATATTTCTTATGTTTACTTCTTTCAGAATATTACTTTAAATTGATATAGTAAACTCCATCCCATCCACAATAAGCTCATCAAACTTGTAATCGTGTTTTGAATTTAACTTGCTTGTTATTCCCTCAATTAATACTCTGACTCTTCTCTTATCCCATTTGGGCCTTCTGTTGTATCTGTCACATGAAATCATGATGATGTGCTTGTGTTTGTCTCCCCTGTGATCTGTGAGTTCCCCACTGGTAGAGACAGCATCCACAGACCTAATCAGAAATTGGTTCATAGCTGGTGATCAAGATATCTGGAGAATGAATGAAAAAAAAGGATTTTTTTAAAAAAGATTCTCCATTATCAAGAACCATTCATTTGACCAATTCTTTCATGGAAGATGAAAAATGTTAACTCAAGATTGTGAGTAAATATTTTCTTATGTTCTAATGTGACACTTGTTTGAAGTTTTATCTTCATCTGCAATGCAAAACCCTTGAAAACACCAAAAACCCTGCTTCCTAGTATTGAAGGAATTGGTGTATGCCTCCAAAAGTACATAGGCAGAAAGAACAGGAACAAATTCTTGAGTCACAGAATTGTGCCTGATCTGCTCTAGTCCTTAAAGAACACACTTCATTTGTCCATTTCACATATAGAGAATCATCTGATGCTGTTTGAATAAAATAGTGATTTGTAGTCACCACTGATTTAGAATGCTTTTCAGACCAATTCTTAGTGGATTTTCTTCACTAAAATGATTTCATGGTGTTGTAAACAAATGCTTTGAAGTAGGTTGAACTTCATAAAATAGGGTACCTGAGGGTGACCAATCATCATTATATGGGCCAAAAAATAGTTGGCATTAATTATCAAAAGGTCACAAGATGTACAAGAATAGAACTGGACTGGGATAATCTTGGCCTTTGTGCTCTTGGACAAAGCTAATCTTTCTAGACTTTTGTTTCCCCTTCTGTAAAGCAAACAGATTGAACTATTCAGTACATGATATCTAAGACTACTCTCAGCTCTAACATTTGGTAACCCAGGTCAGAGTTGAGCTGGATCTAGTAAAATATTAGAAAATTATACTGCCAAAGTAATGAAGGAAGTGTGCAGAGGGTGTAAATTATCATAAAATGTGCATATTTTAAAAATTGTTTATTAGTGCATTATAGTTACACCATATTGGGGTTCATTTTGACATAATTACATAAGCACAGAATATCATTTGCTCTAATACTTGTTTTCAAAAGCACTAAGAGTATTCCATGAAGGCTGACTTATTATAATTGATTTACACATTGATAACTCTCCCAGTCATAATTAATGTTTGTGGGTATAATACCTTCATTTAGATTAATACATACAATGATTTGTAATTATAAGGCAAGAACAAAGTGAACTGGTGGTGAAATGTTTACAGGTAAGCTGAGCACTACTGAAAACGTCAAGGTGTAATAATGTGTACTGATGAGTGTAAGTGCTGCAGAATTAATGACAACATTTCCTTGTTTATTGCTCCTCAATATAGCTAATCATGGGATGAACCCAGAAGACTCTCCCTGGAGCTTTCTATTTCTGCAGTGATGAGACACTACAGAGCCACTTGGAGTCTTCAGTGCCACTTCCCTGAAGTTACGTACCCCTGTGTCCTTCAAAGATCATGATTCTTCTGAGTTTTTTTCTTTGCTAAAAGAATGATACAGGTTCTGAAAAAGGAAATGAACTTCTATGAATCAAGATTTATACAGCTCAATGCCCAAGAACAGGATCATGTCACTCTCTAACATCTAAATGTATTACAGGCGGATGAACTGGTCTAAAAGGCTAGAGAGGATTTGGACTAGAATAGAATGATACTGTTTCCTTAGAGCATATGATATGTACATTTCTAGATAAAGGTTTGTAAGCAAATAAAACTACACTAGTCCCCTCCCCAAATACAAGAATTGTTAAGATCCATGGGTGAGAACTGTGATATTTATATTTTTGAATTATATATATATATATATATATTTTAAATTTTTCAGTTGTCAAGGACTTTATTTATTTATTTATTTTAAATATTAATTTTTTTAGTTGGACACAATAGTTTTATTTTGTTTATTTTTATGTGGTTCCAAGGATCCAACCTAAGCCCTCAAACATGCTAGGCAAGTGCTCTACCGTTGAACCACAACCCCAACCCTGAATTTTATAGTTTTGTGAACATATTTTGTATGTTATTTGTAGAAAATTTATGTGATACAGGTGAATACATAAAAGGAAATAATATTTAATTTAAAGATAGGTAGGATAAATATTTCCCTCTAAATTCTTTTCTTCTATTTATATATTTATATAATTATAATTAACTGCATAATATAGTATCTTAGAAGTTGTTAATGTTACATTATGACATCATCACCTTCCCAAATTATCAAAAATTTTTAGACGTCACTCTTACTATGGATAACATGCTGATCTCATATATTCGACCTGGGTCAATATTGCATCAAATCTTCTCAACACCCTGGAGAGTAGTCCTATTATTACCTCAGTTTGACACATGAGAATAAGAAGTTAAGTTAACATCACACAGCTTATGAGAAGATAACTTGGTCTAGCTCATGGAAGCATATACACCAAGCTTATATGTATAATGACCATATAATATTTCACTAAGTTGATTTGCCATCATTTTCTAACATTTCCCTTCAGCTATGTCTTATAATTCATGAAGTTCCACACGCCTTCTCCCTCATCCCTTTGGGCCTATTCATTTTATAAGCATACTTCAAAACACACTGGCTATGCTATTGGCATGAGAGACAAGGGACCACTCCCTCGTCCCAACATCGTGCTCTGCATGTCATCCCAACAGTGAGGTAGACCTGGCCACCCCTTTCTGTCTCAATACATTATTTCAGACAACTTATGAGAAACACCTGAGAAGCAGTGTAGGAAGGATTCTGGGTTATAAATCAGGAAACCTGGGTTTGAGACTTTCATTTAGATGGATTTGTTCTGATGTTGGACAATTACTTCATCTCTCCAGTCTTGCTCTCTTCACATGTCAGAAGATTTCTATGAGGGAAAATGCAGCTCCTGTGAGTGATAATTGGTCTGACTCATCCCAGTTCTCATAAAGCCAGCCTCGCAGGCACAGTCCTCCTTGGCCTAGACAATTCTCCTCACGTACTTGACTAATGGCCTTGGTTGCAAGAATAGGACAAAGTGATGACATAAACACGTGGTAATCAAGCATGACCTTATTGCTTAACTATTCTGTCTAGAGTCTTCAGATGCAAACTCTAACAAAGTTAAAACTTGCTGAAAATAAAACTCAATAATATAAACGGTGACATGATAACAATAAATATAGATCTGGGTAAAAATAAAGATGGGGGATATAAAAGGATATCATCAAACTCTTTAGCGAAAGATGGTTTCAAAATGTCCTTAAGAATTGTTACTATTTTTATTTATTAATTATTCTCAATAGTCTTGCTAGTTTTTTCTGATGGCTTAAATTTTCACTACCTATACTCCAAATGTAATCATTGATTATTTAAAAATACAAGAAAAAAACCCCCAAAATACAAGACCATGCAAAGTAATGGTAATTCCACAAGCATTTGTTTTCTGTTCATAATAAGCAACTGTAGACCACAAGCAGTTGTGACCTGAGTCAGAGATCAGAGGCAAGTACAGAAGAAACAAATTCTGCCCTCATGAGATAAGTGTCATGAAAGAGGAAATAAGATATGAGTTAAAAGAAATTTTGAAACCAATAATTATAAAAGGCACCAAGTATTAGATCATTAATAACAACTTACTGTTCAATTTAGCTCCAATAATTGAGGAAGTCAAAATAAAAGTGGGAATGGATATATGACACAGTTTTCCTTGTCCAAAAAAGAAAGCTTATGAGCTAATCCTAAAAGATGAACTTTTTTTTTTTTTCTGGAACAAATCCTTAGTATCTGTGTGACATAGCTCCTTATTCTGAAGACATCAATTATCACTTAGCATGATGTTCCTGCAGTTATTCAAAACCATTCTTTCTTTATTTGCCCAAAGAGTCATGTATTATGGTAAACTTCAACAGAAATCAAGGTACAACATTAAGTGGCTGCTCAATCTCGACCTTATAGAAATATGTGGCGATTACTAGAGGAATCAAGCCAAGAACCTGTGGCATGTGATTCAATATCCCAGCGCACTCAGGGAGGTGCATTTGCCATCATCTTAGCACAGTAAGCTCAAGGTTACATTTGTTGACAGTTGTTAAAAATGCTGATATTCAAAGTGGCTTACTGTATAGAAAGATCTATACATCTAAATAGTAGGCAAGATGGCAGCAGAGTTGACATTGTCATGGAGAAATTAAGAAGCCAGATTCTAATTCTCACACAAGGGTAGGTCATTCCAATACAAAAAGGGATGAACCAACTCTATACTCTCAAAAGAGAAGGAGTTCTGAATCTGCTCATTTGGTATGTTAACTTGCACAAAGCTTGGATGGAACAATTTGGGGGTAGGAATTTTTATGGATAGTATTCCCATTTCATTGCCTGAATCCATGATCCAGGAAACCAACAGACTTTTGTTAAATACCTGAATATTGAAGTAGAAAGACATACTGTGGGAGCTAAAAGCTTTGAGTACATGAACAAACTGATCAAATGGGATTGCTTACTATTTTGTATCTGAATACTAAGTGATATGTCTTTTTTTTTTTTTTTTTTTTTTTACTGTGAAAGTCTCTTCCTAGGTGCAATTAGTAAGAGACAAAGCATCTTATTAAAGCTAGTCCTGATTGTGATAACAAAACCAAGCCATCATAGTTTAGGGTGCTTATCTTTTTATAGGATTGGGTACAAAACATATCTCCAACTCACCTAACTACCAACCCAGGATATGGCACACACTTTGTTTTATAAGATTGGAAATTTGAATTGAATTTGTCAGGAGAGTGTAATGTTAGTGTAGCTTCATTAGGGATTGGGGAAGCCTTCTGACCTCCTCTTAATTGGTGTCTGGATATGAGTTGTCCCCCAAAAGCTCACATGTGAGACAATGCAGGAAGTTTCAGAGGAGAAATGGCTTGACTGTGAGAGCCTTAACTCAATCAGTTAAGTAATCCCAGATGAGATTAACTGAGTGGTAACTGGAGGCAGGTGGGTTGTAGCTGGAGGAAGTGGTTAATTGGGGGCGTGGCTATGGGGTATATATTTTGTATCTGGAGCTGGAGTCTCTCCCTGCTTCTTGACCACCATGATGTGAGCTGCTTCCCTCCGCCATACACTCCGCCATGATGTTCAGCTTTACCTCCAGCCCTGAGGAATGGAGCCAGCTTTCTCTGGACTAAGACCTCTGAAACTGTGAGCCCTCGAGTAAACTTTTCCTCCCCTACAGTTGTTCTAGTCAGATCCTTTAGCAAAAAAAGCTGACTAAAACAGTGTCACATCAACTTAAGATTCAAATCTTAGGGATTTGGAATCTTCTAGGTGGAGCACTATTATTCTCTATCTTGCATTTCACATTAAACAGACTACCTGGGAAAAAAGTCCTCCTTGAGTATCAGAATGTTACCTCTTTTGTTTTTCTTCTAATTGTCTATCAGTTCTGTATCTTCCAACTAGTGATGCTGGATAAGTGAATAAGTGCATAAAAAAACAAAGTACCAAAATGTCCAGAACTTGGAATGTTTATGGAAGACTGCCACAAAATGCTAAGGGGGTCATAGGAGAGATGGGAGGCACTTTTCAGGAATAATAATGCCAGAGGTGCTGGTTATAGTGACACACAGTTTTCTTTTTCTCTCCTAATAGGAATTCATAAGTGGAAAGAGCCGAGAACATTAAGAAATGCAATTTATTTTCATGTAAGTTTTGCTTAAGGAAATGTCCATTTTGGAGCTAGGCTGGGGAATATGCAGCTATATCAAATAGATTCTACAGAATCAAGATTTTAAAAATTATGGGAGCATCCCTCACTGGTCAAAATCATATTGCAGGTAAGTAGACATTATGGAATCAGTTAAATCTAATATTTATGAGCCTCCACTCTTTGCTTCTTCAAAATCATCATCCGGTCAATTGATCTAATTCATTTCTTGTTACCTTTTAACCTTAAATGATCTTCGCTACCTGCTGTGCTTCTCCATCAAAAGGGATTTGTAATTACAAATCTGAGAACTCCAACCATGTATTCAGAACTCTAGAAGCTATTGGATCAAATGACACACATTCGTGGAAATTTGGAGAAAAATACTTTAATGCTGAATGAAACACAGACTTGCTAATGAAGTAAAATGTAAATACATGAGAAATCAAAAACAGATGAGCTAGATGGGAAACCATTTTGAGCACTGGCACCAGGCCCTCCTGTGAGGAGGTAGTGATTCTAATTAGGCTTTGCTTTCTCTGGGGGAGGTTTTCAGGGCACTGCCCTCTATGGACTAGAGAGAAAACCCCTTGGAATGATATAAAAGGACTTCCCATGTGACCACCCATTTACTTCTTCAAATTTATCTCCTTTCACTTTAGCTTCATATTTGGCCCTAGAGTGAAGGTATTGGTTCCCCCCATACACACCATGCAGTTTTATCTTTGCTCCTGCTAGACCTTCACCAATGAAGGCCCTTTGTTTGTCTCAGAAACACCTACTCATCTGTTAAATCCAACAGTGCACCCCTCAAACACAGAGCTTTGACACTGCAGACTATTTGAGTTGTCACTCATAGAGTCTGACTCCCAGATTTAGGACTCTTATACTCTGATGCAAATTTTGATATGAGTCTTGGTTATGAAATGATTATTTTTTTAAAAAAGTACATACATAGCTCATTTCTCCTTTTTGGTGGTGAAATATTTTTGGTTGTGAAATAGTGAAAGAACATAGTAAATTAAACCTGATTTCATTTTATTTTGTGTTTTGAAAATTAGACCATCTTATCAACTAGGAAATCAAGATAGATTTTACAACACTAAGATTTAAATTGATGATGTGGAAGTTGCAGCTACATCAAGTAGATTTCTAAAGAATTAGTTTTAAAAAATGAGAGCCCTCCAGTGGCCAAAACCTATATATCCAAAACCCCAGTTATTTCTTCCTCAATATTTTTCCCCTCTAAAGAACTTATAAAACAATCTTCCTTTCATAAACATGCCTGATTTGATCATTTTCTTATATAACTATATATTACATAATCATGTTTAGCACAATGGGGAGAATAGATATTTATTTAAATCATTTAAATAAACCATAGACAATAGCAGCCCAAATCACCCATTTATGAATGAATGGATTTGAGCAGTCACTAGAATTTAACCACATAAGAACGATGCTAAATCTTGTCAAGATATGAAAAATGGAACTCCTTCCACTGTAGCCATTGAGGAAAATGCTGCTGTATATTAAACCACTCAAGATGTAGCAAGAACCCAGCCAACACCAGCTGCGTCTGCTACTTCTGTGCTTCCTTTGAGCCTGGTTGTATTTTAATGTGTATATTCCTGGACTTGTAAAAGCATACTGAGTGAGTGAGTGTGTGTGTGTGTGTGTGTGTGTGTGTGTGTGTGTGTGTGTGTCTAAGTTGTGATTTTGATGGTTTGCTTAAGAAATGCATTGGCTTCTCTTCTAGCAAATGCATATAACTAAGCAGGCAGCAGCTCTTTCTTTTGCCATCAGATTACCAGGAATTGTTTGGCAAAAAGCCTAGAGCAATGTCTCTGCTTTGAAATTTGTCAAGCTCTAAAATTTACCCCAAAGACTGCACACTGACTACTGAGGGCATTTTTTATTTGCTTTGTTTTAATTAAATTCTCATATTGCCTTATTAGACGATAAAGCTTATTTAAAAAGAATAACTCTCACACTTGTATATTTGGGTTTGTTCATTTGATGTTCAAATTAGGAGTAGGATTCTTGTTCACAAATATACATCAGTATATTTCATTATTATAATTCAAAGTCTCCAAAGACCACTCCTGCAAAACCCATGTTTACTTATTTTAAAAAGTTTGCAACAACAGAGGAGAATTGTCAGGAAAAAAAAATTATGCCCTATGATTTAAATTCTTACCCAGACTTTTTCTTGTTTTCTCAATGTTATAGACAGAAGGGAAATAAATGTACATTAGTTTTTTTGGTATATTAATGTTTGCAGACTTACTACTTCAATGTTCCTGAATTTTTTAAAATAAAAAAAAAGTAAAGTTCGGTTAGTATCTGTGAATGACCTTCAAGAAATTCTGCCTACTGTAGGAAATGTTATGGGTAATTCTCAGAAAGCATACTCCCAGGGAGTAAGTTATTGCCTAAGACAAAAGCAGGCATTTCTGGAAGCTACATTGTGTCTTCGAGGCCACTGGGGTACCATATAGGAAACTAAAGCAATAATTTAGCTTTGTGCAATGAAAATATAATGTAACTTGCAAGCCAGGACCCTCTGCCTCATTAAGTTAAAAGCTTCCCTCATGCCATTTTAAAGGAGAGATTGTAACACTGCAAATCTCAGTAACTTAGATTTATATTCTGGTGTTTAGCAAAGAGTTACACAGGACCCTTGCTAGCATTCCAATGATTTATGTGCTAGTCGGTTGGGAAGATCACAGGTTCAAGGCCAACCTCAGCAATTTAGCAAGCCCCTGTCTCAAAATTTTAGAAATGTAAAAAAAGGGTGGGGTTTTAGCTAGGTGGTAGGTGCCCCTGTGTTCAATCCTCAAAAGAAACATGGCGGTAATTGATTTTAGAATTGAGCAGACAAGAAATAGAATATTGCTGTGTGACTTTCAAAGAGTTGCCAAAGAGCAGCCCTGCAGTGCTCAAGTGATCTTCAGATCCTCCTAAAATGAAATTTTAGAGGTATTACTGACATCATTATACTTTCTGAATCTTACAACCCCAAGGAAAAATATGAAAAAAGAATTAGTAAGAGGAAAAAATGTAGACTAGATATTTTTGCTACCCCAAATTTTGATTGAGTGTCGTCTTCTTCTATGGCCTAGAAAAGAAGTGTATTTTGCAATTAGTTTTGAATATTAATTTGTCTCCTATTTTAAAATGCAGGGAGAGGAACTGAAATCATTAATGAATGAAAAGCAGAATAATCTAACCAAAGTAAGTAAGGACACTCATGCCCTGTTACCTAACCCACCCTCACATCCACCAGGGAACCTCATACCTAGGGTTTTCTTTGAATGTAGGTGTTACTAGTATAAACATTCATAGGACAATAGGTTCCTTCCAAGTGATCATTGCACTTGGTTAAATATAACATACTGTAAAGGTAAATAATTTGTTCTTGTTAATCTATTACCCTTCTTTTGCACAGGAAAATTCCCAAGGGAGTACATTTAGTAGAGAATTTTCTGAAACCCAACAATTTCTTTTTCTCCACTTATGCTTTAAAACTTCTGACCTTAAGAAAAAAAAATGGGAAAACAATCAAGAAACAGACCTTGAAGTTAAATGATGACTTTTCTCTTCACATGGTCTTCATAAAGAAATGATAATTAAGGTTGATATGTTAGTAATGTGTGATCATGTCATAAAACGGTTAAAACAGAGCAAATTGCTTATGAGTTCTGGGTTCTGAAGGATACAGCCAATGTCCTTATTTGTGGCATATCACAAATTACGTATGTGCCTGCATAGTGTTAAATATTATTGGATGCTTTGTCTACTTTAAATTTCTGTTGGTGTTTCCAATCAGTTGTCTTTTATTAAGAAAATGAAAACAAATCAACAAATAGTAAAGATATGTACAAAAGTCCTTTAAAATTCTTAGCTTCATGTTGTAAAATGATTATATGAGCTACAATATTATTATACTATAATTAATCAACACAGCAAACTAGAGATGGTTAAACCAGAATTTACCAAAGTGTGTTTGTGCTGTTGAAAAGGAATCTCTCTCTCTCTCTCTCTCTCTCTCTCTCTCTCTCTAGTTCTATAGTCTAATAAGCTTGGGAAGCATTGGGTTAAAACATGTCTCTTTACTGTAGTGCTTCTATGAACATTTAATGCTAACATTGACCTAAATCTCTAAGAGGGGGATACAGTATATAGCAATTCACTTTAATCCTTAAACCCACCCCATCATCACATAGCATATCCTTGAATTATGGCTCTCAAGAGCACAAATTAGATTTGCTGACTTAAATTGTGATCCATAGGACCTTAAAATATTGGCTTAAATTTTTTAAACTTTAAGTGTCTCATGAATCCTTGAATTTTTGAGTTTTATCTTGTTAATGCTTGAAACTAAATACTGAGCAAAAGGTAGAGTATCAGTAAATACAGATGCCACTCAAGACCATTTATGCATTTCGAATGTATAGTCTATATCAACATTCCTCTGTGCCTTTCCCCATAAGCCAGGTGCTTTTTGTTTTTAGTCTCTGGTATACATGAGCATACTTTCTCACCCCACGGTAGGAATTGCTCTAGTGGAGGTTCCTTTGACTTCCTAGCACTGTTTGTGGGCAGGACTTCACCAATGGGAAGAGAGGTAAAATCCCAGTATTCCATGGCCCTAGAGAAGCTGTGGCTGAAAAAGTCACAGACACTTTTGGAAAGGCAAAGCTTTAGAGAGCTAAAATTGGTTAGTGGAGATGATAGCCAAAAGATGTAAAGGGCAAATGATGTGAGCATCACCACTCAAGTTGTCTGGGTACATGTCCCCAAGCATGGACCTGTTCATAGGTTCTAGACTGTGGGTTTAGATGCTTGGGATCAGGGTTGTTCATCATCTGTTAGTGTGGAGAGTCAGCACAGCTCTTCATAAATATTCCAGTCTTTTCTTTCCAGGCATGAAGTAGGATTGTGCTTCCCACACAACTGAAGTTAGATATGGCCACGTGATCTGCTATGGCCAAGGGAGTACGAGCCTTATGAAAAATGTCTCTTTTCATAAGTTTGTCTCATTTAGCCTTCTAGCCAACCAGTGATATTTGCTAGAATGCATTAGTGAAGAGAAAAACTTGGGGTTCATACTACACTGATGCGGTTTTTTGATGCCCCATAACAAACCTCACTTAGTATAGCTGGAACACTTCCTATGTCTACCTCTTAGTTTTATCATAGACAATAAGAACATATGTCTCCTACCTAACACTAGATTGATCTTAGAATTGTTAAATTTATCTGAGGTGTTAAAAACAACATATCTTGGTGAGTAAACATGTTCTATAAAAATGTACTAATGAACAATCTGAGACTTGTAAGTTTATTTGCATTAGAATATCAGTTTCATTCAAAATTAGTCTACATTCTTTAATAAAACTAGAGGAAGTGTTTGTATTCCTGAAGAGTGAAAATTCAATTAATTCATTGGTTCAACATCCACAAATCTGTGACTTATCCCATTACATAGGAATTGGTACAAGAAGTAAAATGAGGCTAAAAAAGGAAAAATAAGAAGGATAACTTGCTCTTTTTAAAATAAGTAGATGTTTACAAAGCTTTTTTGACTCAGGGTGTCCCTGAGTCATCCTTTCACCATATTTATTTTGCAAAAATGCAAAGTTCAGATTTATTTATGTACATAAATGTACTTTTATTTTATATTATGGATGCAATGCAATATGTGACAAATACACATTCTATTTCACTTTTTTCTTTTTAGACTTTGTTTTCTTTAAGCTATTCTGTAATAAAAGCATCTGCTAAATATGGGAGTTCTTAAAGCATTAAGATAATACCAAGATAAGAATAATATCCCATTGCTTGGCTTTCTGAGAGAAAAATACTGTTAAGAAAGGCAAAATGACATTTTTAAAATAATGTGTGAGATTAGCACAAACACATAAAAATAAGTGAAAGAATATATAAAGAAATAAGCTAATCAACTCCATTTAAAAAAACTTGATATCTTTCAATTTAAATATCCAGAAAAGGGGATGAATACGTAATTTTATTGCCTAGTAAGGCACAAGATAGGACCTTGAATAACTGAATTAATGAATCAAATTACTTGGCTACTTGGAAGTAATGATTTAATCACTAGTATTTAAGAGTTAGTCTTTTATAGATGAGACACAAAAAAGGTCAACATCATATTTTCATATTTTGTGATAGAATAGTCTGGCTTCCATTTAAACACAAGCTTTGAATATTTCACTACAAAAAAATTTTTATGATAATTTTTTGGCTCAATCGATGTTAGGGCTTTGCTCTTTATGGAGATAGAAGAGTCCTATATGAGAAATAGTATAAGCCAACTTTTAAAAATTTTTCTATATTTCATAAGTGGGCATAACAAAGACACACAATAAATATATGATGAAAAGTTTATAAGTGGTCCCCAAAATACAAAATCAATTCAACATCCTTAAAGCATCATCTAGGTATTCTACTTCTTTTGGTTCCCACAAGCTATATTCAATTTTTAACTAATAATGGATCATTATTTGCTGCCAGCAAAATGAGATCAAAGTTACACTTTGAGGTCTCAACATTTTTAAGAGAAAAATCTCATCCAGCTTTAAGACTTAGGGTCCCAAGGTCCTATTACATAGGCAATCAGTTGTTTTCCTTCTAGCACCACACTGATATGTAAACAATCCCCTGTTTTTTGATGGCTGAGATTTAGGTTGTGTGTAGTGAAATAATTTAATTTAGTTGTCTCATGGACTCTTTCCTGTTATGCTATCCAACATTCTGAACAAGATTTGTCGAAATATGCCAGTTTCCCCACACTATAACTGCCTTTTGATTAAGAATCTCTCTGATGATACACAGCTGATTCACCAAACTTAAACTTTTACTGTGTCTCTTTTCATAAGTTTGTCTCATTTGCCAAAAGAAAAATTAAAAAAGGAAATAAATAGATTATCCCCTCTTCAAAAACAATGACAACCACCAGACAAACAAACCAGTTTTTTTGTGATTCTACCTGACATACACAACTTCAAGTTTTAGAACAGAGAGTCACTAGACAAGGATTCTAAGATTAAGAGTAATGGTTTTTTTAGAATGAAAAAGAGTAAAGCAAAAGAAAGAAAAAGGAATTGTTGAAGGAAAAGTTTCTCAAGAGTAATTGCTTGTTAATTCCTTAATCATATAGTAAGCGGTTTCTATGTATCAGTTACTGAACATACAGAAATGAGTAAGACACAATCCATGTCATTAGAGGCTCCCAGAATAGCAGGTGAACTATGCAATTAAGGAAAGTACAGTGAAGGTGACTTATGAGGTCAACCTTGAAGGAGAAGAAGGGTTTGCCCACAAAGGAGAGGAGCAATAGGCATTCTGGGAAAAATGAAATTAGTGGGTGGATTAGCACAGAGGTATAACAATATGGAGCGTGTTCTGGGGGCAGTAGTTCCATGAGAGTGAAATGTGAAGATAACCAGCAAAGGAGACAATGTTAGAGAAATGGGTTCAGGCTTGTAACAGACCTTGGAGGACATACCAAGGAGATGGAGCTTTATTTTGAAGGCTCATGGTGAGCCACTGAACATTTTTAAGTAATTATTTGTGTCTATGATATTTAGAAGATATCTGTGTTGGTTCGAGTGCAGGAGATGTGGGTTGGGTGGGGTGGCAGTGTGAATGGAGCCCAGAGGCACACAAATAACTGTGAGACCATGGCAATCCCCAAGTAAGAAAATGAAGAGATGAAGGAGAGCAATTGCAAAGAGAAAAGAATGGAAGAGATTTTTTTTTAAGTATTTTTTTTTTTAATAATGTGGTGATACTAAACATAGGCCAAAAGAAAGCTAGAAGAGTCAAGGTCAACAGCTGAGAGTGACAGTAGTGGGACAGATGTGAGATTAAAGAGATTACCATGGAGGGTGGCCAGCTAGGGACAAAGAAAAGAAATGTGAAATACTGTGGACACTCGCATCAAGTTGGAAAACACAAATCTTTCAATAAGCATGTATATGCAGTTTCTCTCCAAAAGTCTAAATAAATCAGGTCATGACAAAAAAAAAAAAAGAAAAAAGAGAGAGAGAGAAAAGAAAAGAAAAACACATCAGAAAAACTACCTGAAATCACCAGTGATATAAGCAGACCATCTCTGTCTCTAAGTCAAGGAGTTAAAAAAAAAAGTGACTTATAAAAGTAGTAGAATGAATTTCCATCTCTTGTAACTGTAGTCAAATAATTTGGACCAACACCCCTAGCCAGGTAAATAGAACTATTTGAAATATAAAAATAGCAAAGAACTAATAAGATGATGAGAATTTAGAAAATGAAAATTTTGAGGGGAATCAGAGGTCAGAGAGGTAAGCTCAGTTTTGAAAGGGTTTGCCCTTGGGTATTTGACCATCAGGAAAAAAAAGACCTGAGAGAACAGCTTTATTTCTGGGCAGACTGGAGGGCTCATGGAGAAGCCCCTTAAGTAGGGACTTTCACTAAGGAATCTAACTTCACATCTGGATCCCCAAAGGCCATAACTTTCTTTAGGTGATGGAACCTGAAATACACAAAAGCAGCACAGATGTTCAGTTTTGTTTCTTGTCACATTTGTGATTCAAGGAGCCTTAGGTGTTGTACTTCCTCTAAGGTGATTCTGGTCTGAGATCGCCCCCAGGTACCTGGTGGGTGCAAACCCAATTCTTCCCTGGAGGAACACACCCCTCATTATGCCTCCACTTATTCTTACAAACATGCTTTAAGATACATTTCCAGCAGATAGCAAAATTATCCAGGTTACCAAGAACATAAGACGCTCTGAGTGAGAAATGGCAGGATTGGTAATAATAGAAACAAATCCAATAACACTTGAAATATTATAATTAGCAGACAATATTATATAACAGCTACTTTTACTATGTTTAGTAACTTTACGAGAAGCCAAGCCTGACAATTTTCAGGGAGCTAGAAATTATAAAGGTAATATAATACAGCAGACAAATATTTGCTTCTTTTACTCTTTGGCCATTTTAGAATTCTATACTTGTATTATTTTTCTTTTGACACACTAAAACAAACCAAAAAACCTCACTAAAATCCCATTCTGATAAGGCTGATATAGTTGTTTATTTTTATAATTGAATGAGAAACATATTAGTTAAGTAAAAGCTATGCCTACATGTGTCTGTGTGTGTACTCTGTACGGGTGTACACATTCACAAACTACTTGAATGCATTTTTCTTCCAGGTGCATTTTTAATGTCAGTCATTCAGGACACAGCTGGTAGTGCAATAACCCCAGGCATCTGTTATGATTGGGAAAATTTATAAAAGTACCATCCACTCATAGGATAATTAGGTGCATTTTTTTTTTACAACCTAATGAGTTAATTCCAAGTACTACTAAGGGTTAGCCATGATTTAAGAAAGACTTAAGCTCTTCAAAGATTAGGCATTTATACTGAAATGCAAATATTCCTGATGAATTTAGTACTCTAACTTTAAAACACACTACAGCGAGATTCTTCCTTAAGGACAGGTCTCAACTGTTAACAAAAGAACAGCACTGAGCTATGATTTTCCTCAGGGATTTTGAAGGAGGAGGAAAATGGGAGGAGGAGGGGACAGTGGGCAGAGAAAGAGGGAGGGAGACCAAACCTGAGCTCTGCCAACTTCACATTTTGTTTGGACTTGTCATATCATTCGGTAGTTGTAAAATCAAGTGGCTCTATCAAGATAACGTCCATTTTTTTTTTTTTTTTTTTTTTTTTAGTAACAGGGCATATTATTCATTCTTAGCGAAGTTGAGTGAAAGATCCATATTAAGTCATTCATTGTTTGTACCTAGTTGAGTCAACTTAATTCATTTGAATCTGTTCTCTTTGAGAGTGTAAAAACTGGTTGGTTACATTTAACAACTGTTTGGCCCCACATTCTGTAATAAGAGCGTCAGCACATTTATTTTCCCCCTATAAAGTAGAATTTCCAATTCCCACCATGTACTCTGACTATTATGGACACTATTTATTCAGCAGGAATGCTGTGCAAGTTTGGAAAAGATGTCACTAAGAGCAGAGGGAGCGGTCACTTCACAGAACAAGAAATAAAATCTATACATGGGCAAAACATGAAGAACTCTAGTTTGTCATTCTCTCTTTAATGAAAAAATCCAGAAACACAGCACGGCAAGAGTTAGAATTAGACAACTCATTCCCTCCTCCTCTTCTCTCAAGCTCTCTATAATCAGAACGCCTCCATTCACTTAGCAAACATCAGCTCTTTGGGAAGGGGAACCTGCTTGGAATTAATGAGGTAACACCAAAAAATAACTTCTATTAATAAATTGTTCTCTTCAGTGGAAATTGCTTGTGTATTTTTTTTTCTCAGCTGCTTTTTTTTTTAAACAGAAAACATTCTAGTAGCTTCTTATGCACTTGTAGACCACCCTTAAAGCTCACCTTTCCCCTCCCTTTTTTTTTCTTGAAAAATATATTTTTCATTTTTAATAGGAAGTGTGTAGTAACATACAAGGGAAATAGAACTCCATCTCACAGTAATACAGTTTCATCTAGTGACATAATGAACACAGTAACATTCCGTGTATGTAGCAACAGAGAACTACTGGTACTGTAACTCAATATTAACACAGGGTTTATAAGGGTTAACAGAGGATAATAAACTAAGAAGGGTACAGGAAAAACTGTAGTTACAGACCTGCAATGTAAATTTTAAAACTAAACTCAAATACTGTATTTCATTCTGCTACACAGCATGCACAATAATACCAACTATCTCACAAAGGTAAGCAAATTACACACAAAACTACAAAAATCTTCATGACTGGCTTTTCATTCTCACCAATAAAAATTCAGCATTAACCTTCCCAGAGAAAGGATGCACCTTAAAGCCCATCTTTTCACTTACCCTAGAGTGCGTACACCATGATCTCTTAAATCCTTTTAATTCCAGTACATCCAGAACTTACATGAATTCTTAGCACATTCACTGGAAGAGCAAATTTTAACCAAATTGCTAATTGCCACAGAGATCATAACAGAACTCTCTGAAATCCTAGGGACAGATATGAGTTTAAAATCCAGCTCCTAGATCCTGGTGTGCACTGTGTCTATCTTTAACTTGAAAATGATTTGGTTTCACATTCCACTGAAGTCCCACTGGCAGATGCCTTTGGTAAGCTCACCAATGGCAGCCTTTCAAACGCCCTCCCTCACCCCCGCCCTCCAACAGAGCTTCCGCCTTTTGATCTATTGCTGATTTACTCAGCTGTCTTTTTTTTACCTGTCTCTGCGTGGGTAAAAGGAGATGCCTTCGTTGATGGCTATTACAGAAACACTTGGAAGCTGAAAGACCAGCCAGAGGACTCACTGTGCCTCCCCTGCCAGCCCCTCCCCCTACTCACTGCCAGAAACCAACTGACTTCCAAACTTGGCTGCCTGAAAAAGAATGTTCTCTGATTGGCATTCCTGGAAGCAGAAAGCAAGGCAGCTCAAGTTTTGTACTGTTACTCAGCATGAATAACTTCCCAGGTGCACACAATACAAACAAGTAACACTTCTGCATTTTGTTTCATAAGTTTGAGGAGCACTGAGCAGCATTTGGGGGTACTGATGATATTTTTGTTGTAGGACAGTACTGAAGTTCTAATATCCATATATAAGGGTACCCCAAATGGCTATGGCTGTTGTTTAAAAACTAAATCGGCAAAATTTTGGTGACAAGTTGAGGAAGTGATGGTAAAAGAGTTGGGACCCAGCACCATGTTTCCTGCTTCACAGTGTTCTGGAGGACCTACTGTTTCATCTGTGGATTTTCTGTGAGAGAAAAACTTGCTTATGGGAATTGTGGAAAAACTGATTTTAGTTGACCTACACTCCAAACAGCAGGAGGAAGAAATGATCTACCTCCCTTTTGAATCTTCTTTTTTAGGACTCTTGCAAAACTTTAGTGAGATGAAAAGAAAAGTGTGTGTGTGTGTGAGAAAGAGAGAGAGAGAGAGAAAGAGAGAGGGGTGAAGAAGGAGAAGAAGGAGGAGAAGGTGGAGGAGGAGGAGGAGGAATCTGAAAGACGAGAAACTGAATGAATGGAAACTAGGAAAAAGGCACATTTCACCAAGTAGAGTCTGGAAAGAATTAATAATGGAGAGTGCCTTTATATCAGCACTGATAAACCTGTGTTTAACATTTATTTAGTGGTCATTGGGGTCAAAAAGATCTGCAATTGAAAATAATTTACCTCTTTATGTTGATAATAGTAAATTTATTACATGCAATTCAATGGACCACACAGTGTCTTCAAAGCATGATAAGGGCTTTATAATTTTGGTAATTAGACCCATCACAACCCCAAGCATTGCCAACTCTTGGCAACTGTCAGCTGGCTGGGTTCTAGGTGGTGGTGTGGCTGCAGCTGCTCCTTGGGACTTACAGGGACATCTCAAAAATATTCAAAGTCAAATGGTTGACTCCAGAAAGAAAGCTGTTTTTTGTTTGTTGCTGGTTTTAAATTTTGTTTTTGATTTTGGTTGTCTTTTACTTGATGTTTTAAAAAGAAAAATTTAAGGGAGGAAGAGAAGAAACATGCCTTATTCTTAGCCTCAAAGTTGATTAGCTTAGGGAAGTGCAGGCTCTAGGCAATGCTGCTAGATAGGAGCATCTGTCATTTTCCATAGGTTAAAATACATATTTCATAGCATTTTCTAAGGGTTGAAATATATTCTTTTCCACAATCATTCTTAATTTTCAATAAACATTTTCAAGTGCTTATTATGTGCTTTTTATGACATTCATAAAAAAGTTTATTAATAATAAATCCATAAAGAAAAGGAAAGAAAGAACCCCACAGGGAGCCCAGAGACCAAGCATCCTTGTCCCTTGTCTGTTTTGCCCTCTATCAGATCACACTCCTTGGCCAGGTTGGTTAAGGAACAGCATCAAAACCCAGAGCATGCAGAGCTGGCGGCAGGTCATCCGGGTCACCTCCGGCACACTGTTCACTTCTGTCTGTCTTTGGGAGAACACCAGCACAAAACTGACACTCAAGAAATGTTTGTTGAAAATAACAACTACCTGTGTAAAAGTTTATATTTCAACCTATGGAAATGGTTATATGTTGGCCCACATTTTAGATAAAAGTAGTTTTCATATCTTAATGATTTTAGGAAAAAAAAATCTCTCTTCAATCAATGAACCAAGAGATTATATGGAATATATATATTCTGTATTAAGCACCTAACTGAAGCCAAAAATAAAAAGGAGATGTTAGGCCTTCTAGTACTTCCCATTAACTCTAAACTGTAACAGTTTTCTTTATTTAATGTCACTGGCTCTTCTTAATAATGCAAACATTCTTTCATCAAGGAGTTTCTCAGGTTCCCAACTTTACCTCTGCTTATGTTTTCATCTGTGCCAATCCTAGAAATTTAGAAACATTTACAACAGTGCTAGGAACATCAGTCCAGATGTTAGCTAAGTGAGTATAATGAATTCTTTTTCTTCCTCCACCCCCCCAACCTTCACAAGGTAATTGATAAGATTTATGATGGTTAGAATTCAGTCTTTAGCATGAGTAGATGTTGTTTTTCTCTTTTATAACCACTAACAGGAGAGTTAGGGTTGATCAGAAAAAATAGCTTCCAGGGCTTCTTTCCAAGGAAAACTGGGCATGTTAACAGGCAAATCAGATGCCCTTAATTTATCATGAATGAGCAGCTCAGTTCTCCAGAAAAAGACTGTGTTAGTATAATCCTGGGGATGGCAAATGCTGGTGCAGGCTTCTTGCAGGTCTAAATGAGGGGTGCAAACTCACGTCTTAGCTGATCTGTAAGACATCCATGTGTATAAAAACCCTGGTCACTCAAAAGTAAATGGTCCTATGAAATATGGCATTTGCAGGTAAATGGATGGAGGTGGAGAATATCATGTTAAGCAAAATAATCCAAACCCAAAAAACCAAAGGATGAATGTTTTCTCTGACAAGTGGATACTGATCCATAATGGGGACGGGGTGGGTTAGAGAAGAATGAAGGAACTTTGGATTGGTCAGAGGGGAGTGAGGAGAGGGGGGTGTGGGGATATGGGAAGCATGGTGGAATGAGATGGGCATCATTACCCTACAAACATGTATGATTACCAGAGTTTGACTCTGCACCATGTACAGCCAGAGGAATGAGAAGTTGTGTTCCATTTGTGAACATGTGTCAAAATGCATTCTACTGTCATATATAGCTAATTAGAACAAATTGAAAAATATTTTACAAACAGTAAATGGTTCTTTCTAATTTTATCCTGCCTACCATCCTTAAGAGACAAACACAAGTAGCATTCTCGAGATTTCACAGTTTTTAATTGTTTACATCTCGTTTATTTAAAAAATAATCTATGCAAAAATAAAAATTGGGGGGAAGGATCATAGTTTTAATTTTTCAAAAGAAAAATTAAATAAATATAGTAGTAGATGATTGAAAAACAAAATAGATACTACCCAAGAAAAAGTACAAAAAGCATACACACACACACACACACACACACACACGTACATACACTGGTAATTTGCCAAGAAAAAAGTAAACTATATGAGATGATGGTATGTTAATTTACTTGATAGTAGTCATCATTTCGATACATATATGTGTATTACTACTTATATGTATATCAAAATACCATGTACACCTCAAATATATACAATAAAAAGAGAAAAGGAAACAGAACTGTGAAATCCTATTAAATGCTAATCAACTTAAAAACTGGATGAAATGGATACCCTTTGTGGATATCTATTGTGTGAAAATAACCTTCATCAAGGAAAAGGCCATATGTATATATACTAATAAAACATACTAATATTTGGTAGAGAATAATGATAGTTTTAATGACAAGGAAATGGCACAGGACAATGTTTGGCTTGAAAATCACCACATACATGCACCATGATTTCAACTTTATTAGCACATTTGTAGATACAGAGAAAAAAGTTTAAGCTAGAAGGAATCCTATTAAAATGATTTGTAGTATTTGAAATCTTATCCCTGTTTTCTTATCTTCTGTAATGAGGTTATTTTACCTTGATAATTTACACACACACACACACACACACACACACACACACACCCCATACAAATATTTATGTAAAAATAAACAACTTTTTCCTCATCCCCTCACTCTCCTCCCTTGTCTTTGAAGAGGCATCTCTATTTCTCTTCTCCAAGTCTTTATTGTGAGTGGGTTTGGAAAGGGGAGCAAAGGGGAATGGAGATGCTCTCTCATGTGGAAAAACACATGGGTTTTAAGAAAGGGCATGGAAGGAAATACCTAAGAAAAAGAACAATTTAAAAGAAATGGTAAGAACTCAGGAAGACATAGTGTGACACTGAATCTGGTACACAGTAGGTGGTGGGGTGGGGGGGCAGACTGGGAACCACCGTCACTTCCATGAGGTGGACTTTGAGGAGAGCAAAATCTAAAGAGGAGATTTAGGATATCTAAAACAGCAAGCCATATCTTTTGTGATTTCTTCTCATGAAACACTTAAAAGAGGTCTTTTCCTTTCAAGATTGAATAGTCAAGTTTGTGTGTCTTTTAGACACTTCATGATATTGAAATAGATCTTCAATCTATAGATACATTCCACTGCATAAATAATTTTGAAAGGTTAGTGCTAATTGTCAGGTTGTTATGGTTCTTAAAATTAGTTTTCTTTGATATAGGTAAGAAATCATTTACCCTCATCTAAATGAGCTTTCTGGATCTTCTTCCTCTATTTGTGTTTCATTTCCTGTATCCCTTTCAGCTCCTGTGAGGCATCTGTTCTCATTTCTTGTGATCACCAATTCATATAAAGTTACCAACCACCCTGGTTTGACTGGGACTGAGGTAATTCATGGGTGCAGGATTTTCAAAGCTAAAACCATGAAAGTCTGGACAAGTCAGGACCAGCTGATCATCCTATATATGTAATCTGGAATTTTTGCGGTCATAAGGATGCTAAAGATCAGCCTCTTGTGAATTAGGATATGTGTACCTCACCATGCTCTGAAAATATGAATTTCATAAACCCTGCCCAACCTGGGAAAGCACAACCTCTGATAACCACTGTTGCTTCATTCCTATAATGGGAATAATAATACCACCATGAGTTGTTGCCAACCTCCAAGGAGATATGCATACAAATTCAGATGACATGTGTGTATAAATCTATAACTTATGTCAAGTGTGTTTTACAAAAATTTTATATAAACTTACCTGTAGTTATTTTTCAAAACAGCTTTTAGATGTTTTAGATTGAAAACAATGGGAACATACAGAGGAGGTACAGCACTTCACACGTGGGATAGAGAACTGGAAAGAGAGAGATTGACAGAGGGAAACAATTTTTTCAGAAGTATCTGCTTTATGATTTGAAAGCTCCCTAAATGTTTTGTTTTTGAGAGGCTCTATAGCTCCAGGAACAAGCAAAGCAACACATTTTCAAAAGATTTGGATTGTCTTCAGTATGGAATATGGATATTTTAATTTATTTTTTACTTAGGCTGAGGTGGGGGTGTTTTTCCTTTGTGGAACATAATGGCATCCATCTCTCGGATGTGTGACCTTCTCTCAAGCATAGAGAAGTCCTCTGTTGTATCAGCACGAGCCACATCTGATGCCTCTTAAGAAGTAAGGATGAAATCTGGCTTGGGAGCAAAATGAAAATGTATTTAATGTCATTATTTAAAACTTATGTAAATTTTCATAATCCAATATCCAATCCATATTTAAAACCTAGTTGAAAAATTGGTTCAAATCCAAGTTTTTACAGAGGTATCCAGGGATAAAAATAGGGCAGTCCTGTTATGTGTGATAAACTAAAAAGACAGGTGAGAGCCAAACTGGATGGAGTTGGTAGTTATATCCTGCTTATTCATTTGGGAGCAGTTTTTTGTTTGTTTGTTTGTTTTGTTGTTTGTTTGGTTAGATTAACAGATAGCTATCAACATTTTTCAGACTTGTTTTGCTATGGAATCTTTTGTTCAAAAGCAAATATCTCACTGAAACTTAACAAGGATAAGGAAGGGATAGCTTCTTTTGCAGAAGTCTGAACGTGAGGCTAGTGGCCTGGCCAGCTCTGCCCACTCTTTCATTAGGCAACCTCAAAGCACAGCTTGAGAACCACAGAGCTCTAGTATTCACTTAAAATTTTTTAGCCAGAGCCCAGCACAGTAGTGCATGCCTATAATCCTAGCAACTCTGGAGGCTGAGGCAGGAGGATAGCAAATTCAAAGCCAGCCTCACAATTTAGTGAGGTCCTTGAGCAACTTAGCAAGACTCTGCCTCAAAATAAAAAATAAAAAGAGCTGGGGTTCAGTGGTTGAACACCCTTGGGTTTAATCCCTGACACCAGAGAAAAAAAAAGAGCTGGTACATATTAATAAAAACTCATGCAGATATTTTTAAAAAGCCAGAGAGTTAGAAAGTTTAAAAGACAGTGCCAGCTGCCCCTGGACACCTTCGAATCCAGACACAACATCTTCAGTTCTCAACTGTTAATTATGATGATGATTCTATGCTCCTAAATGATACTCTCATACACCTCCTTTTTTATTTTTCAAAAGTGGTTATTATCTTTCATCTCTGTCTATGGAAGACAGGGATTCAACTACTACACACTTCATCTAGTGTGTGAACCTCTCAACCTTGCTCTTTCTGTTCCTTCCTCCCTCTGTCCTTTTCTAATTCTCACATTACACACATGCACACCCTCACACACACAGATACAAAGAACACACAAAGCATGTGCATGCATCCTCACACACATACACACTCCTCTTCCCTCAATCTTCCCAATTTAATTTCACAATAGTTTTAGATGAAGCACTAATCAGTGGTTACATTATTTTGGTTTTGTATATATTATTCAGATGTAAGTCACATGGGTTCTGCTTATATTTCTTTTATGTTTTTCTTTTTCCTGACATTGGTTGAGTCACATTTTGTTTGCTGAATTTCCTATCTGCTCATCATTACATCTTCTCAAACCATCCAATATAATATGCGCCATTTCTGGTAATATCGTCAATTATTCTTTTCTCCTACACCCTATTCTTTGGTGGTCATCTTGCTATTGAGCTGCCATCCTGTGACAGCTGGAGAGACACCCTTGTCTTTCTGTATTATTGAGTTCTTTGCCTGGGTTTTTTGCTTTCCTCTTTTATGATGGACTCCCTTATGGGTGGATAAGAGAAGATACCTTCTCGTAGCATCCTGAGAAAGATGTCTGGGACAAATGAATTTTGGGAGAGCTTATTTGCTTAGAAATATTTATCTTACATTAATGATTAGTTTGACTAGATACAGAACTTATTGTTCAGAAATACTTTTCCCTCATATGGGAAAAATAACTTTTAATGCTCAATTGCACAGCAGAATAACTATTGTTGACCCCAATTAATTATATATTTCAAAATAGGTGATTTTGAATGTTCCCAACATAAAGAAATGATAAAGGCTCAAAGTAATGGGTATATACATTACCTTGACCTCATCATTACATATTGTATACATGTATTGAAATTTCACACTCTGCCTTGTCAATATGTACAATTGCTGTGTCACTTAAACATAAACTTCCCCCACCTCCCAAAAAAGATTTTTCCTGCAAAAATTCCAAGAAATTTACTGTCTTTTAGTTTCTAATGTTATTGAAAAGGTTTTGTTTCCTGATGCCTTTTATTTGAATTTCCATCCTCCTTCTTCCCTCTGTCCTGCTCGCTCCATCTCATTTTCTTTTTCACATCTGGAAAAACTTATTATTTCCTCTCTGGCCCTGGTATTCTTCTATCTCATGACAATATATCTTCATGTGATATCCCCTTCTATTCTTCACCTGCTGATTATGTTTGAAACTGAAGGAACTTTAACTCATTCTTCTATTTGTGGGAAATTTTGAATATAAAATTATACATAAACATATGTTTATAAGATCTATCAAATTTATATTTATATATATAATTTTATATATAAATAAAGTCAATTTCTGACTTCTATTTCCTCTGTTCTTTCATTCTGAAACTGAACTCCTTTCAGTTCCTTTCAGTTGGATCACACACCCCCTTAGACCGGTACTTGTTCTTCTCTTTCCTGTTCTATTCATCTTTTTTCTGTCGTTACCTTTCTAGAAGAATTTCTCATGTCTCTTCAGTTGACAATTTCTGCTGACATGCTTTTAATTTCTAAGAATTTTATTTGTCTCTAAATGTTCCTTTTTCATCACATCATGTTTAGTTTCATGGATACAATTTATTTTCTATAAGAACATAAACTTCAGCTTTTTTTCACCTGCTCCCTGCAGAGTCTGTGTTTCCTCCAATTTTTGGAGTTTGTGTACTTGTTTAAGGCTCTTTATATGGGAGACTTTCCTCCATATTTGGAATTCCATAGCTGTCTGCTCAAGCAACATATTATGGACTAGAGGATATGACTATACAAACATTAGACAAAGCTGAGCTGTTTTGCTGAAGCACCCTTGAGAGTAACTAGGTTTCTACTGGGTATTCAGATCCTACAGAGAGGTGCACTCCCCTGTTCGCCTATGTGTACACATGCTGCAGTGCTGGTGTCTGGGAGCTGAGCTGGTAAAACATTTTGAAGGAAGGGAGAGCCGGTTTCTATTCAGCGTGCGGATTTCCACTAAGTCTCACAGAGCTCAGTACTTCATTTCACCCCCACTTGCTGCTCTGTTCCTGTTTTGATGCTCTTAAGCCTGAGCCTGAGCTTGCTGACCTTGAGCTTCTCTAGTGAAGTACTGCAGAGAGTAGTCCTCTACCTGAAGGCTGAGGTCATGGCCAGGCTGCACAGATGGAGGAGGAGATCTGGGAGTCCAATTGCTCTGTTTAAGAGGTTCAACCAGTCCTGATTTTAGTTCCAAGTCCCTCCTCTAGCTTCAACAAAGGCCTTTGCTGCTGTCTTGCATGTGTCCAGGGTTCTCTAGGGAGCCTTGTCTGCTTCCTGGTAGGTTCTCCCCTGTAGACACCTTGCTGTCACATCTCTGCTCCACTGAATCAAGTACAACTCACCGATCCCCTTTTCATTTCCAAAAAAATGTCAACAGATCTCTGCTGCTGTTTTCTCTCTTTGAATTTTTTCCACTGAATTTAAAAAAGAATTGTCAATATAGGGGTTGCTTAGGGAGGAAGCGGGTGGAGCTGAGCAAGTATTTCATCCACCACTTTAATTATAATTCTCTGCCTTACTCTTTAGCACTATTCTAACAAAGGAAGGAATTCTCATAGTGTCCCCCCAAAAGATCTGGCCAAATTCAGCATGTGTGTGTGTGTGTGTGTATGTGTGTGTGTGTGTGTATGTGCACGCATGTGTGTAAGGGGCAACATGATATTTCATATTTCTCCATAAGTACATTCAATGTTAAATGAAAGCTAAATCCCATCAAGGCATATAATTAACTATATAAGACACAGTGAAGTATAACATTCAATTAAAATAAAGAGATCTTTTTTTTTAGAAGTTACTTGTGGCCCCTTATATTAAAACTTTCATCATATGTCTGTGGAATTAAATATATGAACATATATAATTATAAATAATTCCTTCATGTGCAAAAACTGTATACCTTAAAAAGTGAAAATGCATTTCTTTTGTAACTGAAGTTCCACGTAGACTATAAATTAAACCACAATCTAGTCAAGACAAGTAAAATTTTCTTGGCAGTCATTTTGTGCTTTCTTTTTTATTGGAAGGCAATGAAAAATCAGATAGTGAAGTTATTTCCCCTTTAAGTTATCACAGTCAATTGCATATGGGCCACATTTGTGAATTTTGTTATTTGAGGCAAGCTGTCTCTTGAATCAATTTATAGGCTAAGTTTGCTCCTTATGTCAATCTGAAGGCATTGGATTTCTAGAAAACACATTGTACCCTGTTTCTTCCAGAGCATCCCATTAATATTGAAGCTCTAGGAAGATGTATACATTCTGTGTTTCTGCAGCTGTAAAAATTGGCCTTGGGCAAAGGGCCAAAGGGCATCCTTAGCATCTTGTATTTTGCTTCCACATTTCCTCTCTCTTTGGAAACTGCTCACCTATTTGTGAAATATTGTTTCTTTCTATCAGTACTGCCCTTAGTCCCAGCCAAAGGGAATGGGAAGATGGAGGGATGGGGCATGCTTTTGGTTTCACAACTTAGAAGGCTGTACTTCACTAGTCTTCCTCTGCTTATATCTTTCTCCAGAGAGTAATGAGTTAGAAAATCCAGAGGCCCCTTCCATACTTGGTGTTGAGTGCTTGGGACTCTGTTTCCTTTCCCAAAAGTCCTAAGATGTTTGCAGGTCAGTTCTCCCAAGGTGGACCTGATTCTAGCAAGCACAGCTGGAGCCTTAGGGGTGGTGAACTGTGCTTGTCTGTGGGATGTGGATACAGAGATAATGAATCAAGCTTGGAATAGTGTGCTGAGGAGTTCATACACACATGTCAAGCCCTTTCAGACAGAAGACAGAACTAGGGGTGGGAACAGAAGGCAGAGTGTCATCTTTCTTGGACTTGCCACATGGAGAATTTCAATTTGAACTTGGTCTTCAAAGTTATTATGAAGATACATTTATCAATATAGGAAAACACTTGATTTAATGATTTTCAAGTCTGATTTATAACTCTTAAATACTTAGACATATTTTCTGTGTGTCCCCATTTGTACTCCAGACCCAGGTCCTGCAAATCCTAGCATCAGGCCTGACAACCATCACATTGCCCTTCTATTTACACTGCAGAGCCCAAAAGGCAACTGGGTACAGTTCAATGTTTTCTCTACATAAATGATCTGTCTTGAACAACAGATGAGCCTCTTAATGCATCAGCGAGCTCAAGACCCCCCAGAAGCTAAATTTATTAATTTCCAAAATGGGATTAACCTCTCATGGTAGAGAGGACTCTCTAGTTCTTGTCACTCCTGGGGACACCATTAATGAAGACGTGGGTAAAGACAACTGGCCCGACTGGCAAACCTTTAATGACTACAAGTGGGAGAGTGTTACAAATTATAATCCTGCGTTCCCCCTGCTCCACCACAGAAAGGACAGACGCATACCTCCCTGCCAACACCTTCCTATAGTCCCTTACTGAGTACGTGGGGGTGGTTGATACAGGCTGAGGGAGGGCAGGAAAGATGATGTCAATCCCTCCAGGTGTATAGACCTTCACTTGGCACTCTGTGGAAGCTCTCCAAAGGCAGAGGGAGATATCATTAAGGCTGGACAGCAGAAGAAGGAGAGATCTGTTGGCATCTAGGCTCTAGGCATCAAGACATCTCTGAAGCATGGGCAATCCTTAAATGGAAAGTCCTAGTCCTCCCTCAATACCGCTAAAGCTATTGGTGAATCAGATTTAACTAAAGCTACAGCAAAGCTCAGAAACAGATCTAGTGACCATCAGAATAACCCAGTCCCTCTGGCCTCCCCCCAACATACACACATTGACATCTTGATAGAGGAAAGGGTGAGCCCTTTTCTGGGGGTAAAAATTACTGACTACTATGGTTTTACCATGAAGACTGATATATAGTAAAAATTGTAAAACACACAAAGCAGACAAAATGTGACTCCTAGATAGAAATAAAACAATAGACGCCAACTCACAGATGGCCAAATGTTGGACTTAGTAGACAGAGATTTAAAAATAAACTACGGTAAACATGCTAAAGAGATATAATGAGTGAGTGGGAAGAAGGCACTAAGAGTTGGGGAGTTTCAACAGAGGTATGAGCACTTGGAAAAAGACGAAAATGAAAATGGTAAAAGAAAATTATGTGTCACAAATGATGGATTCATTCAGTGGGCTGACCAGCAGAATGAATCAGCGGAAGAAAGAATCAATAAAATTTAAGACAGGTCAATAACATCATCCAGACTGAAACAGAGGGGAAAAGAGTGAAGAAGACCTGTAACTATGACACAATATCTAATGTTCTAATGTGTGTCATTAGAGTTTCAGAAGAACACAAAGGAGAGATGGGACAGAGAAATATTTGAAGAGATTACTGGTAAGCATTTTTCAAAATTGACAAAAGACGTCAATTTCCTATACCCAGATATGAAAAACAACAAAACAAAACAAAACAGAATGAAACCCAAGTGGAATAAAAGCAAACACAAACCAAACACATAAAACTACCACCAACAGTGAGGATACACTGAAGCATTTTATAATTAAACTGCTGGGACAAAAAGATACATATTAAATCTTTAAAGCAGAGGGGAAAGTTTTACATATAGGGAATAACTTGGAGAATAAGCCTAGATTTTTCGTGTGAAATGCTGGATGCCTGAAGGCAACACAATGATTTCTGCCTGTATTGAAGGAAGACTCTTCTTAACATAGAATTCCACATTCAGGAAAAAAAAATCTGCCCACAGGAGGGTGAAATAAGACAAGGAAACATCAAGAAGGGAAAGGAAGTTTTCTAAGGTAAAGGGAAAAGACTTTTGATAGAAGCCTGGATCTACATGCAGGAATAAAGAAAAACATGAGACAGGACAAATGGATAATTATCTGAGTAAACATAAAATATATTTAAAAATCATTATTTACCCACCTATGCACCTACCCTTGCACCTATCTACTTACCTATAATCGTCTACCTACCTGTCTATATTTTTCAAAATAATGATTATTTAAAGCAAAAATAGTGACATATTTTGTGTTCTTTACCTATGAATAAATATAATCAATGCAGAGGACAAAGGCCAGAAAGTGAGTAAATAGAATTAGACTTTTTTATGATTCTTAGACTAATATTTTAGTAATATTATTTAAAGGTAAAAAATGATAAAAGTGCATATTGTGTAATCTCAAGACACGGCTACTGAAAAAAACATTTCTTTGAAGTATAGTTTTAAAAAGTCAATAGAGTAGATGAAAGAGAAGGCTAAAATATTTAATTAGTTCAAAAGAAGGCAAACAAATAAGGATCACAGGAGCAAAGAACAAACGAGATTAATAGAAAACGATTACAAAAAGGTTAGACTTAAATGTAACAATAGCACATGTTATATTAAATGTAAATATATTAAATACTGCATTATCAAGTTGAATTGAAAAATCAAAACTAAATTATATGCTTTTTGTAAGAAATATGGCTTAAATTTAAAAAAATGCAGATTGGTTGGAAGTAAAAGAATGAGAAAGGATATATCCTATAAAATATTAGGTGTACATTTGAAACATAGTAGACTTCAAAACAAGAGACATTATCAGAGATAAAAAGGGACAATTTACAGTGATATATGGGTCAATTTATCAAGAAGACATAAAACTAAAAGCAAAGCTTGAAAATATAAGAAGCAAAAATGGACATGTTATAGGGAGAATATGCAAATCCATAGTGATTTAAAGATAAGCAGAAACCCTTTTAAGGTCTTTTATGCCTACACACACACACACACACACACACACACCTACTAACCACTGATAATCTGGAAGCACAGTGTGTTTTGGGAAATGTTCTTTGGGACCTCTCAAGGCAGGATGCTTCTCTAGGTACCTAGAAGTCTGATAGTGAGAAGGGAGACAGTCTCAGCACAGTTTTCTGACAGCCAGTCAGCTTGGAAGGTCCACAGTTAGGACAAGACATGCACCATGTATCCCTTAAAGGCTTCCCCAGGGAGCAAGTCATAAACGGCCTTACCCATTTTCCCTGGGGATCATTACAGACATTACCAATTTCTTGTGTTCCATAATGAGACAGGTGAGGAAAAATGTGTTCATATCCTTATTCCCTTTTCAATCAACTTTTGTATTGCTGTGACCAAAATACCCCAAAGTCTCATGGTCCCAGAGGTTCAGTCCATGGTCAGCTGACACCATGGCTCTGGGTCTAAGATGAAGCAGAATATTATGGTGGAAGAGCATGGTGGAGGAAAGATGAGCAGTTCATACAGTCAGGAAAAGGGGCAAGGTAGGCGGGGGACAGACAGACAGATGGGGCTATCTGCTGGCCAGGGGCAAAATATAAACCCCAAAGGCATACCCTCAGTGACTTATTTCCTCCCGTCACACCCTACCTGCCTGTAGTTATCACCTAGTGCAATAGTCCTTTCAAATTATTAATCCATCAAATGGATCAATCCACTGATTAGTTTATAGCTCTCATAGTTTAGTTATAATACCTGTGAACATTTCTTCATTGTCTCACACTGGGGCTTTCAGGGGACACCTTATATCTAAACCATAACAGCCCCCCTGTGTGCTGGTTTGTCTTGATTGCCAATAGCTGGACTTGGGTTCCAAGTGGATTATCCTTGATTCCCTGTAGTCTATTGTGGCCATGGCTTACTGACAATCTGAAGCAGTTCTGTGGCAGCCACTTGTGCCACAGAGGCCACACACTAGGCACACAGCTTTACCATAGCTTACTCTGGCAGTTCTATGCAAGGATGTGAGCCCTGTGCCTGCAGGTGTGAGCCAATCTTGGATTCTGAGATTTTCCTAGAGAGCTGGAGCCATGGGCAGCTTCATGCAGCTAACTATAGAGGAAAAAAGCTTCAAAAATTGTTTTCTGGGGCTCAGGATGTGGCTCGAGTGGTAGCACGCTCACCTGGCCTGCATGAGGCACTGGGTTCGATCCTCAGCACCACATTAAAAAAAAAGAAAAAAAGATTGTGTCCACCTAAAAACTAAAAAGTAAGTATTAAAAAAAATTGTTTTCTGCCTGAGATGAAGAAAACATTAAAATTTCTGATAGGCTCTGGAATTTAGCACTGGGGAACTATTTGCTGGAGGCCAGACTTGAAACAAAGTTATTTAAGGTACCAAGGCTGGAGACATATATAGGCCCTTTTCTTTATTGAAGTTAAAACACAATGGAATACTACTCATCATTAAAAGAAAATAAAATCATGGCATTTGCAGGTAAATGGATGGAGTTGGAGAATATGAGGCTAAGTGAAGTTAGCCAATCCCCAAAAAACAAATGCCAAATGTTTTCTCTGATATAAGGAGGCTGATTCATAATGGGGTTGGGCAGGGGGAACATGGGAGGATTAGATGAACTCTAGATAGAGCAAAGGGGAGGGAGGGGAAGGTAGGGGACATGGGGGTAGGGAAGATGGTGGAATGAGATGGACATCATTACCCTAGGTACATATATGAAGACACAAATGGTGTGATTTGACTTTCGGTATAACCAGAGATATGAAAAATTGTGCTCTATATGTATAATATGAATTGTAATGCATTCTGCTGTCATACATAACAAATTAGATTAAAAATTTTTTAAAAAGATTAATATGGGAAATATAAATATACAGAAGAACATGATTGTGAAAATAAGGGTAAAACATTATATATAATATATATCATATATAAAAACATATATATATATCATATATAAAAACATATACAGGATCTGACACAAGAAAGAGTAAAGAGTGAGTTTTATAAATACAGGATCAGACAGAGGCAGAGTAACTCTGAGACCTATGAATATATATATATATATATATATATATATATCAAATATGGGGACAATTGAATAAATCTTATATAGGATATTGTGTGATATGTATGCAAATTTAACATAAAAGATAGAAAATAAATATAAAAAACCCTCTTAAAAAAACAGACTTGCTCGGAAAACCAAAAGTGTGAAGGAAAAATTTAAATACGCAGATCAGAACTGGGTGATAACTGATTTTATAAGCATGTAACACAGTTACTGAAGTATACATCAAATCCCTCCAAGTCCAAATGGCTCAAACCAAACTGATCTTGGAATTTATGTCAGAAGAGTAAAATGCAACTATAGATACTACTGAAGAAAAGTTTTTCAAAAGTAAAAATTCCATTCTTTAGGAAAACAGAAAAATTCCTGGAGATTGGGGATAAAAGGATGGAAGAAAGATGGGGAAAAGAGGGTTGAAAGCTCAAGAGCATCTTTGGAAACTATTCTATAGGAGAAGGGTCATCAGAACTAGAGTCTGATCAAATACTTGTCAAAGATTACCAATTCTGTTTGCTGTCATTAGAAATGATAGGAATGATGGTGACTAGGAGCTGGGTATAATAAAAGGGTCTGAAGTTGGACACCACCTAGATGAGGAGCTTTAAAGAATCAATCAAAAAGTAATTAGACAATTAGTAAATTGGCTGAGGAAGATAGAAGAGCTTACATATTATATTAAAACTCTCCAAAGTAAGGGAGCATCGTTAGAAACAGAAATGCAAAGATGGAAAATGGAGTTCAAAAGCTTGACAAAAAACTATTGATAGAAGTGTATCAAGAAAATGAAAGGAAATCTCTCACGAAATTAACTAGAGAAGAGAGGGTTTAGAGTGAAAGAAGAAATGTTTCCCAGTGGATGAAAATATCAGCCATGCCCCTGTAGGGCTGGATACCTATGAAAAATCATTTCCTTTTCGTTGTACTCTTTAAGTAGTAAAAGCAATATATTATGATTTGATCAGCTGGACCATTATAACATTAAGAAAAACAATTTTTAAATGAACCATGCAACAGACAGACACTTTTCAAACTTAAAGGTCAAACTCAGTGTGCCAAAACCTTTATTCACTTATAGTTTAAGAATAACTAGGTATAACGGTGCATGACTATAAGCCCAGCAGCTTGGGAGGCTGAGGCAGGAGGATCATGAATTCAAAGCCAGCCTCAGCAATTTAGAGAGGCCCTAAGCAACTTAATGATACCTTGTCTCTAAATAAAATATAAAATATAAAAAGGGTTGGGGATGTACCCAGTGGGTAAGCACTCCTGGGTTCAATTCCTACTACCTCTCCAAAAAAATAAAAATAAAAAAAGAATACAGTTGAAGTGTATTTATGTAAAATTTTATTTGCTTTTAAAAAAGGAAGCTTATATATGCAATCTAAAAAACTTGCACTCACAGGGCTGGGGTTCTGGCCTGTCATTGGTAGAGTGCTCACCCAGCACAGGTAAGGCACTGGGTTCTATCCTCAGCACCACATAAAAAATGAAATAAAGATAGTGTGTGTACCTACAACTAAAAAAATAAATATTTTTTAAAAATTGAACTTATAGGAGCAGAGAGTAGATGGTGGTTACTACTGGATGGGTAATGGGTGGGTGGGTAGACATTAAGGAGACAGTGATCAAAGGATAGGAAATCTCAGACAGGAGAAATAAATTCAAGAAATTCAATATACAACATGGTAACTATAGATAATAACAATGCACTATATTTTGAAAACTACAAGAGTGGATTTTAAGTGTTTTCACCATAGAGAATAAGTGAGGTGTTGCATATGTTAATTATCTCGATAAACCATTCCACAAAACATCATGTTGTACATGATACAATTTGTACTCATCAATTAAGAAATTAAAAAAGGAACCTCCTCTTTATCCAGCCCTTTACTTGCCTTCTTGGGGGCTGGTGGTAATGGCATACAGAGTGTGCCTGTGTGTGGCCGTGCCTCCACAAAATGTGCCATAGACAAAATGCATTTTCTTCAACACTTCCTTGGAAGAGATCTTAAAATTAGCATTTTAGGCATTTATTTGAATGTTTGAATAGATTGCTGGTGGTAGGGGAATGGAAGAGCAGTGAGGGAGGCTATGATATTTTTAAGAGAGAATTTTGGTTTTTTTTATTTCCTTAGAGTCCTAAAATTATGTCACATAGCTAGCTCTCTACCTACTAAGCCTTTCTCAAACATGATTTGGGATGTCCCGAACAACCTTTGAAACACAGAAATGAGAGGGAAAAACAAAAGCAGAATTGTAGAAGGTGAACAGCAGTTTCTGGGTGTGAAGTCAATTGTATACTCAGTGAGGGAGCAGGTAGTGTCTACTGAGTGCCGGGGAGCTTTGTATATGTTACTCCACTTTGTATATATTAGTTCTTCTTCCTGTGGTTTAGGAATTATTTTCATTTCATAGATTTAAAAAAGGAAGCATCAGAGAGATTAAATTACTTGCCTAGGATTGATAACTAAAGGTCCATAAATTCCATCTTACATCTGTGGGATTCCAAAGCCTTCTATTCTTTCCACAGCATTTAGGAGTAAAGAAAGAAGACACCTTTCCAAAAGAGATGAGCCACCCAGCAGTAATGCTTGAAATCTTGAAGGCTTGGTGCTATTCCACTACAAAGTAAATGTGGGATGAGATGGCAGAAGGAAGGACGCTCCTTATTAACTGAGAGGGGAATTGGTGAGCCTGCACCTAACTTAGACTGCAGAAGCCAAGAGGGAAATGACAATGAATCTAAAGGAGCAGCTCAGAGATATAATCTAGTTGATTTCCTAACCTCACTGGAGGCTGTAGAAAATACGCAGTGGTAGAGTTGGACTCCCTGGATTCACCCGTCACTTCTGCTGGCTCTTGCAGCCAGTCACAATCTCTTAAACCTATTTCTTATCAATGAAAAGGATGACAATAAGCAGAGTTCAGGGGTGCACAACTATAATCCTAGTGACTTGAGAGGCTGAGGCAAGAGGATCACAAGTTGAACTTGTTGACGCCACCCAAAGCAACTTACTGAGACCCTAAACAACTTAGCAAGACCCTGTCTCAACATAAAAAATAGAAAAGGCTGAGAATGTTGCTCACTGGTAAAGTGCCCTTGGGTTCAGTCCCTGGTATCAAAATAACAACAAGAACAACAAGAAAAACCACCAAGATAATAGTCCCCTCACCAAGGAGCTTTTATAAGCACACTTACTATATGTAAAACACTTGGAAAATTTGCTTAGCAATTAGCAAGCTCAATTAGTTACTATCATCATTATCATTATCATCATTATCATTGCTGACTGAAAATATTCGAATCTTAAGTATTGTCATTTAATACTCATCTTCTCCAACAGCCAAAGGTCTAAGGAACAGAAAGAAAAAGCCAGTGTGAATTACCTAGAGAGCATTTAAAATAACAATGACTACACCAGTTGAATCAGAATACCTAGCATGGGATCTGAGCATCTGTTTGTTTAAAAAGTCCCCCTAGATTCTCATGTGCAGTCATAGTAGAGAACTTTTACTGTCTTTTGTTTTTTTAATGCCAATCTTTCTTATCAGGATTGAGTTTAAACTAATTAGTTTGGTCTATGTATATATCATGTCTCAAATACCTGATTAAATTTTCACACTATTTCAGGAGTTTGCACAAATGTATTTTATTTTACACAAAGTTATTGATCCTCCACATTAGCTACAAGTTTTTACAATACAAAGAAAACATGAGCTCTGTGCTACCAAAATTTATAGAAGAAAATCTGATATCAAATGTAACAATTGCTCCATAACATCAACCATACCCTGTTTCTTTTGTACAGTGAATCTGTGTTTGTATGTGCATTTGTGCATGTGTGTACAGGTATGTGTAAATGTGTATGTATAAATATATATATATACACATATACAATATCTATATGCAGATATATATACATAGATATATATCTATAATATATATACATAAACACACACACATACACACACACACACAGGATATACCTATCACTTAACTTGTTTTGGAAGGGGGTAGGTTGAATAAAGCAACCAGCTGTGCTATAAAACTCACAAAGAAGGAATGCCCCTGAGCAGGACTCCTTTGTGGAGACTTAGAGCTAGGGTTGTGATCTGTTTCATTAATTCAAAGTTACAACGGGATAGAACTCTTGCTAATATCAAAGCCAGTGAATATGTGGCTCTTCAGGCTCCTTTAACTGAATGCAGGGTGGACCCTTCACAACTGATTAAGTCAGGTCTCTTCCTGGATAAGAGTACCTGGAAGTCCAGAGGGGGAAGCCGGGCAAAGTGGAGGGGACCTGTGGAATTTGTGGTCATGGTTTTCAACACTGGTAACATTTTAGGAGCTCAGACGAGATTTAAAATTAAATAGTCATGCCTGGGCCTCTTACCCAGAGATGCCCATGTAACAGTTCTTAAATGGGGCATAGATTTGGGTGGTCTTGCTGGCTAAGAACCACTGATGTATTGCAAAGAACAAAACTTTGTAGGCAGTCAATCATAGGTTTGAACTTTTTGCTGTTGTCTTCAGTGGATGGGAGGAACTTAAGCCTCAGTGTCCTCATCTGTAAACAGAACTTAACACAACCTGGCAAGGCTTGACAAAGACAAGTGGCACTGCATGTACAGTAAGTTCTAGGCATAATGAATGGTAAGTATTCAGTGATTACAAAGCACTCCACCACTTTCTTGCACATTTCTCTTTCCTTTTTAAGAAGCCTCTGGTCCTCCTCTGCAGCCTGTTCAAAGATTCCACTCTAGCATCCTCATACGGTGATGCCTTCCATAGAGGTATGCCATATTTTAATCTTCCTGAGCAACCTCCCCATTTCAACTCTATCTAGTGCAAAGGATTCTAAACTATTGGAACTCCCTGAAGGTCTTTTAAAAACACTACCCAATCCCTACCACTAGCATTTTCAGATTTGTAATCCTAGTTGCCAATATAATTTCTCCAACGTAGAGCAATGCAGATCTGTGTAAGGGCTTCAAAAATGTTTATGAAATATTTGGAATAAAATAGAAGCCTTCATGGATAAGAAAAAATATGCAGTAAGCATTTGGTAATTCAGTTATCCATTATTCTTTCAATAAACGTTCCCAGGCTCTTGATCTATGCTACGTTTTGGGTAGAAAAAAGCAATTAAGACTCTGCCCCAGCTTTCAGGGAGTTCATAATGTATAACTAAGAGACTGAAATTAAAAGCCATTCCTTCCCTCCTTTACTCATTCACTTTTTATTGAGTGACTATAATGCAGCTGGGGACATTTTGAGTGACAGTGATACAGGTGTGAACAAAACCCACAAAAGGGTCCATGCTCAGAGAGCTTAGATTCTAGCAGGGGCATTGGATGTTTTTTATGATAACATAAACACAGGGTGGTCTGGGAATTTAGTTAGAGAAACCAAAGTTCCATATGGGGATGGATATCTTAGAAGAAGAAGGAAGAAGTGATTTGTGGAAAAATATTCTGGGGCGAAGATGGAAGAAGTGATTCTTAAAGAACAAGCATTTAGCCAAGAAGTTGAGAAAGTACAAAGATAAACTTTAAAAGAAATAATAATCAATGGAGTACTTTATGATAATACACAGGGGAAATGTAGGCCAGAGAAATAAAGAAAAACACAAGACAGAAGAGAATGAAGAAAGGAAATCTGGATAAAAAGTAAAGATTAGTGACACAAGGGAGATTTGGGGGAAGTGAGACAAACCCTCAACAGAAGCATTGCCATGATCTGGATATGTCTGAGTGTGTCCCTCAAGGGTTCATATATTGGAGACTGTGTCCTTATCCAGGTGATTTTGGGAAGGTGGACTTCTAAGAGGTGGGGACTAGTGATAGGTCCTAAGGTCATTGGAGGCTCTGTCCTCTGAAGGGATTAAGATTGTTTTTGTAGGATCCTGAGCTAGCTCCTAAGAGAACAAATTATAAAAGTGAGCCTTATTGTTAAACTCTCTGGCTTTCTATCTGGCAACATGATCTTTTTTTCTCATCCACACTGCTGTTATTGTGACACCACCAGTCATGAGATTTTCACCAGAGTCCACCTGATGCTGGTGCTACCTTTAAACTCCTAGAACTGTGAACTTGATAAGGTCAATTTCTTTATAAAGTGGCCTGCCTCTGGTGTTTCATAATAGTATCTGAAAACAGACTAACCCAAACACTAACAACTCATTTTACTTGGGACCTTTGCTGTCTTTTCCTTTACACAATTACATCATCTACATCCCAAATTCAGTGGAAATCAAAGCAGCCCTCAAATTTGTAATGCTACAAATTGGTGCCTTGACCAATTACAGTCCTATGCATGAACATACACACAAGGACACACACTGCAGTGTAGAATGTGGTTTGAGACTACGGTGTGCTCAATTATTAGAAGCACAAAATGTCTGAGTTATGATAAACTATGAAATCCCAGATTTCATTTTCCTTGGCCTTGTTTTTATAAAATTACCCTTCATCTAGTGTGAACAACAGTGACTCAGATTCATATTGAATGTGCTTTATTTTCCAATCCATTGTTGCCCATAGAACATTCCTATTTCTATAGAAACAATAGTTGATTTTCCCCTTGAAATTCCAAAGAACATTCTCTGCAGAAAGCAATATTCACATAAAGAAAACAGCATAATTGCAACATGTAGGAAAATAATGTATAATTATATCTTTTAAAAAATAAACCTGTAGAATAAAGCACTTGATAGTGACATTAGAAGTAGGGCAAGGATAAAAGCTTTAGAGAGATCAGAATTCTGTCCTGGGTGAATGACTTATTAAGCTAATTAGTTACATATATGTAGTTTATGAATATAAATGCTAACAGTGTAGAAAAACATGTTGCTTGGTTTTTCTATTGTGAGCAGAAATATCAAATTCTTAGTTAAATGTAATATCAAAATAACAGGTAGAAATTTAAAGCGATTGTAACACTGTAATGGTTCAACCTTAAGAAAAAGGCTATTTATATGCTTATTTATTGACTTGTTTGTATTAATCCTAAATTTATAGATTTACTTTAAGTATGACAAAATAGCTTAGATTTTTGTATATGCTACACCATAATTTATCACACTCTATACTTCTAAAATCTGATTTATGAAAATCAGGTACAAAGTATTTATAAAAGAAAGTTTTAAATCCCTTACGATCCCTTCCAATTTCTGAAGATTTCAATTTAAAAATATGTTAACACCTAAAAAGCTGATTTTAAACAAGATCTTTTATTTTGCCTGATATTAAAGTTCAACTTGTTAAGGTAAGGAATGTTCAATCTATTTTTAGTTTTTGAGGTGAACACACTTGCCATGATCTTAGTCCGTAAGTCTGAGAAAATGTTTCAAAACTTACCAATAATGATTGCTACCATTTAAAATATAAATCAAAATACCCAAACTTACTCTCCTTAATGTTTTTTAAATTAGTCAACCTGAGTAAGCTAGTATATAGTTACCATTGTTATTAATTCAAAAATTTTGTGGGGGTAGTCCAAGTTACGAAAAGAAAATGCCAATGTTCAGCCATTAACATGGAAGTGAAAGGTCAAATGTGTGGTGTATTGATTATATACCAGGTTTCTTCAGTGTTCTTCCAGCATCTAAGGTTAACTTAAGAAAACCTGACTCCCTTAACAGCAGATGTCATTGTAAGGGAGAGAGCTGATGTTGGTTTTAAAATATAATGTGGCTTAAATCTCTCCAGCATGTAAACATGGAGGCTCCTAGTACTCTTAATATATTTCACACTGTTGATCAGGAGGGTCTCTCATCAATGTTACAGATTCCTGACTCATGTTTTATAGTGGATTCAGTAGGATGCCCTGTTATGGTCTGAATTAATCAATACAAGTAATAAGTTGTAGGTTATAGATTAAAAAATATAGATAAATAAAATAGTATAGCCATAGTGACTCCATCTTTTTGGTTCCCATGTGAAACTATCATATAAGCTGTTTTTTTTAAAAAAAAAGTATTAAAAATTATTTTTCTGTGCTTCATACATCTGCCAATGTTCTCCAACCCAGGATGTACAACCACCACTGTGCTTGAACCCAGGATGTAGTTGTCTGATTCTGCTCTGCTAACTGCCTTTCTCAGCCCTTGTATCCAGCTTGCTTGCAATTTGCAGATTCCATAAAATGTGTTTTTTTTCCTTAAATAAATACTGGAACCTCAGACAGCTGGGTGTGCTTCAATCAGAAGACAGTCTGGGCCCTGGTAGAAACATCCCTGGCCAGAAAAGTCATAGACAATATGAAATTCTTCAATTTGTTTCACATTTGGACTTAGTGTGTATTCTGAGCGGTCGTCCCATAACAGCCCAAGGACCATGGACATCACAGTTTGGAAAGTGTGCTCTCCCCTTGTGAATGTGGTCACATGTCCTGCAATGTGCAGAGAGGTGACGAGTGAAAGACCCCAGCAAGCGCTTCTAATGACCAATAGCAGCTCCCACAGTCTCCCTAGTTCAAAGGAAAGAGGTCACAGATGTGTATCCTCTCGTAGAACCGTTAAGACCCTGTTCTCCAAAACAAGTGCATTGGGCATGAGGAAGTAAAGCTTATGTGCAGATGGTCCCCAACTTGACGGTAATGGGCTACAACCAGAAAAAAAAATATTAATTGAAAATACAGTAAGCTGAAAGGCATGAATTCTCCTCACCTACTGAACACTGGAGCTTAGCAGCACAGTGCACACTGGAGTCTCCCTCCTTCCCCTCATGATCACACAGCTGAGAGGGACTGTGCCTCACTGCCCCTGTGCCACTTCACAGGAGAATATCACTACATATCACTAGCCCAGGAGAAGATCAAAATTCAAAGTATCGTTTTGGCTGAATGTGTTATCACTTGCACATCAATATAAAGAAGTTGTAAGTTGGAATACTGTAAATTGGAGACCATCTGGATTGATTAAATTTCATTGTTCATTAGGAAATTTTAGAAAATGATGTATGTCACCCGTTCTACCATGTTTAATCCATTGAAGTTGGTATTTATAACATCTGAAGTTGCTTCTATCCAAGTTTCCAAATCCAGGCTTTAGGTCATCAGGAACCTAACCTGAAATCTCCTCCCCACCCCCACCGTCCCCCCTTAAAGATGTATTCCTCTCGTCTCCTAGGCCACATTTCTTTCCTGGTTTCCCTTGTTTTTACTGCAACTCCTTCTAAATCTCTTCAGAAAGTTCTCAAAGATGGACTGCCTCTTGGACCTTGCTTTTCTGTCTTCTTACACAGTTCTATTGGTGATCTGATCTCTTCTGTCCAACCTAGTCCTTCTTCCTGATGTCTAGACTAGTGCATCCACTTGTTCACTGAACATTTTCTTGAGTATATTCCATTAATAATCCTGTGGTCTCTGAGGGCTTGCTCTGCTTCAGGCATGGTGCTATAACTTGGGTCTCTCACCATGTCCATGCCAAAAAGGGAACACGCTATTTCTCTCCCCTCTCTCTCCTCTAACCTGCTCAGAAATGGAGAGGCCACCTTCTCTGGGGAGTTGTAGCTGGTTGAATAAGATATGCTCACCCAGAAACTGAAAATATAATACTATTTGGAAAAAAGAACCTTGTAGATGCAATTAAGTTAAAGATCTCAAGATCATCCTGGATTAGGTTGGGCTTTAAATCCAATGACACATATTATGAGAGACAGAAGAGGAAAAGACAGGGACAAAGAAGAAGACTTTAGGGAGACAAAGGCAATACTGGAGTTATTTGGCTGCAAGCCAAGGAATATATGGAACCACTGGGAGTTGGATAAGGGAAGGATGAATCCATTCATAGAGACTTCTGAGGAAGCTGGGGTTTCTAGACTATAACAGAATAAATTTCTGCTGATGGCAGCCCTAGGAAACCAGGAACCTTTCTTAGTTCGCCCAGCTCCAGGGTCCCAATTCTATACCCCATTCATAAATGTCTATTGTACACTTCGCTTTTAGACTACTATTTTTTTAAATGCAAGAACCTGAATTTTTTCTTTAATACTTAACACTTGGAACATAGCAGATATGCCAAAAGAATGAAACCAAGGTTCTTTTTAGTTTGTATGCTTGCTTGTTTTCATAGTTACAGAGCTAACATAAGCCTACATAAAGATGGATATTTCAAGTCATTTAAATTATTTTAGCACAGTTGTCTTGCTGAATATTTCTTCCAATTCATCTGACTTTTAAAAATGCCTATTTATATATTAAAATACAGATGGTTTACTAAGTCATTTGAGGGGAAAAAAAAGGTAACAAAGGAACTCATGGCACTATTAGTATAAGGTACCGAGAATGCAATTTATTTCCTTAAGGCAGGCTCCCTAAATATATTATTCATAATTACATGTGTTTTGTTTAGGACACAAAGAGCTTTGCTTGGTGAATCTCGCTTCTTTATCTGAAATCTACAGCTGGCAGCCCCTGCACGCATGCGCTCACACACGCACTCTAATTAACCCTGTTTGTGGAGGGTCAGTGCATTTATGACACAACCAGAACGGCAACAGAAGGAGGCACAGATACACTTAATGCTATTAGTTATTTGCATATAAAATGGTCAAATGGCCTAATTAAAAGGCTTGCTATGCATTTGAACAAATGAGTATAGAGCAGCTTAAAAAGCATAATCCACTTCGACCTGAAATTTCATTGAAAGACAGATGGATGGGAGATAATAGGCATAATTTATAACTAAAAATCCACAAATGTTTTATTTCTGCACAATGAAAAGGGGTTTTACATTTAATTTTCTCTTAGGATAATTTGCCCCCAACAACATTAAGTAAGAATATGACTTTGCCAGCTAAAGCTAGACCCTTCAAAATCCTTTAAAAAGCTGGAGATGTTGGTCAAAGGAGGCAAACTTAGAGTTCCAAGTTTGGAGACTTAACAATGTACTATCATATATGTTTGCATAATTGAAATTTTTGTAGAAGAGTAGACATTTACTATTCCCAACACACACACACATAAGTTAATGGCTATATACTAATTAAATTGACTATGATAGTCATTTCACAATGTACATGTATATCAAAACATCACTGTATACCCCTTGAATATATACAATTTTTATTTGACAATTATGCTTCAACAAAACTTGAACACAACAAATAAGTGTGGTATGGATGGGGCAGATGAGGAAGGTAGAGTTGATGGGGTGGGGAGCATAGTCCTTTGGAGATTACTTTATGAGGAAGGTTTTCATGGACCAAAAGCAAAGCAAAGAATATTCACAAAATAAAAAGCATATGAAGTCCTCTGTCAATTTCCCAGAGCTTCCATAACAATTAAGTAAAAACGGGGCTGGCTTAAAACAACAGAAATTTATTCCATCATAGTTCAGGAAGTCACAAATCCAGGTATCAGCAGGGTTGGCTCCTTCTGGAGGCAGAGGAGAGAAGTGGCCCATGCCCTGCTCGTAGCAGATGTGGCTGGCAGCAATCCTTGGCATGTCTTGGCCCACGGCAGCTTAACTCCACTCTCTATCTCCGTGTTCACATGGCTTTCATCCCTACATGGACTTCTCACTAAGAAACCAGGCATAGGATTTAGGGTCCACCCTAATCCAGTATGACCTCATTTTAACACTTATACCTGCAAACTCCCTACTTCTAAATAAGGTCACATTCTAAAGTTCCATGTGGACATGATGGGTGGGGGGAACTATTCAATCCATTACAACCCTTTAGTCTTTGAAATTCTCAAATCTCATGTTATAATTCAGAGGTAAATTCTTCATAGTCACAATTTTGGGGGATAATCTTTCTGATCTTTCAATATATTCAGACACAAGTCCTCATTACATCATTCCCCCCCCCCCCCGCATTAAACAGTAAATGTGGGGAAGATCCTCAAGGACAGCATGGAACTTTCTGGGCACTCTCTCATGGGTAGCTAACGTGGGATTGTCATGGTAACTGTTCCCTAAATCAGTGGTCCTTTAACATTAGTTGCATTTCACAATCACCTGGAGGCTTGTTAAAATACAGATTTGCTGGGCTCCACCCACAGATTTAGTAACTTGTATTTCTAACAAGCCTCTGGTGATGCTGATGTGGAGGCCCTAGAGACCACACTTCAAGAGCTGCTGCCTAAAATCATCATCAGGTAAAAGGTTCCTGTTAGTTACAGGAAGGAAAGTCTTTTTCCCCATTTTCAAGTTCCTCCTTCCACAATTACTTTAAAGACAAAGAAAAGTAGAATGAATGCAGTATATGTCACTTCTAGTGGCAGAATGTTTCCATTATTAACATCTGATTGCTGAGGAAGTAAGAACAGGATGAAGTAGAATGACTATTCCTACTATTTGCTAGTGTGGGATTCCTGCTGAATTATAATTTGTATTTGGAAAGCAGGGGAAGTTTTTGTTTTTGTACCCCTTATTTTCTGAGTAGTTTAGAGTCTGTAGATTTTTGGTGGATTTAAGACAGGGTAATGGAGTATGATAAATATAGTGCAAATATGGACATGGGTTATTTTCTTTACTAATTTAGAGGTGTGTGTGTGTGTACATACACGCATATGTATTTTAAAAAGGCTTGTAGCTGCATTGATTATTGTTATGATAGTTTTTATTCTGAGAAACATATTTTGAATAGACAAACATCCTTCAACAATGAAGCTCATGCTCCAAACTGGTTTCACAAAAAATACTTTACAACTTCACCATAGTCTGTAGTGCAGATGGGAAGAAAGTGATTTTTTAACACTTTTAAATACAATAAAGATTATTTGGAAATTGGAAAAAGGAAATGTGCAATCACATAACTGGAATAAAATTTAAATTTGCTATAATTGAGAGTTGTGATACAACATTCTCAATTTCCCTCTGCACTAGTGTAGATAAATAAAAGTACAGTTTCAAAATGAAATTTGTTCCTAAATAAATAGCAGTCACAAGATTCAACTAATTGGCCAATAAAAGGACTATGCCAGGATGTTGCTATGAACATCCATTTATAAAAGTATGTGCAGCAAAATTTTAATAATTTTTCTGTCAGTTATAAGGAACAAGAAGAATGGATTATTTCCTAGATAGTTAAACCACTGATTTGTAAAGAAAGTAAAGCAATTTTGGATTTCAATAGCAGTGTAAAAAAAAGTCACTACTTCCTTAGACTCAACTGTGATGCTAGGAAGGCAGCAAAAATCAAATATATAATTTAGATGAGAAAACTAGTTCTATTTGCTAAGACTTCAGCTTTCAAAAAAGTCTAATCTTTTACTCCAGTGTGTGTTTTAAAATACATGCAAATGCATCTTGAGAGAGCTGTGGCTTTGATACTGAGAACTTCTGTATAGTTCTTAAGGATCCCAATGATAGTATTTCAAAATCATCTCAATGTCTTCTTAAGGGTATTAGAAGAGCAGAGTATTTTTAGGGAAATATATTTTATCTTTGAAAGAGATGCTAAAATCTGTTATTGTCACAGTCATCTTAGCTGTAGTATATGTTTACAAAATTGTTGCTGCATATTGAGGAAAGAAAGAAAAATAGATTTTTTGTCCACTGTTCTAGTAAAACTATCCCCAGCATCTCAATGATATAACTAACAAATTTATTGTGCATGTAATAATTAGCATTCAATTAAAATAGATCAAAAATGAAAAAAACATAACTTAATATTAGACCAAATAATTTAGATTGTTTTGATTCATGTCAATTTTTAATGAAAAAATACCATCAAGAAGCTTAATTAAAATTTTAAATTGCTGTACATTCTCAATGACTAACCATGAAAAATTAAGATATAATGTATGTTCTGGATAGTCTGTGGATTCAAGATTCATCTCTATGAGCATCAAAGTTAAATACGTGTGGGTTATTTCCGTTACCTAGGATAAAATTTAAGTGCAATTACTTTAAAAGTAATTATAAACAATAAATTTCTGCAAGACTGTAGAACTTACTATAGCTTTCTCATTACTATGTTTAGTTGAACACTATGTTTGGTTTGTAATTGTATTTATTCTGTTATTCAACAAATATTTTGAGTGCTTAGCCATGTTCCTGGGGTTGTGCTCCACATGATGTGCTCTCAAACAGTTTGTGGTCTCCTACAGACAATACAACTGAAACAAAAAAAATCAACACTGAGTGTTCAATTCTAATACAGGGACACAGAATCCTAAGGTTCAGAGTGGATGATTAGGAAAGGTTTAAAGGAAGAGGTTGCAAAAAGCCTCTTTCCAGGAAGAGAAATGAGAGCTGTCAAGCAAAGCAAGGAAGGGCAAAAGGGAAGCATTCCTAGTAAAGGGAACAATCTACAGGAAAGGGCTGGAGTGGGAAAGGGCAGGGGGATTAAAGAATCTCCAGTGGTTTATGAAGGTGAGCAAGATGTAGTGCATGAGGATAGCAATTAGAACATGGGACGTAGTATTTTCCAAGCAGCATGCACTGGTGTTTATTTGTACATATTTCGTGATACAATATATGGAAGGACAGGAGATGTGACATTACTCCTAGCTTATGAAGGAAGAGATGGATGGCAAAAGAGGAAAAGGAATTAATCCAGTTCTGGCACTACCCATGTTACCAGAGCTTCCAGAAAGTGGTACTCCTTTATTCTGATTTCAGAAGGAATTACAGTAAGTAGATGTGTGGATGAAAACCTTACTTTCTGTTTCAGTTAAGCATAATCAACATTGAATTTGAAGGTCATCATCAGATAATCCTGGATGGGTGAAATAAACTGATGAGGATATCACAGGGAAACCTGACACTTCTTTCTTTCTGAATTTCCTGTCCAGAACAGCAATATTCATTCTCTTTATAGCAGTCACATGACATTTAGATATCAATTTTATCTATACAATGAAAATATAGCACTGCCCATGTATACATTACGTGCAGTTTTCAGATTTCAATTAAGAAACAAAATATTACACACATTTAAACGTCCATTTGATATTTTTGAAATCCCTTCATTCTCTATTCATCCTTTCACTTGTCCATAGAACTTGATTCGGTTGCTTACCCTGACAATGCTGCAATATAAGAAAGCAATTAAACAACTGTGAATTTGGAATTTTAAATAACTTTGAGACAATTAGCTCATTTCCTTTTAGAACTATTTCTAATTACTTTTTTTTTTCATAATATGCCCTAATTATCTTCGCTTTCTCTCCACTCTCAGCCTTCCTAGAGTTGGCTAGGGAAATCAGCTTTATACATGTCATGCATGTGTTATTCTTCCTTGAACCTGGGGCACGGATGTCATGTTCCAATGCCTGGTACTCTCTGCCAAACAACATCCAGGGTGTCCATGTGTAATGAGTGCAGTGTGTGTAACAAGCTGTGTTATGACGACCAGTTTGTCCAGGTCAAAGTCTGCCAACAATCTTCATCAATGGTCTTACTGTGGTACCACTAACCTCATCCCAGCACTGCCTTCTCCCTCTCTAAGTTCAGCCATATAAAGCTCCTTATGATGGCACACACATTTCAGTCTCAGGACATGTGTCCTTACTATTTCCTCTGTTTCCCTTAGCCACATGCATGGCTTGGCTCTTGATTTTATTTAGGTCCCTGTTCAAATATCACCTTATGATCAAAGATCTTCCTGACTAGTTTATGTATAAATGTGTGTGTCTCTGATTCCCCTCCTGCACCAGTCACTTCCTCTATACTTACTTTGTTTTACATTTTATACTCATGATATATTGCTTGACACAAAATAGGTACTTGGTAAATATTAGTTTAATTCATCAATGAGTTTTTTAAAAAGCAAACTCATCCTAGCAAGGGAGCTTTGATGGTGTACATAGTGATCTATAACTTAGGAACTTTGTGGATTTGTTTATGAAATGCTTGATTCTAACATATTAATATCTTCCAAGGAAGTATTGATGAAATGCACCTATAAGAAGACTAAAAGGTCATAAGGCCTTTTGTAAAACTGTTCACACAGACTAACTACAAAAAGTAATGACTGAAAAGCCTGATTTACAATAGTTCTCAAAGAAAATCCAAACATTAAAAAAGGTAATAGAATTCTACTAGATTGGGTGTCTAGGAAAGGGCACAATAAATGGGAGGCATTTGAACCAAAGTCAGAGCCAGAGCCAGGGAGTAGCACTAATGACAAATGGTTGAGACAAAGAGAACAATATGGGGCAAGATTCTGAGGCGGAAGAGTCTTTGCACATTCAAGGACATAAAAGGCCACCTGAATGGAGTGAGAGCCACTGTGACAAGATAAGAGTTGAAGAGACAGGCCAAGACCATATTATTTGGGTCCTGCAGGTCACTGAGTTACATTTGTCTGAATATCAAGAGCAACAGAAAACCACATAAAGGTGTTAAGCTTGAGACAGTGATATAATGTGATGTATTTTTTTAAAACAGTATTCTGGACATCCAGATCAGACATAGCAAATAGGCTCTTTTTTTCTATTCTTCATGTTTATTTCAGCTCAAAACTCTAAACAAGATAATATTTTAAAGCAAACAAAAAAGACTAATAGGTGGAGAGATGAAGGCAGACTGGCTAGGGGACTTCAGGACCTGGGGAACAACCCAGGAGTGAGTTCTCCAGGTTTCTTTTTTGCAACACACATCCTGGATTAGTCAACGGAGAAGCCAAGAATCTGGAAATGCCAACAAGCACAGAGAACAAGAGCTCCCATAAAAAGTAAACCAGGAAGTCATGCTGGCTACTACCTGGAGAGCGTATGAGTTGAGGGGTGAGACAGGAAGAGATGAAATTGCACGGCCTCGACTTGAGTGGTAGCTGTGGACCTGGTCGTGGAGAGGGGAACACTTGGTTATAGCTTGGGGACAGAACCATTTGATGTCTGTGGGCCTAAATGTGCACAGGATGGACAGGACTGACCTCATTTGACTCACGAACTGTAAGAATTTGAGTGATAAATTATCAATCTCTGTATGAGATAGGAAACAAAACTCCTTTTGTCTTGAGAGTAGACAGGACAGATCCATCCAGAAAGCATGAATAGAGAGTAGTCTAGTTACAGCAACAACAAAAATAATAACAGCCCAAGCTCAACAGATGGCCTTATAGTTCATTACAAAACAAATAAAAGATCTGTTGTAGTCTGGATTAAAAGAAGTTGGAGTTAATATGAGAATAACAGCAGTGCTCAAGGAGAGGATCTATCAGAAATACAGAATATAAGCAAATTTATCAAAAAAACTGCTTGACTAACTGGAGAAGCACAAGAATAAATAAGAAGCGAAGACAAATAAATTAATATAGTAAAAAAGGCATTTTTTTCTTTTAAAGGATTGCATATATGTTTGATTGGAGATAATACACTCAGACTACATTGTCTTCTAATGCACCTTGGATGTAATGAAACAAAGCTCAAGATCCTTCACTTGATCTTAGCCAAAAGGCCAAGAAGCAGTTAAAGATCGAATGCTTAAAAGGTTTAAAATCACCTGATGTTTTAATAAATTTTACATAAACACAATGAGAACAAAACTGGCTAATTTTTTCATTCTTTTAAAATGCAATCAATTTGGAGTTTATATTAAAACATACACAGACCTGAATTGGCATTCTTTAAACTCAAAGGATTTAATAAGACAATTAGGAAAATGTGTTCAAGAATGTGTGTATTCACCCATTCTCCACTGATATGATTTAGACAGTAAATTGATTATCTAGATTCTTTTCTGATGATCCAGAATCTTTAATGACTTGTTTTGGATAAGCAAGTAGGATCTAGTTTGATATCATGTTTAGATCCCCCATAGAACAATAAAGCCACGGAACAGCACATATCTTCTGTTACGGTTTGGATGTGAGGTGTCCCCCAGAAGCTCATGTGTGAGACAATGCAAAAAAGGTTTAGAGGAGAAATGACTGGGTTATGAGAGCTTCACCCAATCAGAGAATTAATTCCTGACTGGATCAACTGAGCTGTAACTGAGTGGGTAGGGTGTGGCTGGAGGAGGTGGGCATTGGGGGCATGCCTTTGGGGTATATATCTGTATCTGGCAAGTGGAGTCTCTTTCTCTGCTCTGATCATCATGTGAGCCACTTCCCTCCACCACACTCTTCCACTATGATGTTCTACCTTACCTCAAGGCCTGAGGAATGGAGAAGGCTGTCTTTGGACCTCTGAAATAGTGAGCCCCCAAATAAACTTTTCCTCCCATAAAATTTTTTGTGTTGGGTCTTTTAGTCATAGCAATGAAAAATTTACCTTCTAATACACACAGCAGCACTCCTTGCTCATTAGCCCTGAGTTGCATCACAAAGATAAATTTATTAAGCTTCAAAAAAACAGAAGTAAAAGGTTTTCCCCAACTTTCAAAAAATTCACTCGTCAATACTTAAAAATTAGCTATGTTTATAATATAGTGTTTTAATCTTCCAACAATTGTAATTGAGTCTCATTTCTTTTCGATTTGTCTTGAAAGCATCCAAGAAAGGTTCTGGCTGGTTGACCCTGAGTTTTGTGGCTCTGATTGTAATTGAGCTGATAAACATAGACACATTACACTGGGATGTATTAAAATCCATATTCACAAAGGCAAGGCAGCATCCCCACAATCTTCCCCTAAATAATCTATTCCAACTTTCCTCATTTGAATTTAGTCCTGTGTGTTTTCAGAAGTGATTTGTCCCCATGAACACAGTTCATATCAACAGGAATGTTTTTGTTTTCTGATCAAAGTAAAGTGAAAACAACTCACTTAGAAATGGTGCCATTTCTAAGAGTCTAAGGTAGTTTAAAAAATAATAATGCACATCTTTCATAAACTCATCTGGCATAAAGGGAGCCTGTAATTTTTAGTGAGTTAAGGCCTTATGCAAACAGGTCAGTGTACAGAGTAATTTTCTCCTTGTAAGACTTCTCCCAGGTCATCTCACAATGACACATGAAATACAATAATTCCTTGGCCAGTTGCAGCTCAGAGCAAAATCCATAGCAAGATCAATTTTTGTTCCTCGTAGCTCTCTTTTTGAAGGAAGCAAGAAGATGACAGGTGGACTAAGGGTCCCTAGTATAAAGAGCTAGAAATCTAGTAACTTAAAAATTGTCATTACAATTTCAAAATAGATTTTGAACTATGTTTACATTTTGCTTTTGTTGGTGAGCAAGAGAGCTTGAGGATCAAATATACAAAAGGCAGAACAATTTCTCCCAAAACATTACTATGAAAGTCTCCAGTCTATGTGACAATTGTCAATATTTACAGTAAATCCCTACTATACGGTAACTTATTGTATAATTATTCCCTCTATGTAACTTTAGACAATACCTTAGTAATATCTATAATCATAAAAATAATAACAAAATAAAGGCAGGTAATTACTGGGTAGCTTCCTCTCCTTTATGGTCCTTCTTCAAATGACACACATTTAACTCAGAAAAAGTCACTGTACCTTTCTTCAAAGGTTTGATTGATGACTTGAAGTGTGTGAGATAATGTTGGATGCATCGATTATGTCTTGGGTTTTGGGTTTTCCTGGGAAACGGAACCTATGTGACTACTGTGTCACTCACATATGTAGTTAGCATGGTCAGTCAAGCTGGAAGTCAGCCATGAATCTGGACCCTTTGGGTGATGTGAATTACTCCTTTAGACTCTATCCCTCATGAATTAATAAGGCATGATTAATTCAGAGTTACAAGACAATCAAAATTACTGGTAATGTTTGAATTCTTAAGCTGGGCAGGGGTGATCTTTGTCTAGAAGAACACAAGATGGATAAATATAGACTTACGCAGAATGTTCCAGAAGGTAAAAATGATAGATATTCCCTGATTTATTAAAAAAGGCTGGTTTAGGGTGCTACTGTCATATCACTGAAGTAAAATGTTGGGTAGCATAAACCAGGTATGGCTTAGAGTGCCTAGGGGTGATATTGGACTAATTTGGCTCAGTCAGTAGGGCAAATCTCCATGTAAATTAGTCAGACCAATGGTCATAGTTGCAGAATTATCCCATATCTTCACTCAGGATAAACTAAAATCCATGTCTTTGCCTGGACAGAGGCCAGAAGGAGGACTGTGATAGCAACTGGACTCTCACTGCTAAGGAAAGGAGAGATCCATGTTTTTCTTCTTGTGGGTCAGCAAAATCATTTTTGGAAAGCATTTGGCTATCTTTTATACTCTTGTGACCAATTTGCAGGAGAGCTCTATTTAAAAAACCTTTTGCTATAGCATGCACTATAGAGCTGTGTATCCCGCAGATCCTTAATTAATGATCTCTGAATAAACTCACAACACACCGTGGCGTGCTTGGAGAAAGCTGTGCACACTTGGGACCTGATGGCATGCTGAAAAAGTGTTGACACAGAAGAAACTGACCCCATGAACTATTAACCTTATTCTACAACCTGCTATGAGAAAGCAATAAAATTAGTTTCTCTCTTTATTTCACTATAAAAAGAAAAAAAATGAACACTGAACTGAACAAAGGGTCCTAAACTCTATATCTTGCCATTTGAAAGAAAAATATTTTAAAAACTTACTACAGTTAAATATAATTCATGAAATCCTAGAGTTATGCAGAAGAAAACTGAAGGCAATGGGAAGTTCTGGTATTCAAAGCTGGGTATCCGATAGGTTGTAGAAAAAAGGTAGAAAAAAGGCTCTACTGTCAGTTTCAATGTTTTGCATCCTACTGTGAAAATAAATGATTAAATCTATTTACTAAGCTATATCTTCTTTTTTTAGGTCCTGACATCGTTTATCGATAAATCTGTTTTTTCTTTTTTTATTGATTTTTTAAAAAATAAATGACAGCAGAATGCATTAAAATTCTATTACACATATACAGCACAACTTTTCATATCTCTGGTTGTATATAAAGTATGTTGACACCAATTCATGTCTTCATACATGTACTTTGGATAATGATGTCCATCACATTCCACTCTCCTTGTTAATCCCTTGCTCCTCCCTTTCCCTCCCACCCCTAAAAATAAAATTTTTTAAAAAATGAAAAATTTTGCTTTTATCATTCCTATTTTATCCTCTATTCTGATTTATTTATCTTCTGAGTCAGCATAAAATATCACAAACTTTTAAATTTCTATAGTATAATAATATGCAAACCTGAAAAAAACTAAGCTATATCTTCTATATTTAGAAATGAACTAATGCTTCTCCTTTATTATTCTTAACTACTACGTTACCTGGTTGTATTCATCATGCATTACGAAATATATAACAAAAATACAACTGAGATATTTCACAAAGTTCAGAGTAGGAATATAAATTTTAATTCACAGTGTATCCTTGTCCTCCACTGCAAAACTGCACAGTGACTCTTTCCTTATACTCCAAAGGAAACCAGGATTAACTGGGACTTCCAAATCTAGTGTCCATTGACTAGCCAGACTGAGGGGCATCTCATGTCACTCCATCATATCTACTTCCAATCAGCTTCTGTGTTCTGACTGGCTGCCCTGATTTTTATTTCCCTACATACCTTTCCCATACACGCCTAACAAGTTCTAACTTAAATTTTCTATCCTGTCAAGGACTTATCCATCCCCTTCCTGTGACAGATGCTGGGCCAGTACTTCTCACACTCTCTTAGTAAGACATCAAGTCGGATGAAGATGACTTTCCTTGGACTTCACCTGCCACCTGTCAGAATCACAGTGTTCACCATCACTTTTTCCTGAGGCTGCGCCTTGCTAGTTAGGATAACCCAGTCAGTTCCAACTGCTTGGACGCTACCTAATGGCTCTTTCAGACAATGGATATTTATTGTTCTGTTACCCACTTGCAAGCTTTCAGACTTCCTCTTCTACATTGAAGACCCAGCACTCCTTCTTTCCAATGGAGCCAGAGTAATGAACATGTCCGAGAACATGTAACAAGGCACTTCCTCAAGAATTCACAGGCAGGTACCTAAAACTTCATTAGATTCTAAAGTGTCATGAAAAATGGCTGGTTTGACATGATGACTTTCCAAATAAAATGCAAATGTTGATGTGGTTTTATATATATAATACACTGTAATTGTATACACTTTAATTTGAAATCCTAGTGTATCAATTAAACTTTTGAACTCTTTATTAAGACTGTATTCTTTTTCATCTTTAGTACCGTTAAGATCAAAGGGAAGTTCCCAAATAAGATTTTGTTGACTTTGTGGAGCACTATATTGTTTCCTATGTCAGAGGATAGTGCCTTTTGTAATAGGATCTGTTATTATTATTTTATTCAATTATGTTAGTAAGCTTCAGCTAGACCAAAAATTTCAATCATTTAAAATCCTCTTCTATTTAATCACAGACTTAGGACCTGAAATGTATAACACTGTAGTATGATACATCATGAATTTTATTTTTATTTACTTATATTTTGTGGTATTAGAGATCAAACCAAGAGCTTCACATATGCTAGGCTACCACTGAGCTACATTCCCAGCTCCATCACAAGATTTTTAAATTAAGACAAACTGGAGTATAGTACAATTTTTAGGAAAAATCCCAGACTCACCCTACTTCTGCTAGACCTTGTACCTATTAGTAATGGCACTGGTGGCTAGAAATCTTTTGACAAAGGAACTACTACAACTGTCTCACCAAGAAACTTATTTCTACTTTATAAAATTGTCATTTTCCTATACCCATACATAATAATGAACATTTTATGCAAGAGATTTTATTACTTTCATACCTGTCACTCATTGCAAATACTTATTGAAGTTAAGAGCTGGTCCTGAAATTCTGTACAAAAAGGACCTCTTTCCTTCATGCTATTCTATCCTGAGTACTATAGCTCATGCTAATTTTTATCATTTTTTAATGGTTTTCCAGATGTGTACTGCTCCTACCACAAGGTTGAAGAGTACTTTGAGTGAATCAAGTATTAAATTCTGAGTGTTTCTGTGTGTGTGTGTGTGTGTGCGCGCGCACACACACACACATGCAATATTTGTAGAATATTTTAATCTGGGGGGATTATCTATTTTTATCCATTACACACACCTTCCAAATCCAGTGTACTGATATTATAGCTGAATTAATAAATGTTTATTCAGGGCCTTCTATGTTTTAGAACTTATGCCGTGTGCTTTCATATTCTCTGTTTAGCTGTGGTATTCAGGTAGTTCAAGCCTCAGGTGATGGACAGTTTCCTTGGTTCTTATTTTGGATGATTTTGCCATGTCATTTAACATCCAGAAAAATTGTGAAAAGTGTAGATGGAGTTATTTTGTAAGGAAGATAGAGTACCACTGTGGAAAGCATTCCTAGCCAAGAACAAGTGCAATATCCTTACAAGGCTGTATGGACTTTGAGCTGCCTTTGGAAATTTGTGCCCTTTAATACATAATGTTCTACTGTCCACTGAAATGACAACTTCCTCAGAGGTTTTTTATCATTATATTTTATACATTTTATATATATATATAAAATATACATATATATTTCCTATAAATTGTACTACACTCCAGTTTGTCTTAATTTTATGTATATACACACATGCACATATACACACATATATGTATATATCATTATATTAACACTTTAATAATTTTAATTTTGGGGATAAATAATGCATTTCCCATGATGGCCCTGGTTCTGTATTTCTTGAAATTCCAGGGCCATAGATAAGACTATACATTGGCAGGGAGACATCATTTTTAAAAAATTTTAGCATTTGTACTGAACCTGGTTGTAAATCCTGGCTCCATCATTTGGTACCCTTGGGCATATCTGACCATTCTGAATTTTAGTTTTATTATCTATAAAAGGAGGGTAGTGATAAGATTTTCATGTGATTTAAGTGAGAAAAAAACATTTAAACTACTTATAACATATGCAATCAATAAATGTGGTCAATGTAATCAATAAGAGACCATTATTTTTGTTATGTCAGACATAAGTGGTCAAAGCACCACATTGACTCTATAAAGCAGACTAGGGTCTCATGATCAAATCAATTCTTTATTTTACTTCATGAAGGATGACATGTTCATTAAGAACAGGAAGAATTTACTAAGAAAAAAATAATGCAAACTGATTTCATTTCTTTTTTTCTTTTTCTTTTTTTGATCCTGAGGATTGAACTCAGGGGCACTTGACCACAGAGCCACATTCCTAGTCCTATTTTGTCTTTTATATTGAGACAAGATCTCACTGAGTTGCTTAGCTTCGCACTTTTGCTGAGGCTGGATGTGAACTCTCAATCCTTCCGCTTCAGCCTCCAGAGCCACTGGGATTACAGGCATGCGCTACCTCAACTGGCCAAACTAGTTTTTTTTTTTTTTTTTTCATAATGTCACTAATAATGTGGTAAACACAGTGGGTTTAAATTTATGTGAATTTTCCAAGGCTTAACAGAGCTTCTATAAGTCCTTCAAGGGTCAGGGTAAAATTTTCTTCAAACATTTAAGTGTGCATTTATAAAATCTAAATGGAAATTACTTATAAATATTAGTAGAGTTAAAAAACTAGACTTTAGGTTTTAGGTCTTTATATAACAAATAGTTTGAAATGAAATTTATAACCAGTCATTTATAAATTTATGAAATTATGACCTATATGGTGGGAAAATGGGTTCATTATAGTAGGATATAATACAGTAGTCATGCTTATCTACAGTTTCTCTTTCTGTGATTTCTGTTATCCATGGTCAGCTGTGGCCAAACTATTAAAAATATATTAAATGGAAAATTCCAGAAATAAACAAGTTATAAATTTTAAATTATGTGCCATTCAGAGTATCATGATGAAATCTCACACTGTCTCACTCCCAGAATGTGAATCACACCTCTGTCCAATGTATCCATGCTGTATATGCTACCTTTCTGATAATCACTTAGTAGCCATCTTGGTCATCAGATCAAAACAGTCATGATACTTCAGTGCTCATGTTTAAGAAATCCTAATTTTACTTAAAGTGATCTAAAAGCAGAAGAGAAATGATATTGTCAAGTTGAATATGACATAGATAAGCTATAAAGTGCCTCCTTTAAGTGAAAAGGCAAGGAAAGAAAAAAAAATGTATGCCGAGGTTGTAAAGATCTATGGTAAGAACAAATCTGTGAACTCATAAAGAAGGAAAATAATATTCCTTCTAGTTTTTCACTTCAAACTGTAAGAGTTAAGGCCACAGTATGTATTTGCTTAGTTAAAATAGAGAAGGCATTATACTTAATCATAGGTATGTTGCTTTAATCAGCTTTTTCACACTATGACCAAAAGACCTGATGAGAACAAATTTAGAGGAGGAAAAGTTTATCTGTTTCAAAGGTCTCTATATATAGATGGCTAATTCCATTGCTCTGGGATACAGGTGAGGAATAACATCATGGCATAAGGGTATGACAGAGGAAAGTAGCTCAGGACATCTCACCAGGAAGCAGAGAGAGACTTTGCTCAGTTCATAAAAAACATACGCCAAAGCCATGCCCCCAAGGAGCCACCTTCTCCAGCCACAAGCTACCTGCCTGCAGTTACCACCCAGTTAATTCCTATCAGAGGATAATGCACAGTTTAGGCTAAAGCTTTCATAACCTAATATTTCACCTCTAAAATTTCTTGCATAATCTCACACATGAGCTTTTGGGTGATACCTTATATCTAAACCATCACATATGTATTGGGTAAAACACAGTTTATATAGGGTTCAATACTATCTGTAGTTTTAGTCATTTACCAGGGGATTTGAAATGGTATTCCTTGTAGATTATATGTGGAAACTACTGTAAGTGTATTCCAAATCACTTTAATAGCCCATAGCATCTAACACAATTCTTTGTATTAATAGGAAACCACAGAAAAAAAAACTTAATTCTTCTAACAGGAAGAATTTAGAGGTTTTCATCTATATGACACTGATTAGTGAATTGCAGGCAGTGTATAGGTAACACAACTGCTATTTATAGCATGTCACAATTCTTTAATTTCATCTTTGTCATGGTCAGTTTACCAATCATTCTGTGGGACATTGAGGACGACCACCTCAATTAGCTGGAAGAGACAAAGACCCACAAATGAGGGATCTGCAGTATTATATGTTGGAAAGAGGAGTTAAATCCAACAAGGTGAAATTTTAATTAAATCATAATCTGAAACAACATAGGAAGAGATAAAATTGAGATAAGAAGACATTAGTTGACTATAAGATCAACATAAGCCATGGTGTGATGTAGTTGGAGAACAGAGGATAAGTCTTATGGTGTATTATTGTATGCAGAATTACAAAGTGCTACTTCTAAGGTACTCAGTGCTGGCTAAACCCTTCTGGCATATTGTATTATGTCAATATTCAGCCAACAAATCATAAGACATTTCATGGAAAGAATCCAAATCAATGAGTGGACTTGAAAACCTTAAGAGCACATAACCATAAAAACTAAAAATACCAAGCCTGCAAAGAACCTGGGAGGAAGAATAATGCATCATGTTGGAAAGCCATTGTGTGGAAATGCAATGAGTTTATCCATATGATGCATGTCCAGACAAAGGAGAAATGTGTGGAAATTATAAAAAGCTGTACAATATTATGAAATATAAAGTTAACTTCACTGGTGGCAGAGAGTAAAATGAGTTTCATAGAAAAATAGTGAATTCCCCATCACTAGACACTGTCAAGGGGAGACTATAAAGAAAACTCAAGTGTCCATCTTATGGGATGGAAAGTGATGACTTTCTATGTATTTTCAAAATCCAAGAATCTGCTTCAAGGAATTTCCTATCTTATTATGCAATATGTACTTTGCACTCATAGATGTGCTGATTGATGTACATTACCGTTACAACACGTAAAAGCAAAAATGTATTCACAACCCATCTTAGGAAATAGGGTAAAAAGAAAATATTAAGGTTAGGGCAGCAAAGTTTTTGTTTCCCATTTTCTTTCAAGATTAATTTGGTGTTTTTACCAAATTATTATATTTAAGTATATATATATTTACACAATACACATGTTTATTTAAATGCATATGAAACAGGTACAGGTATAATTACTCTACAAAATAGATATAATTGAATACATTTGTCAGGACAGCTTTCTTAGCCAACAATATTGTTGTATGGACTTTCAGCTGCTTTTGAAAGTTCACGCTATTTAACACTTTTTTTCTTAATGTCTGCTGAAAATACAACTTCCTTAGAGATTACTTATTATTGGTATAATTTGGGAGGTAAATTATACATCGCTCATGTGATGACTTATAATAATTATAAAAATATTATATTTAAAATATATTTTAAATAGTCTGAGCAGCTGTGTCAGATCTTTTAGCAATGTGAGGTGACACTATAGGAAAATAAATACATACAGAATATCTCAAAATATATTCTAATATCATTCCTGGAAATTTTATTTATTATTATTATTATTTATTTATTTATTTATTATTTACTTATTTATTATGCTCCATGTAGGCATAATAAAGTAGACTGAATAACAGGAAAAAACACATGATTTTGCATTATACCACTGAATAATACTAGCAAAGAATACCACATTTGTAAAGGTCAGCTTGCTGAGTTTCTTTAATTCTGGTCTGCAGCTTGTAGATCTATGTGAGGGTTTTCATGAATATGTTATAGCAGGGAGAAAATAATGAGGACATCTAATGATTTTTATAATGTGACATGTAGTCAGTTTTTAAAGTGAGAAAATATCAATTTTTAATGAAATGCTGGTGAAAATATGCATTAGTTGCTGTTGTTTTAAAAAATGATTGGTCACCTTGTTCCTATTCACCCATTTGTAATTTTAAAAACTTATATATTATATGAAACCCCAAAGCCTAGCAATGCTCATCCACATGACAATACCTACCGCCATTAATTCTTAACTTTGCAGCTTGTAGGTAAGAGAAGTAGGACTACCAGTATCTCTGGACATTTCCTTAGCAACTTGAATAAAACAGTAGCATGAATTGAATGATTTATATAATGAACACCCAGGATCCCATCTCTGCCTCTCCAGGGGTGGGGAGCATTTTAAGAGTAGAATAGACTAATCTTTGTTGGAGATGAGTTACTACATAGGCATTAATGAGCAGGCATAAAACCAAAGAAGCGTTCAGTTCAGAAAGAGGAAAAATTGTCCATGGGAAGGAACATGTCACCTCAGTACAGATGCGTGTCTACCCAATTTTCATGAATGTCATGAGATACAATTCAGGGAGCTGGGACACGTTCACAGTATAATCACAGAAGCAATTTGAAATCCAACTCTTGTCCTGAATTGTGGGTTCTGGATAGTAAATTACAATGATAAAAGTGAATTTGTAGAGTTTTAGATTAGAATAATCAGAAGACACTTTATAAAATATATGGCAAAATAATGAACAGCAATCAATGACGGCAAAAATGGAATGATTTACTGCAGTTCCTGGTGATTTCTCTCTCCCTAAACCTTTCCCAACCTAGCTAAGGGACTGTCCACAGCTAGATTGAGGGAAGGCCCACAGATTTCTGTCTGCTCACCTGAGAACCATTCTGCTTCCCCACACAGCCCTTGGATTCTCCCTATCCCGCCTGCCACAAACTTTGAGTGATTTGCTTACACCCAAGAAGGCAGCATTAATTACAGTCACTTACTATCTGTCCATATATGTATCATTTTTTTTTTGTACTGGGGATTGAACCCAGGAGCACTTAATGAGCCACATATTTTAAGACTTTGAGACATGGTCTCACTAAGTTGTTTATAGCCTCAGAAAGTTGTTGAGGCTGGCTTTGAACTTGCAATCCTCCTGGCTTGGCCTCCCAAATTATTAGGATTACAGGCATGCACCATGGTGCCTGGCCTCTCTATATATTCTTTTTCAAAAAATATTTTTAGTTGTAAATGGACACAATACCTTTATTTTATATATATATATTTTTAATGTGCTGAGGATTGAACCCAGTGCCTCACACATGCTAGGCAAATGCTCTACCACTGAGCTACAACCCCAGTCCTATACCTTCTTTTTTTGTTACTGGGGTTTGAACCAGGGATAATTAACCACTGAGTTACATTCTCAGTACTTTTGGGGGGGATATTTTATTTAGAGATAGGGTCTCATTGAGTTGCTTAGAGCCTCGCCAAGTTGCTGAGGCTGGCTTTGAACTCACAATCCTCCTGTCTCAGTCTCCAGAGCTGCTGGGATTACAGGCATGTGCCACGGTGCCCAGCTCCTGTATATATTCTTAATCTCTTTCCTAAATGTTCCCATTACCTGAGCTAATGGAAATTATTTCCTTCTGAGAGTACATCATTCTACTGTGGGTCAAGACTGCAGTAAATATCCAATTTACACTTCATCTCCCCTGCCAGGCGCTCTTCCTTCCCCCATTAAAAACCAAACAAAAAACCCCCTCAGCTCCTTTTGGAATATGAACCCTCAAGTGATAGCATCTCACGTTTCTCAGCAAAATGATGTACTCCTCTGGTGAATTCCTTCATTTGCTAAAGATTTTAGCCTGAGCAACTTGAAATTGGGCTGTTCTCCTGAACAGACAGGTGCATTTTCTTTCTGTATTTATGTTTGTGAGTGGGCTTTTAAAATAATTTCTTTTATTTGGCCAATTCTCACCTCCACATATGGAAACTAAATCTTCTACCTTCTCCCCATTCCTCCTATCCTGCTTCTTATTCCATTGAAATAATGCAAGAGAAGCATGCCCTTATTCTCCCACCACCAAATCTACCAACCTCACTGCATCTGTCACTTAGTAATCTTTCTCTTCCAGTAGAGTTGATTGTCAGAAATTTTACCTGAAGTCTAGGGCACCCACGTGCTCATACTCAAGATTTTGTATCTTGACATTATTGCCCTTTTAATTAATTTCCTCTCTCTACTGGATCATTGCTATCAGCTTATAAAAAATGTATTATAATCTTTATCTTAAAAGATTATTTAAAAAATTCCCTTAACTGTATATTTCTCTCTAGTCACTGACAAATTTCTATGTTCCTCTTTAAAGCAGAACCCCAAATTTGCTCCTCTGTTCCTTTTTGATCCTTCCCCTCACATTTATTTTTTGGGTCTGGCTTCCATTTTCCCTTTAAATCATTTTAATTACTCTTTCAGTCCAACTGTATAGAAACAGCTTCTAGCAGTGCCAATGAACTTGGCGGCTCCAGATCCAATGGGAAGTCTCAGTTTCATCATACCCAGCCTTTCAGTAATACATGACACACTTGTTCACTGCTCAAACCCAGGCTTTTATGAATGGCCTTCCTCATCTGTCTCTATTTCCAACACTGGGTGGAACTCTTGACCATGATATGCAAGTGTTTTAGAGTCAGCCTCCTTCTCCACTCTAGTACACATACTGGGCTACCTCATCCATGCCCCACCTCCAAATACCATCTCATGATGTTTCTCTATTTTATACCTCTAACCATCTGCCTCCCAAGAAAACCAACTTTGTACACATGACTGTCATGCAATTGCATTTTTGGATGACTACAAAGCTCTTCTAATTTAAGATGGTCAAAATTGAATCCTTAATATTCCACACTTCTGCCATCCATCCTTTCCCGCAGTTCTTTGGTCTCAGAAAGAATGTTTAATTACTCAGCACTTGAAGTCATATTTGAATTTTCTCTGTCTTACATATCCTATATCCAGTCTACCTAATCATGTCGTCTTTGAAATGTAATCATTCTTCACAAGATCTATTGCTCCAACTCTAGACTAAGCCGTTATTATCTTTTACTTGAAGCCTTCCGTGTGGTCTCCTTGCCTCTACTGCCTGGCCACCCGATCTTTAACCCCCTCCGGGCTCACTTAAAAAAGAATCTAAATGGCCAAGTGCCGTGGCACACGCCTGTATCCCAGTGGCTAGGGAGGCTGAGGTAGGAGGATTGCAAATTCAAAGCCAGCCTCAGCAACAGTGAGGTGCTAAGCAACTCAGTGAGACCCTGTCTCTAAATAAAATACAAAACAGGGCTAGGGATGTGGCTCAATGGTTGAGTGCCCCTGAGTTTAATTCCTGGAGAAAGAAAGAAAGAAAGAAAGAAAGAAAGAAAGAAAGGAAGGAAGGAAGGAAGGAAGGAAGGAAGGAAGGAAGGAAGGAAGGAAGGAGGAATTTAAATGCAAGAAGGAAAAACATTACATTTGTTATAAGAAATTATGGAGATTATCTTTCTAAATTTGGGAAGAAAGGATTATTTCTTAATAAGAAACAAAAAGCACTAGCCTTAAAAATGAATAAAAAAGAAAGAAAATATGGATAAGTGGAAACTACATTAAAATCAAGAAAATATGTCAAAAAACCAAAAAAAAAAAAACACCCCAAAATCTATTTTCTACTCAATAGTCTCAGTGAGCTTTATAATTATAAATCAGACAATGCCAATCATATACTCCAAGTTCAATAGCTTCCCATCACTTCAAAAAATATTTAATTTTCATACCATGGCCATGACCACTGGAACTTCTGAGCCCTCGCTTAAATTCAGTTCCTTTTATTCAATTCTTCTGGTTCACTCTGCTCAGTTGACAAAGGGCTTCTACCTGTTTCTTGAAAAACCGGAGCATTTCTTTGCCTCAAGAATTTTTGCAAATACAGATCCCGGTGGATAATCTTACCCATAAATTCAGATGATTTATTCCCAATTTTCATTCAGGTCCTTGTTCTGTAAGGAATTCCTAACTACTTTATCTAAATAGTGTCTGTGGTTATTCTCCATCTACTTACTTTCTATATATTTTTTAAAAATATCTATCAGTATCTGAATGTGAGTGTGAGTGTGTGTGTGTGTTTTATGTTTTATTTACTTGTTTGATTTGGTCTTCTCTACTAGTACAAAATTTCCAACAGTATAATGGCTCCAATAGGACAGAGAGAGATCAGGTTTTGTCTATTTTGTTCACTGGTAATTGCTCAGAATATATTTAGTGAATGAATAAATGAATGGATGATCGGAGATAATTTTTAACTGCTACATTTTAAATACTGACATTATTATATCTGTGAAATATTGCTCATTAATACAGTTAATATAATAAGTTATCCTTGTAAATATATATTTCTTTCTTTACAGGATTTAAATTTGAGTGGCATGATATAAGTCATGAAACACCAGAATCTAAGATAAAATCAAAGTAATGTTTGCCTCAGTGGTATTATTATTTGACTTGTAAAACTGTTGCCTTTGACATAGAAAATTCTTGTATTCGAAACTAAACTTTTTGTGGAAGTAGTTTCATGGTACTTTGAGATAGCAAAAGGATTCATATTTTACAATGCTTTTATAGTTCCATTTGGTCCTCAGCACTGCTGAGTATATTATGTCTTAAGAATATTATGTCTTACTATATAACCTTTTCCAAAACCTATAGTGTATTAGGTTCACTGAATCTAGAAATGACTCCTGAATTGGCTTAGCAGGTCTGTTATGGATGCAAACAGAGCTTCTGCATAAGAGGAACACTCTCCCTTCAAGGAGCATGTGACTAATGAAACTACTTAATGCATTAAACATGTGCAATCAAACCCCAGACTCTTAGTTGTCCAGCACATCATGAGTCTGGTTTAGGGGAACCATATTTATGGAGCACAATTTTAAAGATATGAAGTCTATTTTCCTTCAGGATAGTTTATGTTTTGCCTAAACAATTTTCCCTGTGAATAAACCAAACTATCAAAAGGTATATGCCCAAGCCAGCTATTCATGGCTTCCCAGAGGTTGTCTTTTATTTAACTATGTACTTTGCTACTACAACCTTAAGTATTGTTGAAAGAAGATACTACATATTATTTTATGGAATCTGATAATGCATATGTTGTAGAGATGTTAATAAAGTCACTGTCCTTCCACTGTCTATTACATAAAGTCCCCAAGTTCCCAATAAGGCTATATGTGAACTATGTTCCAGGGTAAGTTTTTCTTTTCCTTTTCTTTTCTCTTTTCTTCTCCTTCTTCCCCTGCACCCTTTTGTGTGTGTGTGTGTGTGTGTGTGTCTGTGCACACGCACAGACAAAATTTCCTCATATGAATTCTGTGAAATTATTTTTGTAAAGAAGAAGAAAGTAATAAATAAAAATACAGAAATTAAATAGACCCCATCTTTTGTACATCTTCAATTTTAATTATTATTATTATTATTATTATTATTATTACTATTTTCAATAAAGGTGAGTTATTAAGTAAAAATATTTAAAGTAATTTAATATTAATATTCAAGAGTTTCAGAACAACTAATTGTCCAAAAATCAAAGTAATAGTTTTCAGATTTGTCACTTGAATTAAGATTCATTTTTTATATTTTACTAATTATGTATATTTTATTAATTATAGTGAAAATATTGGTAAGTGGCCTGAAAAGCATACAGCATTAATTAATTTCTTCAGTCAAGAAGGTAATATTTTCTTCTCCACATTTGTTATTGATGCATTATAGTTGTACATAATGGTGGGATTTATTGCTACATATTCATATATGCACACAATAAAATAATATAATTTGGCCAATATAATTTCCCCTTTCCTTCCCTCCTTCCTCTCCCTAGTCCCTTTCCTCTATTTTACTGACCTCCCTTCAATTTTCATGAGATATTCCAGTGGAAAAAAAAGTATTTTTGAAAAGTGTATAAATCAGATACAATATTTGAGGAGGGTTATATGGAATCCCAAATCTCTTTAGTCAGAGTTATATCATTAAAAGCTCTGCCCTAAAATATATGTGCATTTGGACAACAATGTATCTACTGCTAGGAACTAGTAAATCAAGATCAAGGCAGTAAACAGTAAAATCCTTCCACCACCAAGAGCATCAGTAGCCATGTTAATAGAAATATAACCCTACACTCCATGATATTTGTAATCACATGAAACTGGGCTACCTGGAACCTTTCATTCCTGACCCTTCATTAGCTTACTTGAAAAGAATTTGTAAATGTAGATAGCCTCCAATTTTTTCTAAATTAACAAGTCAGTGAGCTGCCATTGTCTTTATAGCTTTTAAAATTTCCAATGATCACCTAATAGTCTTTGTATTTTAATTTTTTTAGCTTAAAAAACTTGAATCAAGCTGGGTGTCAAGGCACATACCTATAATCCCAGTAGCTTCGGAGGCTGAGGCAGGAGGATCTCAAGTTCAAAGACGGCCTTTGCAAAAGTGAGGCCCTAAGCAACTCAGTGAGACCCTGTCTCTAAATAAAATACAAAATAGAGTGGGAATGTGGCTCAGTGGCCAAATGCCCCTGGGTTCAATCCCTGGTACCCCTCCCAAACAAAAATAAAAATTGGGATTAAATTTAGAATTCAATCCAGAATAAAAAGCAGTAATTTTATAATTAATTAAGGCAAAAATCAATACCAGTTTTAAGTTACCTAGTTGTAAAATAAAATCTATTTTAGAAATATTCTTAGATACAGGATTTTTAATAATTTAACTGCAAGGAGCATTCACCTACACCAGTTTATATTTGACTTCTATTTCCTGAACTTCTGGATACTCTCACAATATCCTATGTGAAGGTGCAACTGATTGCTAGTTGTCTCTCAATATCTTTTATTTCCTCCTTTCCCATTAATATCACTTATATGGCAGGTGCTCAAGCATAAAACACAGTTTTCCTGGAATAAAGTGTGTCCAACTAAGTTCTATTAGTGTGATGTGGGCAGAAGTGATTTGTAGTACGGTGGGTCTCATCCTTAAAATAATGTATGCTTCCTGATCCCCTTCCCTTCCTCCTAGCTATGAGATGGCAACAGCACTTTAGCCCACAAGTGAATGCCACATGATGAGGATGACAGTCACCCAACAGCCCCGGATTCCTTAGCTTCCACTAGACTATTATATGAAGAGAAATAAGCATAGGACTTCATGAAGCTGCTGATCTTTGGAGTCTTTTTGTTATAATAGCTAAATCTGTCCTCTAATCTGGAAGGTTTGGTGTAAATACTGAACACAGAATACAGAGCAGTAGAATATATTACTAGAATATACTCTATTCACATCGGATAATATTAAGTGATCTTTGAAAATCACACTTATACATACATTAAAACCATGGGAAAGTAATTATATATTAGGTAAGTGAAAATACTTAGGACATAGGATTACTTATCACGAATGATCTGAGTTATGCAAAAATCTTTTGAAAAACTGCCTTAAAGTAAATATGTATAAACAATACCCAAGTTTTTCTGTGGAATTGGGAATACAGGGGCTGTTCCCTTATATTCTTAATATGTTTTTCAATTTAGAAGTAAAGAATGTCTATTATTTCACGGTATCAATGATTTCTATGCACAGATGCCATTTATATCAATTCTCCATCAGCAGAGACAGTACCTGCCATGAAACTTCCACCCACATGCATGCACACTGACCTTCTAACTAAAATTTTTTAAACCATTTACTCCTGATTTCTTACTTCTTGAATTCATAAGTAAATCAGAAAATCTATTGGGGTAAGGAACAATGTTACTGATAATGTAAGTCAAGTGTAGCTATGGTTTCATGTAGTACAGACACAGGATCATGAATTTCAATTTCCATCTAAATAAAGTGTCTGGTAGTTAAAGAAGCAATTAAGAATAATTCTTATCATTCTGTTAGGGAAAGAATGCCATATAACATTATAATTAAATTGGTTTAAAACACATATAAATGGTGTAGCTGCTATTTTAAGAATTCTCCCAACACGTCCCATGCCACACCCCAGCCAAAACCCTCCCTTGAAAAAGGATAACTTTGACTTTGCTCTGTACACTTGTGTTATTCCTTCTTAATCTTAAGTGAAAATCAGACATTTCTTGTTAGAGTCTGTAAACAAGTCAGGATGGCGCCTGGTATTTTGCCAGGGGAAGTGGTTTGTGAGGTGGCGCCAGTGAGCCATTAAGTGTGGAGATTCCTTATTGGTTGACTGCTGTATCTAGTTTATGTTAATTAAGATAAGCTGTGTGTAATGTATAAATACCCCTCCTGTCCTACAATAAACGGCTCCCATTCCTGCTGTATCAATCTACACAAATTGCTCGTCACCCACCCCCCCACACCCCCCCACACCCCCGGTTATTTTGCTGCAGCCGGACTGTGGCAATTTCTAATGCAAATCTTTCAACTCTTCATCACTGGTTCAATTTATCTCACCTCTTCCCCTTAATTCTACATAACAAAATCCCAAGAAAAAAGACAAGATAGAAAATTCTTTTCAGGCACTGATACTGTTACTGATTTTTATTTTCTACCTGGCCCTTATCTCATTCAATCTCAGGATCACATAAGTTCATTAAATCCTAACCCTGTCAAATTCTTTTTCTTTGGTGCTACTCATTAATTATATTAATTAACAAAAACTCATAGCAAGAAGTTTTTATGCTATGTAACTTATGTTTAATTGAAATTGGTTGAAACATGTTGAGAATGATTCTCAGGTTGCATTTTTTGGCAGAACAGGATTATAAAATGGCAGTAGGAAGTCTGTCACCAGCACAGGCAAGAAGATTGGGCAAATAGTTTCCTGAGATCATTTTACATCTATTTAATATTCTTTTGGCCGCGAGTATCAGGGATTGAACTCAGGAGCACTCAACCACTGAGCCACATCCCCAGCTCTATTTTGTCTTATATTTAGAGACAGGGTCTCACTGAGTTGCTTAGCACCTTGTTTTTTTCTGAGGCTGGCTTTGAACTGGAGATCCTCCTGCCTCTGTGTCCAGAGCTGCTGGGATTAGAGGTGTGGGCCACCAAGCCCAGCTAATATTCTTGTGCTGAGTTTTAAGTGTGTATTTTCTACAAATTTACTTCTGATTCACAATGTAGGTCTCTTTTTTGTATGCGTGTGGTACTGGGGATTGAACCCAGGACCTGGCTCGTGCTAGGTAAGAGCTCTACCACTAAGCCATATCCCTTGCTCTTTGACAATATAAAAATTTCCTTCAAATCAAAGTGTTCATCATAAATGTTTGCTCTGTATCTGTTTAACTATTTATTTTTCTACTGAGGATACAATTCAATTTTCTATCATAATAAAGTATGGCTCTTGTCTAATTTGTATTTCTTTTCACTTGTATTTTAAAATAATGCACTAACAATTAACTAAATTAAACAAAACTCCATGTACCTAATTGCCCTCTTCTATGTACTATAACAATACTATCCCTACAGCCTATGAAAAAGTGGTCAAATATATCAGAGCTAAAATGCTGTCTTTTGTTGAATAGTAAATGCTATGGGAGGGGAAGGAAGATAAACGATATGGGAGTCATTGTTTAGTGTCAGGTACAGAGATAATGCAAGTCGGCCAGCTGCTTTTATAATAGCAGAGTGACATGGATAAATGGAAACAAAAATATACCAACAATAAAGGAAATATATTCCCTTCTTTGCTCTCTTGAAGTCCAACTCTCTTCTATGAACTATCAGAACAATTTGCTACACCTGTCTAAACCCATATGACAAAACCAAGTTCTTTTTAATTGTGACATATTGGTGTTTAAACTCATTCAGATAAGAAGATTAGTCAAATTCTTCCTCCACACTGATGCTGTTATTAACTCCAAGTATATACAGTTTATATTATATTATGTCTATTGTAAATTTTTACCAACTCTCTTGCTCTTTTGCTGATACAGCAAGCATAACGATCTGCAGAGAGGAAACTATAATGTTGAAAATAATCTGAATATCACTAGAAAAGTCATATATACACCAGTCACAATAATTTTTAAGAAAAAGAAACCTAAGAAAATGCTATTGCTGATTAAAAATAAGACACCTATTTTTTTGAAAAGAAAAAAAATTCTGAGTATACTTACAACTCGCTAGAAAACAAGTTATAAAACTTAGAAAAAATTTACTTAATGCATTAAATTCTGAAATTTTAGCACCTCAATTTGATAAATGTAATAAAATAAGAAAGAATGGCAATAGCACAAAACACAGAGGATAGGTCTGCAGTAAAATTAATAAATGAAACTGAAATTCCAGGTTACTTCATAAAAGGATGGTGTAGAAAATGAAGGGGAAAAGTGTGTTAAACTTTTAGAAGGAGCAAGAGAGAAAGGCAGATTAACTCTACAGTTTGTTGAAAGAGTTTAAACTTAAAAACTGTGTGTTCTAAATATATGAATAATTATTATAAGATTGTAAGTAGCATTTGTAACTTCATAATCATGAGAGAGATAAAGCAGAATAAAGATAGGTTGTTCAGTTTATATTTATTTCATTTTATTTTTGAGACATGATTGCCCAGGCTGACTTAAAACTCCTAGGCTCAAGTAATACCTCTGACTCAGCCTCCCAGAATAGCTGGGGCCAGAGGCATGTACCTGTCTCAAATTGGTCCACTTAAAGAATGACAAGAAAGAGGCAAAAAGAAGTAACAAGATTAATAAACCAAAAAAAATGTGAGAAATAAATTAAAGTTATCAACAGTCATGATAAAAATATATAAATAAACAATTTGAATTTCTCACACTGGATAAGTAGCTCTATATATTTAGCAAGATCTGTGCTCACCAGAACAGCAAATACAGAGAATATACAAAGGTATGCCAGAAAAATACTAACAAAAACAAAGCACATTTGTTCACCTAAATATCATATTTTTCGGGGGAATTCTCAGGTGTCAACTCAGACATACTGAAACAGACACTGTGGGGTTGGGCCTCAGCAATCCTGTTGTAATAACCTCTCTAGGTGTGTGTGATATTTGATCAAGTTTGAATACTGCTTTATGAAGACCCTGAACCCCAAATTCTACTGCTAGGAGATGAGATGGATTAGAACAGAGATCATATAGTCACAGAAACTTTATTAAAAATGGAAAATGATCCTACACCCTAATAAAATACTGCAAACTTTCACCAAATCTTTAAATAGCCAAGGGAGAGTGAGTTCTGACCCCTCTAATTTCAACACAGTCTGGTTTCTCTTTTAAGTGACTGGCACAGGAACCTCATTACTACAAAACTATAGTTGAAAACACAGGCATAACATCAGATTCAAACCCCAGCTCTAGTCATATGAGCTTGGGTGATGTAACAAATATCATTGTACCTTAGTTTTCTCACCTGAAAAGGGGGATTGTTGTGAAGATGAAATGGTTCACCATAGTGCTAGTGAGTAGTGTCTGAAACACTACTACAACAACAACAACAACAGCAAAAAACAGTATATACAGGATATATGATTAATGCTGAAGGTACATACCTGCAGAAACGTCTACTTTATTCTTCCAGTAAGACAATTTGTTCCTTTTTCTACAAAATTTTTAACTTGACTCAACCATTTTAAATATCTTTCTCAATTCTATATCACTATATATTTTCTTTTTCACATTCTGTTTTCTTTATTAAACAAAAGTTCATAAAGTTTATCCAAGCAATTGTAACTTGAATATTTTTGTTGTTTTTTTCTTACTTTTGTATTAATAAGGCACATTTATAAAGGTCCAAAGATATATATCTTCCCTTCCTTCTTTACTTTAACCAACAAGTACTTTTAATCTTCTAATATGTAGGATGGATACTACAACTCAAAAGATAGACCAAATACCTGTCTGCTTAGATGGTTCAAAGCAAACTAACACCAGTGCATAAGTAAAATAAATATTGAGCTCAGTAGCATGAAAACTACTTTAAACTAAATAAAACTTTTGCTCTGATCTGAAAAAAACAATGAATGTTTTCATCCAGTCCAGTGGTTCTCAGAGCAGGCCATACTTGCCTTACCATGTGGTATGCAGAGTTCAAGGATATTTTTGATTTCATAATAAGAATTTTCCCTAGTCTTGAAAAATATCTAAATGTCTGTTGGGACATTCATATTAGTGAAATGCCTGTTTACCATTTTCTGAGACTATGACCCAAATATAAAGTAGTTTTCCCTACAAAATTTGAACATGCACTGAAATTTTCAGGACTGCAGTTCATGAGATTTGCACTTGTGATGGAAATTTACTGAGTCTTGTTCACCATTCTGAAAAATTGTACCACCAACCACAAAGTCACTGGAGCTATCTGAGTAATCAGTACAATACATCTGTATTAACACACATACCACAATCTGTTCTTGTTACTGTCACACCCACGATGAGTCCATGACCAGGTGTAGGCATCTTAATATTTTATCATTTTTTATGTAGGGAGGTCTGGATGCTTCTATATGGAAATATAAATTATTTTCTTCTAATATATTTTCATTTATATTTCACTTGGAAGTTATGTTGATATTTCTTTTAATTCAGCGTAAATAGGTAAACTTTACACTTCAGAACAGCATAGGACATGACAAAATATTGTTTTAAAGAGAGATTTTGGATTTTGATAGGCATAAAAGTCACTAAGTTACTCAAATCAGAGGCCTGAAAGACATCACTTAGTAAAAATTTAACTGGAAAGATGAGGGAAAGTGGTTCAGTAAGGTTAGTTTTATGCTGGTCTCTAGTAAAACTAAAAATGAGTAATCGAAAGCTGGGAGCAAAATTCAGTGACCGAATGCAACCTCTTCATTGAACATATGAAGAAACTGAGAACCACATGATATAACAAATACCAATTGCTTGTTTGAGTCTGGATGTGAATCACACTTCAAAACCAGTGATGTTCTGTGGGTAATCTTTTTAGAATACCAGGATCACGTCAGTAATTGAGAAAGGGATTCAGAGTAGGTAGAATGGAGAAAATCAAAAGGGACAGGATAAGGAACTAATTTAGAAGCTGGGGGGGGAGGGTCCTTTGGTGATTCATTTAGTAACTTGTGATATTTCATTCTCAGTCCTTAAGGCTAAAAATGAATCCTGGAAACATTGACCTACATAACTATGCAAAATATTTTTGTGAAACTGATACAACAACTATAATTATTTTTACTTTTCCCTTTTAATTGTAGAGAGCTTTGACTTGGTACAATGATCAAGTCAATCACGTCCAAGTGTCCTTCCCCTTACAACATTTGAATTTTGGAGGGCATGCTTCAGGAAGGGGGATTTCAGACGTCTTCCAATGAGGGTTGCTTCGGACTGAGATTTGCTTTCAAATTTAAACATTTATCAGCAACAAATGTTTTATGTTAGATATGATACGAAAAGTTGACCTTCATTGTAATCTAAAGCATGCAATAATTAAAGATTCTCAAGATATATTTCATTATCTATCCACAATAGATAATGAATAAAGTCCTATCATTTTTCCCATCTTCCAAAGTCTTATAACTTATTTCACTAACAAACGTATCTTGCATTCCTGCATAATGATTACATGCAAACCCTTGTGTTAGAACGTGTGGGTTCTGATCGTGGCTCTAGCTTGGTGGAGGTATGAATTTGGGTCAAGTATAGGTCCTTTGATGGTCTCTATTTCTTCATCATAAAAGAGGGGGTAATCATAATGTTAAATTTATTAGATTATTTAAGATCAAATGAGCTCATGCATGTATAAAGCACTTAGAAACGCACCTGGCATATGTTATAGGTAAAGAACAATTATTTTGTTGGTTAAATTCTATTGCTCAGAGTAGCCTTGACAAGATAACCACAGATTCACCACATCCAAAGTTCATCATCCCTTCTGCCATGAGTCTCCTCAAAATCTGCCCCTCTTATTCTTTTCTTTAGCTAGCTCCCAGTGACAGTTATTAATATTGCTTAAAAAAAACAAACAAAACAAAAACAAAAATTCCAAGTCAATTTATTTCCTATTGCACACGAATGAATTCCAAATTGAAGAGTTGCAATCAGCTATTCAAACTCTCCATAAAGTGGCCCAAATGGAGCCCAAAGCAGCTTTCCACCCTCTATATGGGCTCCATTTGTATTTTCGGCAAAGGATGCCAAGCCTCCAATTGCACTTTCTTTGTTTTCCATTTCTTGGTTCATTTTCTTCCCTGGGTCTAGAGTGGCCTCCTTGCCTTTATCACTTTTCAAGGAACAGCTTCATGCTCCCACCTCATCACGAACCCTGCTTAAAGGCTCTGTCAGAATCAGTGCCATTTGTGTTTTGTCCCCCATCAAGTCCTCCCAGGGAGCACTGACCCCAGCAAGCCCTGATTCTGAGGAGGATCTCACTTTCCCATGGCACTGGGTACCACCACGAGGCCAGTGCCAGACCTCATGATCTTTGCATTCCCTTTGGGGCTTTGACAATAGGGCACCTAGGAAGTGCCCGGTAAATGCTGTCTGAGCTAAATTAAATTAAACGGTTGAGAAGGCATGTTCATTCTTTGTGGTCCTTGTGCGCTTCCCTGAAAGGCCCTCTAGTCAAAGGATTTAACCTTTGGGCTGAAGATTTTCATGCTCTTTTTCTCAACTCTAAGGGATAGGATTATTTAAAGAAGAAGAAGAAAAAAAAAATCCCTACCATTTGATTATTTAAAAATTGTGGAAAACAAAGAAATATATTCTTTGTTTCAGAGGTTTTCAGGTATTTTTTTAGATTCTTGAAACCCCAAATCAGAAATGGTTTAAAATTCTTACCCAACTGATCAGAAAACAATGAATGAACTTAAGATTACTTCAGAAACCTGGACTGAGGATAAGCAAGGTATTCGTATCGGCTTGTACTTTCTGTCTACAGTGTCTTAATTATTAAATATTTTGTGTTCACATTGTGTCAAGTTGAATAATTTATGTAGAATGAATGTAAATCCGTTCAATGAATGAAGTGATGGTACAAAGGGGAAAAAAAGAGTTTAAAGTTAGTTGTAAATCCCATAACAGATGTTCACAGGAAAGATAGAGTTAAGAAAATTTCATCCTCATTTACTTAGAGCATAAGGTAGTTTAAACCTTTCAAAGGAAAATTTAGCTTTTTTTTTTTTTTTTTTTTTTTAATCAGGTTTTCAAAATGCTAGCTCAGCCGGAAGTCCTAACAGAGCAGTGAATACTTCTGTGAGAGAAAGAAGGAAGCAATATCTGATTTAAAAATCACAGAGCAGCCAGCGACAGGGAGACCAGAATCCGCATCTCCTGAACCTTGGTTCTCACCCAACTTCATGCCTCATACCCAGGGTCACATGCAGAGTTTATAAGCAGAGGGAAAAGATTTCCAGTGAAACTTATGTTTCTCATGTGCCTCCTGCATGTTAATTCCCTCTTCCCATTCATGCTAATCTCTAGTCCAGTGACTGTGTAATCACCTCTCCCTCACCAAAGTGGCCTTCCAGAAAAACTGAAGCCCTCATTTCCAGTTCCTGTATGACTGCAAAGGGATATCCTCTTTGACACACGAAACATGCTGTAGGTTGTGATCTGGGAGTGGAGGCGGAGGAAGAAAGGGGTAGGGGAAGAAAGGACATGGCATATTAGGAGAAGGGATTCCCTGCTAATTTTTTGGTAACACCAGTAAAATTAGAATAAAAACAGTTAGCTCCTTTAAAGTATTATAAAATGAGTTAAATGGCATAACATATGCAAAAGTGCTTAACCTAGCTCTTGGCACTTACTAAGTTCTGGAAATTTAGCCATTCTTTTTAGTAGTAATATAGAATTATTCATTTTGCTTTTCCACATTTAATATAAAAGAAAAGAGAAATGAGGGGTTGGGTGGGGATGGAGATAAGGTAACTGGAAAAAAAAAGAGAACAGTATCTTCGAGAATGGACTAGAAGTGATATCAGAGACTGATTTCTGAGTGTCAAATGCTTCACAATTTCATGGTCTCAGAATGACTTCGTTTTTCATGTAGGAGAAAGAAAAAAATAACTGAATTAAATGTCAGAGAGGTCTACAATGATGTACTGAGAGGAGCAAAAGGATCATTTAAAAGACAACATTTTTATTAAAGTGTCCCCATTCATTAAAGTCCCCAATTAGGATAAATTATCCTTGATGGAGATGTCCACTTCTTCACTCTGAGAGTACGCCTTCACTGACCACTGTGGGAGTCTCTGTGCCCTGAAGGAGGGTGGTTGTCAGACCAGCTCACTCTCCTCAGCCAGCAGCAGGAATACAAACTGTCCCCACCAAGAACACTTTCTCAAGGATAAAGTGGCCTAGAGAGGTCTATGCAGCTCCTGCCTCCATTTATACTCTCATAAAGTGAAGGGAGGAGCAAGGAAAACCCTCATAATCATATTTATTAAGATCATTATATGATTCAGTGTCTCTTAATTGCTTCCAAAACTTGAGCTGAGAAACTGAAGTTCTTTCTGAAGCACAATCCCCCATTTGACTTTTCTAACTATCTTTAGCTCTGCTCCGGGTTAAACCAGATTCTCAAAAAATTATGAAAATGCATTGAATCATATTGGTGACATATATGTTTTATTAGAGAGTAATTTTAGCTGAGTGCAGTAGTAAATGCCTGTAATCCCAGCAGCTCGAAAGGCTGAGGCAGGAGGATCACAAGTTCAAAGCCAGCCTCAGCAAAAGCAAGGCCCTCAGCAACTCAGTGATGCCCTGTTTCTAAATAAAAGACAAAATAGGGCTGGGGATGTGGATCAGTGGTAGAGTGCCCCAGTTCAATCCCTGGTACCTGCCCATCCCCCCCAAAAAGCGTTAAAGGGTAATTTGGCCCTGTACCATTAGCATACATTAAAATAGGCCAAGAAAAAAATCTGTAAAATATGTAACTGTATGAAAACAGTTGAAGATCTTGTTCATTGCAGCACACAATGACTACTTTGTGTCAATCCACGGGGAGAATGTTTCCATCATTTCCTAGTCAGTAGTCCTTGACTTCTGCTAAGCAACCGGCTGTTATCCTCTTATGGATTGTATAATGCCTCACTTGTACCCTTTGCACGGGATTGTAAAAAATTTCAGCCAAATCTTTGTCTTATTTCTAATACATTTCATATATATATTTATTTATAATTTAGATACGGTGTTCCCTCAAAAGCTCATTTATGAGATAATGCAAGGAAGTTTAGGGATAAAATGATTGCATTAAGAGAGCTTTAACCTAATCAGTGCATTAATCCTCTGATAGGGATTAACTGAGTGGTAACTATAGGCAGGCAGGGTGCAGTGGAAAGTGGGTGGGTCACTGAGGGCACGTTTTGGGGGTTTATATTTTTTTCTGTGGTAAAGGGAGCTCTGTGTGTGTGTGTGTGTGTGTGTGTGTGTGTGTGTGTGTGTGTGTGTCCATCTCTCTCTCTCCTTTCT